>NW_028327181.1:47316453-47650619 GCF_987537825.1 Furipterus horrens | reverse complement strand
GACTGCAGGTGTTGGAGTCACTGAGAAAGACAGGACTCACAGCACTGGATTCATTCTCATGGATAAGTCCCAGCAAGGCAGCTTCAGGCATGAGCATGCCCGGTGGGTGACGCTGCAGGTGAGACACCCCATTCCCTTCCTTGCAGCAACAGAAGCAGCAGTGGGGTTCACCAGGTGCCATATGACACACACATACGCCAGACCTGGAATGGGGGCGATATTCCCGAACGGGGCACTATGGCCCGCCCAGACTGGAAGGTCCTTATCCCCCTGCAAGGCAACATTCCAGGCCCAAGGCCACTCCTGTGCCTCAGTGGGCCTTGAAGAGTGCTCTCACGGGACTTCCCTGAGGCTAAAGGGAGGAGCCCCAATGAATCCCTGCAGTGGGCTTTGGGCCTCGGATGGCTACACTCTAGTAGTAAGGACTGTTCAGAAGTAACCAAGCCCTTGGTCTCAAGTCACTCAGTGGCCCAATTGTGACAAAAATGATTGGACAAACATGGTTAATAAAATTAACCTAATTGACATGTATGGAAAATTGCATCTAACAACTGCTGATTATATTTTCATTTTAAGCTCATATGAAGCTTTTACAAACTAAAAAGGAATTTAAAAAATAAAACAATATTTTTAAAAGACGTTATATTGTTGACAAACTTTATGCTGTATTTTTAAAGAAAAAGAGATAATAAGCAGTCAGGGGGGTATCATAGAGTAGGTCTTAAGATTACTCAAAGTCTCTCTCACTTGCCCTCTCTCTGTCTCTTTTCTTGCATGGCGCAGTGTGAGGATGGCTCATGCCACCACATTTGCTGGAGGCTTTGGTCACCGCTGTTCTGTCCTTTCTCATTTAGGCCTCTTGATTTCCGGGAACCCAGGATGCGTACCTTGACTGCAGACAACCTTGACTTCCTCTGGGAACTCAGGCTGAGTGAGCCAGCCCTTAGCTGGTGTAGGAGGCTGGGGGCTGTCAGGGGCTTAAGGACAAGCCAGGTTTAAGGAGACCCTCCTGCCTCAGTTCCTGAACTGTGGGCTGAATTAGATTAGACATAAATGAAGAGGAGAATAGACAGGAAGGTAGCCATGGTGTTTTTGGTTGAATCAAGTCAAATTTCTTTAAAATAAATTTCTTTATTGGAATAATATATGCATATAAGTAAAGAATTAAAGTGTTTGAAGGGTTTATAAATGAAGAAACCATGGTACCCTGTTCTGTCTTTTTTTGCTCCTAAATTCCTTTTCTTGGAGGCAATGACTTTGACCCTCTTAAGCTATTTTTATTGGTGGCTGTAAATAATATGCTTTACTGCAATATGCAAATTTTCAGTTTTAAGAATTATATTTTGACTTTGGACTATATTGCTGAATATTTAGCTTATTCATAATTTCATCCTCACCTTTACCTTTTCTTCCTCATGTCTCCAATTTTAATATCATCTCCCCCCCATTCTTCACATGTACATCATATTTACATATTTGCCTATTGTTCCATCAATTACAGACATTGTCTCTTAACTCCTCCCTTAATAAATGTGATGGCAAATATGATACCGTGACTCTCCTCCCCCTCTTCCTCCCAGCTTTGTCCACCTGTGCTTTACATTTTTACAAGATTGAGGTTGATTTCATTTACATTCTATTCCAGAAACATAGTCGAGTTGTTTGTACTTTATCTATAGGTTGATTCTCAAAGAGAAAAGTTAAAAAAAGCAACAGCATTTACATTATTGTAACTATTATTCACACTGGAACCAAGTACTATGAAAATTTCTTTTTTATATTGCTTTTTTTCTAGATTTCAAATTGCCTCTCATTTTTTTGTACCATTACCTTTTCTTGTATTTTCATTTTTTCTGCCCTCTCCACTCAGTTACATTTTACAATGATTTTATTTTCCCCTTGGATCTCTCTCCTGAGGGCCTCTATTCTGGTTCACATTCTGAACTGTTTGATTTCCAGGCCCGGGGTTCCTTGTCACAGCTCTTTTGGGTTGTTCCACTGGTTTCTATTCCCATGTCGCCATTTTCCTGGCGTTTCCTTTCTCATTTTCCTATAACATCACCTCAGGTTAAATTCCTAAAGACCTAGTTTGTGGATGTAGACATTCTGTGTTCTTTCATGTTGGAACAAGACTTTATGTACTCTTTATATTCAATCACTAACGTGGTTTAGTTGAAAATCACATTGTTTCAGATATTTGAAGCTATTTTATAATTGTTTTCTAGCCTCTACTGGTATTGATGAGCATTCAGATATTAGTCTAATTTTCACTTTTGGTGAGGAAAATGTCTTATTTTTCATCAGGGTTTTGAATATTCTTTTTACCCTTGGTCTTCTAAATTAATGAAGTGTGAGGTGTGGTTTTAATGAAAATTGAGGATGCTTTCAAGATTGATTAGTGTGCTTGTCAGCTCTGGAAAATGTACTTACATTAATTTTTTGGTAATCTCTGTTCCTCTGTTTTCATTTATAAATTTTATTAACCAAATGTCAGGCTTCATGTATGTCTAATATGTTTTCTGATAATTTTTATCTCTTAGTTTTTAAAAAATTTCCTTGTTTAAAAATAATATTTGACTTCAAACCAAAATTTTCTTTAGGAGTTTTAATTTTTGTCCTTATTTTAAAAAATGTATATATATATTTTTGTTAGCATTATATATCCATATAGAGTAAAAGGTTACGTAGAAAAACTAGCTGTTTCTCAAAGGAGGCAAGACCATACAATGGGGTAAAGACAGTCTCTTCAATAAGTGGTCTTGGGAAAACTGGACACATACATGCAAAAAATAAAACTAGACCACCTTCTTACACCCTACACAAGCGTGAACTCAAAATGGACTAAAGATTTAAATGTAAGACTCAAAACTATAAAACTCCTAGAAGAAAGCATAGGTAGTAAACCCTCTGACATTGTTCTCAGTAATATATATTTTTTGGATATGCTTTCTTGGGCAAGGGAAACAAACAAAACAAAATGGAGCTACATCACACTAAAGAGTTTTTGTACAGCAAAGAAAACCACCAAAGAAATAAAAAGGCACCTACAGAATGGGAGAAGATATCAGCCAATAATAATCCAAAAAGGGGTTGCTATCCAAAATATTCAGGGAACTCCTCCACCTTAACACAAAAAGACAATCAGATTATAAATGGGCAGAGGAACTAAATAAACATTTTTCCCAAAAGGACATATAAATGGCCAATAGACATATGAAAACATGCTTAACGTCACTAATCATCAGAGAGATGCAAATTAAAGCCAGAATGAGATATCCTCTCACACCTGTCAGATGGCCATCATCAATAAATCAACAAACAGCAAGTGCTGGCGAGGATGTGGAGAAAAGGGAACCCTAGTGCACTGCTGTGGGAATGCAGGTTAGTGCAGCCACTGTGGAAAACAGTATAGGGGTTCCTCAAAAAATTAAAAATAGAATTAGCATATGACCCAGCAATCCCAGTTCTGGGTATTTACCCAAAGAAACCCAAAACACTACTTTGAAAAGATGTGTGCATCCCTGTAGTCACTGCAGCATTATTTACAATAGCCAAGATATGGAAGCAACCTAAGTGCCTATTGATAGAGGATTAGATAAGGAAGATGTGGTACACACATAAAATGGAATATTACTCTGCTGTAAAAAAAAAGAAATCAAATCTTACCGTGACAATACAGATGGACCTAGAGGGCATTATACTAAGTGAAATAAGTCAGAAAAAGAAAGACAAATACCGTATGATTTCACTTATATGTGAAATTTAACAAAGAAAATAACTGAACAATCAAAACAGAAATAGACTCATAGATACAAAGAACGAACTGAGAGTGGCCAGGTAAGAAGGCTCTTTGGAGGCTGGGTGAGAAAGTGGGAGGGGTTGAGAAGTACAAAGTGGCAGTTGTAAGAAAGTATAGCATATAGGCAATACAGTTAATAATATTGTACGAACTATGTATGGTGTCAGGAAGATCGCTTTGTAAGTTATATAAATGTCTGATCACTATGTTGTACACCTGAAAGTAATATAATGTAGAACGTCAACTGTAATTGAAAATTAGAAAAACAACAACTAGCTGTCTCTCTTACCTCAAGTCCCTTATTTGTTCTCTACCAGGAGCACTACTTTAGCTTTCCTTTAAAAACTTTTAAATCATATTTTTCCATTGCCATTTTCCCTCCTTACACCCCGCTCCCCTCCTACCCCACCATCACCACACTGCTGTCCACGTCCATGTCCATGTTTTTTTAATAATAGGCTTGCTTTCCTTCTCTTCCTCCATTTCTTCCACCCCATTCTCCTTTAGCTGCTCCACGTTTCCTCCTTATCCATTATCTTCATGAATGCTCTAAGCATTTCTATTGACTTTCTACTACGTATTTTCTACTTCGCAATTTTCAGGTCTCTTTTTTCTTCCACCTCTGCCATCAGAGGTAGCCTTCCCAGCCCCATTTCCGTCTGTAGTCACAGAATGCTCCGTAACAAAAATCTCAGTGGCGTAAAGCAGAACATTTATTTCTCTCTCGATTGCAAGGCTGATCCCAAGATCCAGAGGCAGGTGAGGTTATTTTGCCCAAGGTGGGGTTACATGAGGACTGTGAAGTTACAGGGCAAAGGGCATTGGTACAGGAAGAGATGCAGAACTGGACCATTACTTCAAGCCTCCCTCTGTATATGTACGTGCATAAAACTGACATCCTAATTTTGGTTACATAAATATGGTCTTTCTATTGTACAACAGTTTTCTTTCTCTGTTGTTAATAAATGTATTTTCTGAGAACTTTTTTCTTTGTATTTATTCCATTTCAAACTTTTCTAATATTCTAATCTTGCTTCTAGGATACTGGTGCTGCATCCAGGATTCTAGCATGTTCATCTTCCTGAGCAAATCTCTCCAGGAAGCATCTGATCTGCTCCATTTTGGACTGATTGCCTTCCATACTGATGTGATAATGCATAGCTGCCACCTGTCACAGTGGGGCCTTCTTCTCTTCTGTGAATTTAACCCACTGCTTGCATATCCACGTGTTTCTGTTTCTTCATGTGCCCCCTTGCATTGGTGGCTTGTATTCCCCAGTAGCTTTCTGAGAACGCCTACCTAGGAGATATATCTTTTGAGACCTGGAATCTATGAGAGGGCTTTATTCTACTTACCTTGACGGATGGTTTGGAAATCTAGGAGTCTATGGTCTTTGTAAAACTCCCCAGGCCAGTATTTCCCAACGTGTATTATTTTGTTCTGAAAATGTTAACATGTCCTTTATTTTAAAGAAGTATTTTGAGGACAGGGCATCTAAAGAGCTAAACTCTGCTCAGAGTTTGTAATGTGCCAGTGCATATTGTGACCCTCTAAGAAGGAGATATAAGGCCTGTGTTTTTCAAACTTATTTGATCATCGGAAACTTTTCTCCTCCCTGCATCATAATGGAATAGTGTTTTACAGAGCAGACATTTGGAAATGGTCTAAAAGAATTTTGAACTTAAAAAAAAAAAAAGAATTTTGAGCTTGAGTGCCCTAGTTTAGGATCCACTGCCCCACTCTCGGCCCCTCCCCAGAAGCCAGGCTTTAGGATCTTCTGCTTAGGGCTGCTAGTGATTTTCAGAATGGAGATATGGAGGGGTTGGGGGGGGGCATCAAACCAAGAAGGCTGTGTTCAACAGAGAGACCAGAATCAAAGAATGTAGGGCCCCTACAAAAACGTGTATGTGACATTTCTCAAACGTTAGCTGTAGTCCTTTCTGCAGTTTCTAGTATGGAAGCCATTCCTCAGTCAGTTTTCCTCTTCATTTTGAGGGGAACGGTGGATACATTTCAAAATAAATCTGTCAAAATCCCTCTAGGAGATGTACTCTTCCCTTTATTAGGCTGTGTGGTCCCAGGGAGGCTAACCCTGTTCTCTCCCCAGAGCAGTCACGTGGCCCAGTCCCAGCTGGTGAGAGGCAGCTATGGGAATTCTGCAAGAACTTGTGAGAAAGGAGATGCTGTTATTACTGTTTTTGCTTGGGTTGCCAGCTGTTTGGACAGGGCAGACTTCGGGCTGCAAGGGTCTCTTTGCCACCTCTTCTGGATACACTGCCTGGCGGTAAAGCCAATACAAGGAAAACGGAGTCAAAAACAGCAGCTCACCAATTCCTGCGGTCATTCCGTGAAGCCCCAGACTCTTGCCTGACTCGTTGGTTCCATCTTTGCACAGTTCAGCTGCGGAGGTAATGTGTCACATTTAGGTCTCAGCTAGTTCGAGTTTCTGCTGTTTCCGGTTAGAAGAACCCAGACCGACTGAGTTACTTTGCCTCCCTTCATGTAGCAGGCTGTTAAGGTTAAGTGGAAGTGCAAGGACGCGTGCTTATTATATCATTAGAACCCATCAGCTGTCAGTTTCCACTCGCACACTACTTTTCCCCCGGAGAAAGTGTAACAGAACTTGACAGTCTACTGAGACCAACCAAGGAGAAAGCGAGAAGTCAGAAATTCGGGTGACCTATACTCCAGGACAACCAACGTGTGATGTGGGACTGAAAACTTGATGCTGAGGCGAGAAGAAGCTGAGTGAGTGCCAGGGTGCTGAATGTGGGAGCCTAGCCCCGAACAGTGAACACACAGGGGTGGGGGCAGTAGGGTCACAGTTGTGCGCGTTGTGTTATTTTTATATGAACAACTGTAAAACTACTTCTGCCCCACCCTGCTCTACACGGTGTTTCAAGGAAACATGGGGCCACGTATGGATTCTCAGTTCTCTGAGATTTGCCTGCAGAAGGAAGCAGCAGCAACTCTAGCAGAGAAAGGCCATTGTTTGATGGTTCACACTGACCACACACCTGCGCTCGTCTGCCTCCTGACCTGCCTTTGGCCTTTGGCTCTCCCGTGTGGGCCAGTTCTTGGGCTTTCAGTGGAAGCTCCTTGGCTTTCGTTAGCATGTTAAGGAAGTCAAAGGACCTTCACAGTGCAGGCAAGGGCTGGTTTGTCAGACAGCCTGTTGTAGACACTGGCTTTTTTTTTTTTTTTTTTCCTGCCTTGAGGAATGGTTCTCCTTCAGGACAAAGAAGCATCATCCTGTTTTATGGCGCACGTCACATCTCTCTAGCGCCATGTGTTCAAGTCTCTCCCACTCTTCAAAGCCCAGCTTATATCTATTTGCCATTAAGCCTTGTATGACCCACAGAGGCCAGAACTGATATTACTTTCCTCTGAAATTCCATAAGACTTACCTGTTATCTTATTGACCTCTGCCTTGTAGATTATCATTATTTCTGTCTATATCTCCCTATAATATACCACATGCCCCTCAGAGGTGGGAGCCACTCCTGATTCGTGTCCCGGTTTCAGTGCTGCATGGCGATTAAGAGCATGTGTATCTGCACTGGACAGACAGGCTCAGGCTTGGTACTGACTCCATGATTTGCTAGCTGTGTGATATTAGCTAAGTACTGAGCTTCTCTGGACCTTGGCGTTCACATTATTTAGTGCAAGCAAGAACACTTTGTTTTAGAGGGTCATAGTGAGAGTTACGTGGGATGATTTACCTGAGCATTTAGCACAGTGCCTGGCACAGAGCGACTTGAAAGAAAAGGAGGAGTTGTCATCATGATGTCCTATCCCTTGTATTAGTCAGCGTTCTCCAGAGAAACAGAGTCATGGAATCATAGATGATATATCCTATCTGTGTGTATACACACACGTATAAATTTATATTAATTCATAAATATAATAAATGTATATACATACGAACAGAGTGATTTATGTTGAAAATTGGCTCCTACAGTTGTAGGGACTGGCAAGACTAAAACCTGCAGGATGGGCTGGTCGGCTGGAAATTCAGGACAGAGCTGATGTTGCCACCTTGAGAATTCTTTCTTCTTCAGGAAAACTCAACCTTTGCTTTTAAGGCTTTCACCTAACTGGAGGGGGTCCACCACAGTACGGAAGGCAATTTGCTTTGCTTGCAGATTGCTGATTTACGTTTTAATCACGTCTTTAAAAAATACTGTCGCAGCATCACCCAGATCGGTGGTTGACCAAACTACTGTACGCCCTAGCCTTGCCAAATGGAGCATAAAATTAACCATCACACCCAGAAGAGAACGCACTTCTTATTTTTTAAAGATGTTAACGAAGATATGTTATTCTTGCCCCTCACATACTTAGACCAGAGAATTAAATTTATTAACTTGCTTTCTCCCCGTCCTCAGACAACTATGCAGGTGTAAGTCAATCGACAAACACTGCATTTATTGAGTGGCCACAGTGAACCACCAAGTGCTCAATGTGACGGGACAAAGAGGTAAAGGAGGCAGAGTCCTTGAGCTCACATTCTGGTAGACGGAGGCAGACAGAAAACGTGTGAACAAGCAAATAAGACGCTTCCTCATACCGATCAGGGCTCTGAGGGATAAAAAAACAGTGCGATAGAGTTTGGGAGGCAGTTCAATCTATGGCCACTCCAGGTAGGTCTCTCTGAGGACATCCTTTGAGTTGAGTCTGGAGTGCAGGCCAAGATGCAATGGGACACTAGAACACAGAGCCCCACAAAGTGCAGGGTTGGGGGGTGCAGATGGGCATGACATCCGAGAGACTCAGAGGGCTCGCTGCGCTCTTGCCAGCCCACAGCGCTTTCCCAGGGCCTCGTGCTGATGCTGCAGATGCTTCCAGAGCTTCGGGAAAACTCAAAGGCCACGCCCACACACCAGTGTATACTCTTCTCCTCTCTGCTCATTCCTTCGTGTTTACTTCTCGGTGTAAATTGTTCCACTGCAGGGAAGGAGCTGAAAGTGGACACAGCAGATGCCACCCCAGGGGAAGGCAGGCTGTCCTCCTGAGCAAAGCCCCAAATTCCAGCTCATTTGCCCCCAGTCACTAAGCTCCTCCTTTGCACACAACGACGGAGACCGCGGAAAAGGCCTTCATAAATCACCCCCCCGTCTCCACACCCAGGTCCCTTTCCAGGGAGGTGGAAACTGCAGGCTGTGTCCCCAGACTGTTTGCAGACATGCCTTCAGTCTGGAACGTAGAGCCCATCGTCCTGGTGTGTGTGCGAGTATGCGTGGGTGTACGTGTATATGTGTATGTCTGTCTGTGTGTGTATAAGTTAATATGTATGCATGAGAATGCGTGTGAGCATGCATGCATGTGATCACATGTTTGTGAGCACGTATAAATGTGCATGCATGCATTGTGTTCATCTAGAGAAGGTAGTAGGGAAAGGACACTGGCTGCTCTGGTCTGCAGTTAGGCTGCTCTAATTACAACCTAATCTATTTTTTTTTCCAATCTTTAATCCTCTGTGCCAGGCACCATGCCAGGCAGAGACACAGTGGCGGGAAGGCCTGGAGTGTGTGCAGGGGACTGAGGACAATTGTCAGCCGGGCGTGGAGTGTATTTGAAGGAGAGCTGTGAGGAACATAGTGGCAATGTACCTGGGACCAGAATATGGAGCCCCTCAGTGCCGGGATAAAGTGTGCAGGTCTTAGAACCCGGCCAAGAAGAGCCCCTACTCTCGAGGGTATTTTGGAAGGGAAGAAAGCCCTGCCTTAGGAAGACAGCAGCGTGAGGGCTGAGCGGGTGCTGGAATGGCAGATGAAGGAGGGGGTGCGAGGCAGAAAGCAATGGCCCTCAGAGGCTCTGAAGCTGAACTGCTGCTGTGGCCCCGGGGGTGGCGAGAGTGGCCAATGCTACGTGATAGGAGTTTCGCCCATGGGCATGGGAGGAAGAGCCACAGGAGACGTTGAAGGGGCTCTGAGCTCTCCGTCCTGGCTAACTGGGAAATAGAGTGGCGAAAAGAGAGCACCTATGTGTTCTGGCAACAGATTGCAAGAGATTCAGTCTTCTCCCACTTCGGAGCTTCACAATCAGTTTTGAGAGCCTCTTCCTTCTTCCTCACCCGGGAAAGATGTCTTACGTCTCGGCCCCTCCCCAGTGAGAAGAAGGGCGGACTATTATGGCTATCTCTGTGTTAAGCAGAGCTCCATCAATCCTTCATCCTGTCTAAGGACCCCAGCATCCCATGGGATGTCTCTGGGTCTGGGAATCCCCAGAAGGGAAGCACCGCTCTCCAACGCCCCCTCCCCTGCAGTGCGGCGGTTAGACAGCAGCTGGATCCTGTGTTGGGATGTGTGGCCGGTGATTTGTTACTACATGTTCTGTGCATCTCTAATTGCTCTAACGAACTGCGAGTCTGGAGGAGGAAGGGCGAAGATTTACAGCTTTTACTTGGGAATCCCACCGCACCTCAAGGGAGGGATTAACTGGGCCGGCAGGGCCCTCGGCTCAGGGGCTGCTGATAGCAAGTAACGAGGACCGTGAAAGCCTCCTGTGATCAGCCCAAGCACTATCTCGGGGGCCTTTCTCGCCACCGTTTATTTTAGATTGTGGCCTTCCAGGGAGCTTGCTCGGGGTGTGTCAGACACACTTAATGGGGAGATTGTTGTGGGGAGACTGGGGCTGAGAAGGCCTGGACTCAGTCACACGCTTGATTGCTGATTACTTGGTTATCTAGGGAGAGCTCCTGGAGACTTCTCCGACACACCTCAGTTTCTGGGACTCCCTTTTCCTTAATCCTCAATCCTTAATCTTCTGCTAGTTTCTTCCTTAATTATATTAGAGTTCCTTTGTCTGGGGTCAGTGTGGCCCACTTGAATGACTGACCTTAAACTTCAAGTTTTGATCCTTTTCTTCTCCAAATACCTGTTATCTTCCCCTTTCCTGTCCCCTAAATCTCTGTCCCGCTTTCTTCTTTCCATTCACTTTTAATTTCTCATTAAATTAATTAAGATTTTTCATTCATTGTTATTCACTAAGGCACATAATAGCTGGTGCTCTTTTCTCAGACTACCACTATTTTTGTTTACCTTTATTATTTTTTAGACTTTCTTTTCTATTTGCTCTGTTCTTATAACTTTTGTTAAACCTTCTCTTCACCATTTTCTTCCCAACTGTCTTTTGACTGAAAAAAAAAAAATATTATAGAAGTGTCCACCTGGTGCAAGAGAACCTATACTAAATGACTCAGTTATTCCCAAAAACAATAAAACTGTCCTTGTCAGAGGTGAAGACCTTTGATACAGTCCAAACCATAACACCAAAGGAGTTAACACAGCTCACTGGAAACGTGACTTATTGAACCAATACTTTGTATTTCTTTCTTTCTTTCTTCCTTTTTTTTTTTTTTTTTTTGATTAGTCAGAGATGAATCAATTCCAAAGGCTAAAAGATTCAAAATGAGGAATAGAAGAAGGGAAGGCATATGATTGGGGTTCTCTTGTTGACATTAGCTCTGTCACAGAGCCAATGAGTTTTTGATAGCTCTCTAGGGGATTGTTTATCAAAATCACAAAAATGGTTTGGACAGAAAACTCTTCTCTGGATCAGCCCATATTGGCCATTTGAGGATTAGTGTTTGCAGCTCCTCTCAGCATCATCCCCAAACACGAGGCGGGGGGCAGGGGTGGACGCTAATAGCCCCGGCCTCCTTCTTAATAATCCAGTTTGGATCAATTGACCATAGCATCATTCAAAGCATCCTTTAACCTCTTTAATACTTGACTCAGATGGGCTTCCAGGATAATGTGTTCCATACGGCATGAGGCGACTGAGTCCACCCTCACGTATTTGGAGGAGTTCCAGCTGAAGCTGCTCCACTCAGGCTAGTGTTTTCAGCCTCCCCGTGCCCTGCAGAGACAACTATCTAGGTGCCCTCTGCATAGTGTTCTTCCCTCCCGTGTCCTTTATCACAAGGGGACGCTGGCCCAGTCGGGGGGAGGGAGCACCCCTACTTCAGTCAGGGGTGGAGCTGAGCCCATTCCGGAGCCGAGTCCCTGCCAGGGCCAGTGCTCGGGCAGCCAGCAGCGGGCCCGCACACACCTGCCTTTATGAGGAGCCGCAGGAGGACAACGGGGTTGCATCAGGGCTCCTTGTTTTTAGTCTCTGCGCTGCTTTCCTGGCCAAAGGGACCTAAGTGAGCCATTCGCCCTCTCTCGGCCTCAGCTTCGCACGTGTGAAACGGCCATGATACCTGCTCGAGGGACTTCTCAGAGCGCCAGTGAGGAGAGAGGTGAGGGAGCGAAAACTGGAATGCGTCACATTACAGCGCTCTTAGTACAGGCAGTTCTCAGCTTAGGACCTACAGTTTTCGACTTTACAGGGGTGCAAAAGAGATGGAATTCAGGAGAAACTGTACTTCTAATTTTGAGTTTTGATATTTTCCCTGGCGAGTGCTATGGTACTCCATACAGCCATTCTGGTTTTCACTTTCAGTACAGTATTCAACCAATTTCGAGACTTCGTTATGAAATAGGCCTTGTGTTAGATGATTTTGCCCAACTGCAGGCTACTTACTGTAAGTGTTCTGAAAGCACTTTAAGGCAGGCTAGGCTAAGCTATGATGTTCCTAGGTTAGGTGTATCAAATGCATTTTTGACTTATGATATTTTAAATTTATGATGGGTTTATTGAGCTGTAACCCACAGTGAGTTGAAGAATATCGGTATTGTTGCCGTTGTCCTTTGGGAAGGTTACCGTTGGCCCATCCTCCTGTAGAAGCGCGTTGTGTGAAAAGGTTAAGGCCTTTCATTTTCGTTTCCATTTACACACTGGATCCTGGACATGTGGCCACTCCTGGCCACTCACTGGCCTCCCAGCTGGCCTCCCCACCTTCTGGAAACTCCTGTTCTCTTTAAGAGTAGTCTGCTGAAGCTGGCATTTCAACCCAAAGTGGGACGTTTCCCGATTCTGTCTGAGACACATTTTCTGACCAGCGAAGATTCGATGGACACAGTGGAGGTGCACCTGCACGCCGGGAAGTACTTGCGTCAGCAAGGAAGTGGGGGGCTCATTTCAACAAGATCGTTTAAAGAGGGGCTTAGAAATAAAGACTGGTGGGGACATGGGCTTGAATGGGGATGGGGTAACTGTGTGTGAGGGAAAAAATGGACATAGTGTACAGTTTCTGTATCGGGTGTTGAATTCTCGATAAATTATTCTTTTTAAATAAAATGTCATTTTGTTTTAGTTGGAATACTTTTTTTAGTTCATGCGCTTTATGCACATAGCTCTCTTAGTCCTGACAACCAGCGAGGTTGGTATTATCATGTCTCCCATTTTACAGATGAGGAAATTGATGTGCAGGGAGGGGAGGTGACTTCCTGAGGTCACCAAGTGGTGAAGTCGGGATTGCTTTTGTCCAGCTACAAAGCCAAAGAGAAGAGGAGGGGTTATCTGTGAGGTTTCCAGCTCCATGTTAGCACCCATTCCTGACCTCTATCACACCTTCTAAATGATAAGAGAAAGGCCAAAGGATGCCCTGGCCAGTGTGGCTCAGTTTGTTGGGCGTCATCCTGCGAAGTGAAAGGTCACTGGTTTGTTTCCTGGTCAGGGCACATGCCTGGGTTGTAGGTTCGGTCCCTGTCAACCGATCGATGTTTCTCTCCCTCTCTTTCTCCTTCCCTTCCCCTCTCTCTAAAAATAAATGAATAAATGCCATCTTAAAAAAAGACTGAAGGCTTATTGCCAACGGGGGACAGTCCATATTTATGCTGGCAACTAAGGAACGCTGTCATCCACATGCTGAGAACACGGGGGAGCTTCTCCAGCATGGGACGTCACAATACCAGAGAGCTCCTCAGGAAGTGGAGGAAAGCTTGACCACAACCCCACGTAACCCCCGAGGGAGCCGCCCGCTGGGGTGCCGTCAAGTCAGCCAACAGAAAACCATCGTGACAGGTGGTGAGTGGGGTGCGATGAAGCTCTGATGTTGACCTTTGCTTTCTTTTGAAGCATTGCTCTTTCCCCTGACAGGGACCCAGAACGAAAGACCGCCGCAGAAGGTGGCACACCTTTTCTCCTATTCTGGCTGTACTTTAGTCAGCAGAAACTCCTGGCAGGATCACATGCGGACATAGTTATCTTTCCAGTGTTTGGTCCTGAGAAGCCACAGTGTTTCCAGTGTTATGTTTTGTGGGGCTTTTCCGGGTGTCTGGGAGGCAGAGAGCCAAGTTCATGATCAGTTTGTCATTTAGCCCATAAGACCTACACTCCATTCTTTAGGACTGAAATTTTTCTACAGAGCTTCTCCTCCTCTTTCTTTCTCTCTTTCTTCTTTAAGTTAATCTTCATTGTATCAATGGCACCTATTTAATATACATTGTTATATATTAAAAAGTCAAGTAGTACTTGAAGATTTAATAGGAAAATAGTAGCCCCTTCGCTCACCCCTTCCCCCCTTGCGGGCCTACTCTCCAGCAACAAAATCTTCCAATTCTTTTGTTTTTCCTCTAATTTTCTAAATATTAGCTTATATGGTCATTTCCTGACTTACTAATTTAGAAGTTATTTATAATATCTTATTATGGTAGACAATGATTTGGCTGTTACACTCACCCCCTCTCATCCTCTACTACACTACAAACCTATGAACACTCCCTTTCCTCTTCTTTACAAAATTTTATTACACTTTTTAGTGAAAATATAATTCATAGTTGTAGTTCTGTGACCATCTTGATATTGGCTACTGCTGAGCTAAATAAATCTCTTGTAAATGCATCAGATAAGCCAATAGTTCCTTTCTGCTCCTCCCACCCCCTGTGGAGTTCTTGAGCTCCCTGCTCCAATCCGTGCCCTGTGCTCTGTGGCTCTGCTGCGTGAAGCTGTCCCAGTATTTTCCTTCATGGCCACCGTGGGACTCCATCTGGTGTTTCCTTTCACTGCTCCCCTGTGTTAGGAACCCTTTTCCTGGGCTCTCAGTCACCCCCTATTTTAATTCGTGCTCTCATTTTGCTGAAAGACATCCTCAGTAGCTTTCTGTAAAAATAAAAACATACACAACACAAGAGGTATGTTTCTGGATTCCTCGATAATCAGAAAATATCTTTATTTCTCTTTCACACATGACTAATAGTTTGGGTGAGTGTAGAATTTTAGGTCAGATATAATTTTCCTTTAGAATTTTGGAGGCATAGCTCTGTTTTTTTCACTGCACCCCACTCTTGGTTAGCTTTTAAGGTCTTCTTGTTATTTTTGTCTCTGAGTCTGTGTCTTTCTCCATTCATTGTGTTGGGTGCCCAGTGGTATTTTTACTGATCTGAAAATGTTTTACAGTTCTGATAAATTTTCTCTATTTTATTTCTTTTGAGAATTCTATTCTGACTACTTCCTATGTTCATCTTCTTTTGAGCTCCTTAATAGAGAAATTATATCTCCATTTTTTCCCTCTTATTGTCTAACTCTTTATATGTTTATTCTGTTTTATGACAGACTATCTCAACTTGGCCTTCTAACATTTCTCTAAATTTAAAGACAAATTTGACTCTGAGATTTTAAATTTTCACATATTCTTGTTCTCTGGTTATTCTTCTTCTTTTCTTCATATACCCTCTTGTTCTTGTTACTTCTGTGAGGCATGTATACTAGATATTTTTTCATAAGTTTTCTTTTGCTTCCTGTGTTGTCTCTGTCTCCTCTAAGTGTTTGTTTTCTAAAAATCATTTCTTGTTTCATCCTTTATCTTTAACATCGGGGGCCTCCCTCAAACCTGAGTGACCCTGGTCAGCCGGCCTCAGCACAAGAATGAGGCTCTTCGTGTCTCTGGCCAGTGAGGTAAACAGCGGGGCGGGATGCTGGCAACCTCGCTCTTCTGTTGGTTGACTGCAGATTTTTTTCTCTGAAGCTGTTGAGCTTCTCTATAGCAGAATGCTTTCTTCTCCCATCTGATGGTAAAGGCTTGGCTCTCTGGTTTCTGGAAACAGAGATCTGAGGATCCCACTGGTCAGTATATAAATTTAAATTAGGTCCCCTTTTCTCAGACCTGCCACTCATTTCTACTCTGCACTGTGCCTAGAATCCTTGTTTCAGGAATGTTTTTGGTTCAATTTTTCTGAAAATAGGCCACGTGTCTCCAATAAGGGTTCGGTGGGTGAGTGTGTTTTCTGTGCTTCATGCAATGGGGAGAGAACCTATGGTCTAATTATTCCAAATAAGAGCCTACACCCCTAACCCTTGCCTTGCACAACATTGGGTACCGCCCCAATCCTTCTGTGGTTTCTCTGGGAACATCAACCCTTACTGAATTGCCCCTGACCCCTCCAAAGTCAATAAAAGGAAGTTGCCACTGATTGTTCACATCAGTGACCCTCTCTCTGCTTTCTGTTTTTCAAGCTTATGGACGCTTTGGTTAGTGCTGAAGTGTCCTCTGCTGCTTATTTCATCCTCATAAATTTGTGCCTTAAGAAGAACCCTTTTGTTCTATGAAATGTGGTTTCCAGAAGGACAAAGGGCATCAACATGTGAGTTTAATTTGCTTTGTTAACGGGCAGCCCCTGTAGACCTACGAAGGGACGTGCAGGATGGTGTACAGCAGAACTGTCTGAGGAAGGCTGAACGGCAGGAGGTTCCTTCCATTAGCAAGGGCAGTGGCTTCAGATGGTGAGGCCAGCCTGCAGGGTTCCAGGGATTCTTGATGAGAGATGGAAAGTGAAAGCTTCATGCATGTTGGTGGGTATGTGATATATTTGTAAGCTGGAAAAAAGAAAAAGGAAGCAGCAGATTTGAGAAGGCAACCAATGCCCTACTCGGTAGGTGAATTCTATATTTGGATCCCTTTTTCCTCCCTACATTCTCTTTCACGTGCACTCTGTTGGCATATTCGTCCCATCACTTCTCCCTTTCTTTGCCTTTTATTTTCCTAGAGGCCCAGGGCTACTGTTTCTTTTTATTCAACTATGTTGAATAAAATCACATAAGAATCACATTCTTTCAAGTACAGATTCTGGTTTGTAGGCTTGAGTGGAGCCTGAGACTCTGCATTTGCAGCTAACTCCCAGGCAATGCTGTTGTTCTGATCCACAGGTTCTAGAAGATTTGGAAAAGCCAAAGCATGAAGGCCATCGCACCCCAGAGGCATATCCCAGTCCCGATTCTCCTTCCTGCTGCATTCTCCTGCCTCTGCCCGTCTGCAGGCGTGGCCTGAGTTAGGCCTGGCTTTTCTGAGGTACTTTGCTTTCTGCAATAGTGTCTGTTAAGCTCTGGTCAACAGGAGGGACCTCACAAGGTCCTGTGCAGTGACGGATGGCCCTGGTGCTTTCCTGTCCCCACCCCCGGGGACCCCAGGACCATGCATGGCTTAGAGAACAGTCGGCAGCACCCCATAGCATCTCTGCCCCCTGCCACCTTGCTTTTTCATTTTTCTAGTGGTTCTGCTCCAGCTCCACAGCCAGGAGGGAGGCGACTGGGCAAATAGTTGATGGACTATGGCAAGGCCGCTTAAGTCCCCATGCCAACATTTAGGGAGGCTATCACCAGGTTTCTTTTGACAATAAACTAGCAGCACAGGATAGAGAAAACAAATGAAGGAGTTTTCTTGTTTTACATAAAGAGGCAGAGAATGAAGCCAAAGTGACCTAACGTGGGTTTTCAGAATTAGCATTTGCTGTTTTCATCTGCCTAATGTAACTCCAATTCTGCTTATTCAGTAGGGATTTCATTTGTCTGATGTGGTTTTATAAGAAGCAAAAGAAGTGGTTGAGGAGCAAAAGGAAAAAAACTAGCTTGTTCTTAATATTTTATTTTGATTTGTTTGTAATGAACATAATTAGTGTTTTTTAATGCATTTTTTTTTTCTCCTTAAAAGCCTAAAATGAACTTGAGAACTTAGGACCTTATCTGGCCTAGATCAGTTCAGAGTGGATTCCTTCTGGATGCTGTAGTCAGTCAGGGTGCATCCAGCTCCTGCTTCCTGGGGCGAGGCCTGTGACGTCCTGGATCTTTGCCTTGATCTTGTCAATGGGGTCACTGGGTGCAACTTCAAGGATGATGTCTTATTAGTACAAGTGAATCACAGTAATGAGATCTCAGTTTAGTTTGGTGTCATGCTCAGCATCCTGCCAAAATGCAAACGGATACAGCTAAAAAGGGATATTCAATCGCATCAACAAAAACAGCATGCCTAAGTTTTGAAGAGTTCACCATTAGGGAATATAATGAGTCTCTGACTGCACCTCTAATTACTCACTCCACAGAGGCTGGGGGAAAGAGCCCCAGCATGAGGGAACGGATGTGTACTCACTGGCTCACAGGTTTGCCCACTGTTATTTGGTACAACATTAACATCCCTTTATGTTTCTTGAGCATTTGCCTGACCGTGTTTTCTCAGCAGGGTGGACGAGGAGGCTGATGGGATCTTGACGTGCCTGGCTGGACCTGGGAATTGGAAATCGCTGCAGACGGGGATATTTGCTTGGCTCACTGGCTAATGAGTGAAAGACCGCCAAGAGTAATAATGTGTCAGCGGAATGCCCTTGATGATTGGCACAGCTCATTAAGAGAAGACACAAAACCAGGGATGCCCTTGGGAGGGGCGGGGGACTGGGATGGTGGTACTGTGGAAGTGGGGGCTGAGCCTTGAAGAATGTGGTTTTCACACAATTAGGTGTTTTGAAGGAAGTCAGAACTGGGACACAGTTGACGAATTTTGGCTAATTGAGATTTACATGGGTCAACAACCAGAGGTCTTGCTGCCGTTAAAGCAGGATGACATCCGTTCTGGATCCCGGGATGAATAGTGGCCCGTGTGTGCCTCAGGACAGTGGATGGTGGTGCCTCCCTGACAAAGGACAGCTTTCATGGGATGTGCCCTTCCACCCTTATCCCAGCTGCCGGCATTCAGCAGTGTGTCTGAGGGCCTCCGATTTACCCAGGTGGAGTCGCAGCTAATAAGTCTCATGGCCCTTCTTCTCTAGGAGGGAGGACTAACGAGGCCTCTCTGTCCCCTCCACTGTCTGTTGGGGACCCCCCCTCGGTAAGACCTGCTTCTGAGTTGTAGGAAGGCCATGGAGGTGCTCACCATTATGTGTTTTTGGTGTGAGAAAGGCCAACCACTGCTTTAAATGTACAGCGTAAGTTTTTGTCTAAAACAGATAATGCAATTCTTTAATCTTTTTTCTTTTTATTGACTCTGGAGAGAGGGGAAGAGAGGGAGAAAGAAAGAGAAAAATCAATGTAAGAGAAAAACATTGATCGGTTTCCTCTTATGCATGCCCTGACGAGGGTCTGAACTCCAACCCAGACATGAGTCCTGAGCAGGAATCAAACCAGTGACCTTTCCCTTTGCAGGATGATGTCCAACCAACCGAGCCACACTGGCCAGGGAGGTAATCCAATTCTTTATTCTCTTTCAATCACCTACATCTGACTGCAAGCCCCCCTCCCACCCATCCTACACTAGCAATGGAAAAGTCAATCAGAGTCAGTAGAGAAGCTCTCTGCTGGGGTGCAGTGAGGCCACTGCTAGGCCACATGGCAGCTTTGTGCCCATTGTAGAAAGGCACATCTTCCTCGGAGTGGAGGTGGCCTGCACCGTGGTGCCCAGCTCAGCGAGCAGAGCTCAGGCTGCACGTCAGCGACCTCTCAGCCCTGTGGTCAGACACCAGGCAGGGCATACATCACATGGCTGTGTACAATAGTCCTGGCTGCTTGGTCTGCAGTGGCATAACATGTAGATTCAGGGACCATCAGTCCCATTGAGATGCCCATTGTCCCAGCACCAAGTTCCTCTCAGATCTGAAGGCCAGGGTCCTTCTGTAGTACTTAGGTGTCCCTATGAGTTCTTGCCTGCTCACTGGATGGCCACAGAGACCCTGGTCCAGGCATTGGGAGAAGCCGAATGCCTTTTGCTCCCTAGGGAGGAGCCCAACACCTTTCTCCCATCTCGCTGGCCTCAAAGGCATTGCCTTTCTTGGTCTCTCTTTTCCAACACTTAGCTGAATCTTGTCAAAAAGTTTAGGCTTTAGAAAAGACAGGGAGGACTGCAGCTAAAGATTATCCACCTTCCAAAAGTCCCTGAGGAAAGAACATGCATGGCTGGCTACCAACCAGAAATGGAAGGGAAGAAAAATGTAGAGAAAGCAAACGCAAATTGATTAAAATTCCAATACATCATCTTACTACGTGTATCCTGAACACAAAGCTCCCTTGGAGGAAGGGTGGAAAGAAGCCTATGTTCCCGTGAGACAACTGAGCGGACAGCGGCCCTCTGAGTTGCCCTGGCCTTACACAGACTTTGAAGAACTTTTATTTATAAATGGTTCACAGCTACTCTAGCTGGGTGAGAAAACACGTTCTTGGTATAAGTTCCTCTTTCTTCAACATACTTACTAACATTATATTTTTAAAAATTTTCAAGATGGGTCAGGACAATTGGTTGATTGATTGCCTGAAGTACCCCTTGGGGCACCTTCAATAATTCAGCAAGAGCTGAGTTCCCATTAAATGGAGGGGGCACATATAATAATATGGCTCTGCCATTGACTGAGTGTGACCTTGGGCAGACTCCTCTGTGAGGAGCTGGTCGGGCTAGGCTTGGATGACTTCTTAGGAACATCTCACCATTGCTACCCATAAAAATGCTGCCATATGAAGGTCGTCTTGTGCTAAAGGGAAGATTGGGGAAACCTGAAGAACAAATCAATTTGCTTTTCCCTTCTGGTTTCTTCTCTTTATTCCTTTATCACTTCAGTCCCTTATTTTTGTTTCTCTGTTTTACTCTTTAGTTCTCATTCCCTCCTTCCTCCACTCACCTTTGTTCTTGTTTCCTCTCTTTTCTCCTTCTTTTGTGTTCTGTTAATGCTTATTATTATTTATATTTACTGAATTAGCTTTTATAAGCTCTGATATTAAACTTAGCCAAGTTGAATGTTTTACATTTCCATCTAAATGCAGAAAGAACAGTCAAATAAAAATTTAATTTTTTAAAGTTCACACATAATTCTCAAATACGACTTTCTCAGAAGACCTCAGAGGAAGAACCCTCCTCCCCAACACTAAAACTAGCAAATGGAGGACGTGACCTTGTGGCATTGTTAACCTCCGAAACGAATGTTAAGTAGAGGATGCTTGGCTGATGGGGGACAAGGTGACTCAGTGAGAAATACCTCAGTGCCTTCTCTTTAGATGTGAGATCAATAAGACGGGTATGTTATGAAAATAATACTGAGCTGATATGTCACTGTGACTGCTCATACATTCATAGGTAGGTTAGAGTCAGTTTAGGGTCATTAAAACATTGGGCTGCTCTGGAAATGAGCTCAGCTCTCTCAGAATTTCAGGTCTAGCAGGTTAGCTTTCTGTAGGTCAAAGAAAATGCTCAGATTGGCACAGAGTCTTGTTGGCTCTCACGCAGAAACTCTGTGACTTTGATAGTGAAAATGCACATCTGGAATGATATCAGACCTCACCCTTTTCAAGCTTCTGCTCCTTGGTATTTAATTATTCTGACTTAGATATGACTCAGGCTACAGGCTTTATTTTTAGCAATGCACAGAACTGCTCTTGATGACTAAATCAGGAATGCTGTTTACTTTTTACATAGGAGCATGTGACTACATTCATTTTTTATATCTTGAATGAACAAATCTGACACAAAAACACATTAAAACATGTTTTGGGCTATGAATCAAGAGCAGTTTGCAGACCGCTTTCTACAGGTTGCTGTTATCTGTTCTCTAATGTTCTGGTAAGTAGCACTACTATTTATGTCTTGGGTCCCACCTGGAATTAAGATTATAAGAACTAAAAGGGACCTTAGACATCATCGGGTCCAGTCTTCCTTTGACAGAGAACAAGACTGAGTTCATGGGCTGAAGTCACATGCCAAAGTCACTCATTAGGGATCGTTAAAACTGAGCTGAGAAACTCAGTAGTAATTGTGACACTCTCCTCTGATTTCTCTACTATCTGCCCCTCCCCAAGTATGGAGCGGGTACCATGGCTGGTTCCTGAAATCACTTTTGGTGCTGAGGACATCAGATTAAACAACTGAACCACATGGGGAGTGAGTCTTTTCCAATTCACCTTTGCTCTCCCAGATTGCCCCAACTTTATTCCGAATACTGTCTCAAACTCGGAGAACACAAGGATGAATCAGCTATTGTTCCTCCTCTCAAGGACATCTCAGCTGAAGAACCTATTACTCCAGATCAGACTGTATATGATTGTGTGTATATTTATGTGTTCACATGTGTGCATGTGTATGTGTTCACCTGCATGTGTTTTTTCTGTCTCAGTTAATTATGAGTAGTCTTGTAGCCTTTTTTTTTTTTTTTGTTACATGCAAATATAGTGGGAAAAGTCTCCGAGAAGCTAAAACTACCAGTTTTCTACTCCAAGTCATTATAGGAGCTAGGATCAGTCCTTTTTTTTTTTTTTCTGGAAATGTTCACCACAATAAATCTAGTTAACATCCATCATGATTCAGTTTTATTATTTTCTTGTGATGAGAGTTTTTCAGACTTACTCCCTTAGCAAAAAAAATTTTAAGGAGAAAAAGTCTGTCCTTGCAGCTAGTCTTTAACTTGAATACTCACTAATCTCCTTTAACGAATTAGACAACAAATCTTAGGCTCAGAATCTTCAGGAGGGAATAATCTTCAAGGGGAATTAAACAGCATTGGTTTATTTTCATTCTCTACTTACAGAAAGTGTAGAGACTTCCAGCCAAGATGGAGGCCTAGGCAGACATGCTGCGTCTTCCTCCACAACTAAGAAGGAATACAACTATGTATTTCAAAACTAGAGACAACGAGAAGTTCCAGAAAACTGAGCTGCATGGAAGTCCAATAAATAAAGATATAAAGAAGAAATACTCATCCAGACAGGTAGGCGGGACAGAGCCAGGGTGGAGAGGATGTGGTGTGGTGGCAGCAGCAGTGGTGGCAGCAGCAGGCTTCCGGGAAGTGCAGTCATGCATTTTAAAAGGTGAGGAGGGACACCTGGGGAGCACTCCCAGCACCAGACCAGACCACACAGCACACAGTCCCAGTGCTGGGGAAAATAAAGCTTCATTGCTTTTGACTGTGCAAACCAGTGGGGGTTGGGGTGGAGGCAGAAACTGCTGGTCTCTCAGAAGAGTCCGCTTGTTTAAAGGGCCCCCATAGTCCTAGAACATCTGCAGACCCACCCATTCTGGGAACAACGGTCAGGGCAACAACTAGAGAGGCACCAGTTCCATACAAAGTGGGAGAAGTGCCTGGAAAAGGGCCAAGTGCTGAGCAAGTGACATTGTGCCCTCTCAGACCCCTTCCCCATATAAAGCACCACAACATGGTGAAACAGGTTGCTCTCTACTGATGAGAAAACCTAAGGCTCAGCCCCTTACAATGTAACAGGTGTGACAGCTCTACCTAAGACAGAGAAGCAACCAAACACAGGAGCCTGTCAAGATGAGGAGACAGAAAAGTATGGCCCAAAAGGAAGAACAGATCAAAATTCCAGTGAGAGAACTAAGCGACGAGGAGATAGCCAAACTAACAGATGCAGGGTTCAAAACACTGGTGATAAAGATGCTCACAGGCTTGACAGATATGCTTAAGTATGGCAAATGCATAAGGGAAGAAGTGAAGGCTATGCTAAATGAAACAAAGAAAAATCAACACAAAACCAATGGTTAAGGGAAAGAAACTGGGGTTCAAATCAATGATTTGCAACATAAGGAAGAAAAAAAACAGCCAACCAGTACAGAATGAGGAAACAAGAATTGAAAAAAACTAGGAGAGGCTTAGGAACCTCTGGGACAACTTTAAACATGCCAACATCCAAACCATAGGGGTGCCAGAAGGAGAAGAGGAAGAGCAAGAAATTGAAAATTTATATGAGAAAATAATGAAGGAAAACTCCCCATATTTGGTGAAGGAAGCACAGAGAGTCCCAAACAAGCTAGACCCAAAAAGGACCACACCAAGACACATCATAATTAAAATGCCAAAGGTTCAAGATAAAGAGAGACTCTTAAAAGCAACAAGAGAAAAGCAGAGAGTTACCTACAAATGGGGTGCCTATAAGACTGTCAGCTGACTTCTCAGAAGAAACTTTTCAGGCAAGAAGGGACTGACAAGAAGTATTCAAGGTGATGAAAAGCAAGGAATTACAACCAAGATTACTCTATCCAGCAAAACTATCAATTAGAATGGAAGGGCAGATAAAGTGCTTCCCAGCCAAGGTAAATCTAAAGAAGTTCATCATCACCAAGCCATTATTACATGAACTATCAAAGGGACTTACTTAAGAAAAAGGAGATCAAAGTTATGAACATTAAAATGACAACAAACTCAAAACTATCAACAACTGAATCTAAAAAATAGAAACAAAATCCAATAAAGCAAACCAGAATATGAACAGAATTATAGGTATGGGGATCATTTGGAGGGTTATCAGCTGGGAGGGGGCAGGGGGAGAAATGTGGAAATGGTGCAGGGATTAAGAAGTATAACTGGTAAATACAAAATAGACAGGGGGCTGTTAAGATTAATATAGAAAAGGGTAAAGCCAAAGAGTGTATAACATATGCATGACCCATGGACATGAACTAAGGGAGGTGGGATTGCTGGAGGGAAGGAGGGTACTGGACAGAGGGGAGCAAAGGGGAAAAAATTGAAACTACTGTTAACAACATAATCAATAAAATATACTTAAGAAAAAGAAAGTGTATTAGTTATTTATGGCTATGTAATAAAATATACCCAAACTGAGTGGCCTAGAACAACAATAAATATTACCTCACACAGTTTCTCTGGGTCAGGAGTATCTCAGCTGGATTTGTATTCCAGAATCTTTCATGAGGCTGAGCCACAGAGTCAGCCAGGGCTGCTGACAGAGGCCTTGGTTCTTTGTCACAGGGGCCTCCACACAGGGTGGTTGGACTGGCCTCACAGCACGTCAGCTGGCCTCTCGCAGAGTGAGTGATCTAGGAGAGAGCAAGGCAGAATCATAATGTTTTTTATGATCTAACATTAGAACCTACACTCCATCTTTTCTTTAGTATTCTTGTTGTTATGTAGGCCAGACCCCATCTGCGTGGGAAGGGGCAACTCAGCACAATGGATACAAACAGACAAGAAGCATGGCGGCCATTCGGGAGACAGGTTTCCACAGAATATGATGCTAGTTTTCTCTGTGGCCATGTCATGAATCTACATTTTAAATAATACATTTAAGTGTTAAAGAACTAGTCTGGTTTCAACAACAATACTAAGTAAATTCTAACACAGGTGGTTCCTAGGTATCACAAAAATTGTGTAGGTGATGGGCCTATGACTATTAACTAGGAAACACCTCATGACTCCATGGGACTCCCTGAAGCCAGAAGGACAAAGAAAAAGGCTACTTTGTCAGTGTGGGTCCCAAGCCCTCTGGTCTTAGTGGCTACTCAAGACAACTCTCACCTCAGTGGGGAGAGGGCACACAGTGGCAGACTTCCGTTTGGCAAAGTCTCAAAATAATCTCTTGTCTCTGATGTGTTATCAGCTGCCACCTTGTGCACCACGGTGGAACTTGGAGTTTTGACCTTGGGATGACCTCAGTCCTTACTCTGTGTCTCTTTACTGCTCACTGCTCCTGCCTCCCTGCTGCAGTGAGTCTTCTGTCTAAAACCAGATATACTTTACCATGGTATGTGGTTTGTTAGCGAACAAACTCTATAAAGGGTTATTAGAGACTGGAGACTTGTTCTAGTTTATTAACTAACTTCAGCTGATGAATTTTATTGTCTAAACATCTTTGATGCTTATTTTGTTAAACTTAGCTTTTTGTTTTTGTACTCCTGAAATTCGCCACCTGGGGCCTTGACATATTAGAATATCTTTCTAGAAGTTATATAGCCAAGATCAGGCTGAGCAGGCCGACAAGCAGGGTCTAAATTCCAGGTTACTTGCATACGCCCTGATCACTCATATTCACATTTATTTATTTATTTAAATGTGTTTATTGATTTTTTTCAACAGAGAAGAAATGAGAGAGAAACATTATTGGTTGCCTCCCATACGCACCCCAACCAGGAACTGAACACACAACCTAGCTATGTGCCCTGACCGAGAATTGAACTCTCAACCTTCTGGTGTATGGAACAATGCTCCAATCAACTGAGCTGCACCAGCTCCATATTTGTGTTTATTTCCTTCCACATTTTCCCAAGACTTCTCAGTAAAATTTTCTGTAAGGTCAATTATATCAGAAATGCATCTGCTTCAATTTTTTAAAAATAATTTATTTGTTTGTTTGTTTATTTATTTTATTTTTAGAGAGAGGGGAAAGGAGAAAGAGAGGAATAGAAACATCACTGTGTGGTTGCCTCTCACTCACACCCTCAACTGGGGACCTGATGTGCAACCTAGTCATGTGCCCTGACTGGGAATCGAACCAGCGACACTTGGCTCACAGGCCAGTGCTCAATCCACTGAGCCACAGCAGTCAGGGCTTTCAATTTTTTTAAAAGATAATATTTCTTAATTATTTTTTCTATCTGAACTACATCCCTCATCCTAAACTATTATTTCTCTTTGTTGTAATTCTGGAATCACCTCTGTCTCTCTTCTGGATTAAATTTGCTGTTCCTTGGATCTCATATTTTATCTTCTTTGTTTGATAAAGGAATTGTTCTCCAGTAATCAAGTTAAGATGATACGCACAGAATGCATGGTCATAATAGCTTTCAATGGACCTGTCTCTTAAGTTTGCCCCATTTTGGACCAGGTATCATCTAGATGTGGTGTCCAGCAGTTATACAGGGATCTCCTTCCACTTGCCACCACCAGAACTTGCCATCACTTCTCTGCTGTGCTGTGTTCCCTACTTCCATACCGTAGGCCACATTTACCTAGACTCTTGTTTTGGTGAAGAAAATTCTCTTAAGAAGCAATTTCAGGGGAGGTAAAGTTTTTGGAATATTTCAAGTCTAACATTTCTATATTCTACTTGTTCTTGATTATTAGTTTTCTGTATGTGGAATTCTAAATTGGAACTCATATTCCTTCAGATTTTTTAGGACATTGCTCCATTGTTCTCTGTCTTCCAGTGTTGCTGTTGAGAAGGTCCAAGCTGTTCTCTTTGAATGTAATTTACCTCTTTCTCTCTGGAAGCTTGTGGAGTTTGTCATTAATTTTCTGAAATTTCACCATGATTTACCTTGATAGAAAGGATAATTTTTTTCAACTGTACCCTTTCCATTTAGAAAGTTACATTTTCATCTTTGTTCTGTTAGAGTTTATTGTTGATGATGGTGATTATCTGCTTTTTGCACCCTGCACTCTCTTTCTGAAACTGTTGGATTCCATGGACATCTGCTAATTTTCTTATATCCCCTTTCTTGTTTTCCTGTTTTTCCCTCTTTTTCTTTTTCCTCTGGGAGATATGTACAATTTTATCTTCCAACATTTACTTTATAATTTCTGATACCACTTTAAAAATCCCTCTTTTGTGTTTTAAATATTCCTTTATTTAAATATAAAATACCATTTCCCTGTTCATAACTCGTAGATGTAATACATTTTTTAACATTCTTCTCTGAGGATGCTCACTATCTTCTTGAAACAGTCTTTTTCCTGCAGTTTGTTTCCTACGTGTTTTCAGTTCTTTGGTTTAGTCTTTGTCTTAAATGCTTGCCTTGTATCTGTTCTAAGTTAAGTATGAGGAACTAAAAAAGCTGATTTGCGGTTCTGAGTGTGTGGGTGTAGTCTTGAAAAGGGATACTTGAGGGAAATGAGAAGGCAATTAAAGTACAGTGTGCTCCTCAGTGAGATGGGACAGAGCCACTGTTATGGGGAGAACTTGACATGAGCGGGTATCTGACTTTGATGGAGGGTCAAGGGAGGCTTGGCCTCGTGACTGAGAGTAGGTCTCAGCCTGTTAAAGAGCATTGCGAGCTCAAGGAACAGCATTCATTTATTCATTCATCAAATATCCTTATGTATCAGGGATGGACATGGGTACAATGATGAATAAAAGACATGGTCCTACTTTCTTGCCTTCAAAAGGGGAAGACAGACAAATTAAAATAGTGTGAAACAGTTGTGAATAATCCCGGTGGTACATACTTTGAATTCAAAGTTTAAATACAATCCCCCTCAAAAGACACCGTCAGAGAGGCAAACAGTATTTCAGATACTTGGGGGTAAAGTCAGATTTTATGGACTAGCTCGGGAAAGACCCCCACTATTTACATCCTTGTAGCTTTCAAAGAAATGCATTAATTTTTAAGTGCCCATTATGTACTAAATGCTCTGTAGGCATTTTGCACTTCAAGAAACTGACTTAAAACTAACTTTTGAAGCTAAGTACTTTTAAAGTTTTGGCACTGCCTATAATGTTATGAATGGCAAAATGTGGAGTTAAATTAATACCAGATTTTCTCTTGTTGGGGATGGTCTCTCCCTTAAAAGTCTTTGATCCTTCAGGCATCGATGCTGAGTTCAATATGTTTTTAGCACTAAGGCTTTGGGAAATTCACTTGATTGCTTTGTGTGTATATATACTCATATTTGTATGTACGTCTCTCTCTCTCTCTTTTTATTTTTTTGTGAAAAATGAATGGAACGGCTTTTTCTCACTCATCTGAAATAGCAATGAACCTGCCTTACCTGGAACATGATCGGAAACCTTAGTTATGCTCACTCCAGGAGAACCCAAAAGGACAATGAATTAGCATGGGGGGAAATAAATGAAGGAAGAGTTGAGAGACAGGTTTTCATTCTGGTTTTGCCAGCAATCAGATGAGTACCCTTCCACGTTCTCTCTCGGTGGTTTTGCTCATTTGTAAAGGGGTTAGTCGTATCTGACCTGCTCATTTCCCTACTCGCACAAAGGATCAAAGCAGGCAAGAAGGGAAAAGTCAGAAGGCTGACACAGATTTGAAACATTTTTCTGGTGATCACCACAACAGGTGTGCGGAGATTCTGCAGCGTGGTGCACCCTTCACCGGCCTGTGGTAGGCTAGAGCTGAGGTGTGGAAGGTGGCCCAGCCTGACAACACCCAGGTGATTGGAAAACGCCACTGAGTGTTGTTCTTACCCTTGCTGTTTCTGGCTTAGATGGGGCAAGGCTGCCCAGCGGCAGGCCATCCGGTGGCCTACCTCACAGTGCCCACAGGCGCCTGTTTGACAGGTCATTCTCCTTCCCCTGATGGAGTTGACTATAAACAGCACACAGTGGAGAGCCTAGAAATTCTCAAAGCTGGCCCTCAAATCGGCTCTCTCTGCCTCACCCAGGAACCATTTGAAACTGTAGCAACTCCTACCCTCTTGCACTTACTGGATCAGGAACTCTGAGGGTGGGGCCCCCCAGTCTGTGGTTTAATGAGTGTTCCAGGGAATTCCGATGCTCTCACTAAAGGGGCAGAACCACTGCCTCAGAGAAGCACTCTTCAGACTTTCATGTGACTTAGAATCTTATCAGAATTCAGATTCTCATGCAGAGAGTCTATGCTGAGGCTTAGGAAAGGTTCTGCTTCTCTAAATAGCTCCCCGGTGACGCTAATGCATCTGGGCCACAAACCACACAGTGAGCGGCGAGGCTGCCAGGAAACAGCTGCGATGGAGCTGTGGGTTCGAGGACCAGGCCTGCCACTCACTTGGCGGTGACTCCCAGGTTCTCACTTCTCCTTCCACTTTCAGTTTTGTGCCCAGGTCTATAAATGGGGGTCAGATCTTCACTCGGATTCTTCACAACTCTGATGCTGCAGAGCTGTAATTTGATGAGTTATCCTCAGGATGTGTGATAGGCAGGCTTCTCAGGGTCGTAGACCACTGGGGTGGGAGAGCTGGGCGCAGAAGTGGCTCCTCCGCAGTCTGACAGCTAGCAGGGTGAGGCTGAGGGTCAGACTGGGGCGGGCTGGGACACCCACATCACAGCACCCACCTCCCGCGGGCCTGCTCCTTGGTGCCCTGAGACCCAGAGCTCCTTCATGGCCCATGATGCTTTGCACAGGAGCCCCTGCTCTGGAGGACAGGGTGTGGGTAAGAATCTGACCCAGGTCATGCAAATGGTTCACACTGAAGATGAAGGGACCCCTTCCCAGCCCTCTAGGGCCGCTTTAGACGCCCCTTCCTGTTCTGTAGGACACACAGCTCCTGGCACCTGGCAGCTTCGGGGGTTTCCTCTCCCCCACTGCCTGGGTTGGCTTGATTTCCAGAGCCTGTCAAAACTGCGGTGGTAACACATCCAGTCCGCCCGCGCGCAAGCTCCTTGGGCTGTTGCTGTAAGCCTTTCCAACCTGCAGAGCTAAACTCAGCATTTTTGGTTTGAATTCTTCCTTTCTGAAGAGCTCTGGCTACCGCGAGGTCTTTCCCACTTCCTGGGGACGCTGCTTCTCCCCCAGCGAGCGCAGCTGTGCGGATGCCACCTGGCCCGCAGCTGCCCCGCAGGGCGCAGCTCGTGAGTGAGCGCAGCACCTTGGGGCTCCCTCTGCAGTGGCAATGTTTGCTTAGAGGACACCGCAGGGAGGGGGAGCACATGGGGGCTAGGGAAGTGATAACCGAAGCGTGCCAGCCCGAGGACTGCCTACCACAGTGCCCCGTGCGTTCCCGGGCGGAGGCCAGGCCTGGCCTGCCGGGTCTGGGACGGGGTGGTAGACACACCGCAGAACCACAGGTAGGGTTCTGTCCAGCCTTTGGTTGTTTGCTTTTATACACAAGTCTCGATTTCTTGAAGAAAAATTATAAAAAATAATTCATAACCCCTCCTTCCACAGATAACTATTAACTTTTAGCATATCCTTAGCATTTTTTCTTTTCATAAATACAATAAGAATGTAAGATAGGTGAATGGAATATATATACATTTATATACTTGTATTTTTAGTATAAAGAGAATCATAACACACTTACTTTTCTCTAGCTTCCATTACAAAATTATTACATGCATCCTGGCATGTCAGTATGTGAGCCTCCGAATGACCATCTGTAAGGGTTGCGCACTGCTCTCTCATATGCATGTACCACAGCTTTTAGAATCAGTCCTCTGTTTTTAAAAATATTTAGAGTGTTTGCAATTTTTTACTGATGTCAACTCTGTTTGATGAGCATCCACAATGTTTTCTTGGCATGAATTTCTCAGGCAGACCTGGGATTAAGGGTATGCACATTATTCCAGGCATTTGGAACATCTCACCAAAGTGAGTCCGGAAAAGCTGCAATAATTTACAGTTTCCTTGGCAGTTACACTTGCCAACTAAGGAGCCTTATTCTTTGCAATTAAAAAAAAAAATCTTGCCAATTTAACAAACAAAAATGCTGTCTTCTTATTTGAGCATCTCTGGGTACAAATAAGGGGTATACTTATTGGTCACCTGTATTGTCCTTTCTGTGAATCATCTGCTCATATTTTTTGCTCATTTCTTTTTCAAGTCTGGTGCCTGCCTTTTTCTTATTGATATCTAAGGATGCTGTTAATTTTTGCCCCCTATATGTGTTGCCAATATTCCTCTCAGTTTGGTGGTGCCTCTTTTCTGATATGATTAATGGTGTTTTGGAATGTCGAGATACTCCTAAATTTCGTGCAGGCTAATCGCTCCATCTGCTGAGGGGCCTCTGTCTCCTGGAGGCTGGCTTCTGAGGGGCTCGAGGCACAGATGCTGGACAGGCTCTCGCTTTTCAGAGCCTCACACGGCACTGTTGAAAGTCAGAATTAGAGCAAGGTCTTGATCACATCTGTTTTGCTCCGAATGGAAGCAACACATGTTCCTCTAGGAACTGCTCTGGATGTGTAGGTATTAGCAGGTGTGTAGGCATTTTTGTTTTAAGTTAGAATTGCCGGCATTAGGTATTTCCAAGGTCAAAGCCCCCCAAATTGTTTTTTTCTTGGAGTTTTCTTAGCTTCGTAAGACATGGGACACTTTGGTAGGTTCAGATTCATGAACGTTCATGGTGGTGCTCCCATGGGACACAGGAAATGAAGATCTTTCCTTGTTCAGAGGATCCAACTTGGTATTGTTTGCTTTCTGAAATGAAATTCAGTCTTTAATGGCATTGGGAGAATAAGCAATCATTTAATAATATAATAAATCAAGAATTTTATGAACTACTTAATAATTATTTAATATTATGAAATAATAAGTTCCTGAAAAGATGGAGTCACCTGACTGACTAGAAAGCACTGCCTTTATGATGGAAAAGTCATCTGGGGATTTCGAGCCTTCTCCCAGTCTTACATTTTCTTCTCCCCGTGACCTCTCATCCACTACCAAGTTTTGTAGATGCTTTTATGAGAACCCTTTTCTCTTTTTGTCTGGCTCTTCCCTCCTTGCTCTCCCCACGGAGCATCCTTCAGGAGGTCCTTGTCCTGTTATAGTTGGGTTATTATAACAATTCTCCCATTTGCCTTCTTCGTGTCCCACCAAGTACAGGGCTTCTTCCTCATCTTGCCTTTGGGGATGTGCCTTCAGTGGTTTCTCATTTCATATACCCAATTGCTCAGCCCCTGGCACCCCCTACTAGACTCCAACCGACCTCCCCAGTCTCAAGCCTCAGGCAGCCCCATGTGCACCATCCTCCTAACCAAAGGGGATGGTTTGTGGTCCACGGAGCCACCTGCTTCCATGGTTCTGCTCAGGCCATTTCCCCGGATGAAAGGACATTTCTGAGGTTAAAGTTCACAGGGCTGCTTCTCCCCTGCTTTTCCTTAGCTTTAGCAGAGGCGAGACACTCGAATGGGTGTCCAGCCCTGGGGCCTTTCACTTCCTAAGGATCTTTAGAGACATCATTTCCTCTATGAGTACTTCAACTGTCCAGTCATGGGCTGTTATTTTCCATTCTGTTCCTTGTCCCCATTCTCCAGGGATGCAGGAGGCCTCAGTGGGCAGGGAAGCAGCCTCTTCTTTGAATCACCAGTGCTCTTCAGCAGTAAGTGCCCCATGAGACAGTTCACGGCAATTCCCCTTACTCGTGTGTTATAAGTTGTTGGGGCCTCAAAAATTTAAACATAGAATTATCATATGACTCAGCAATTCTACTTTTAGGAATATAGTTAAAAGAATTGAAAACATGTTCAAACAATTACTTGTATACAAATGTTTATAGCAGCGTTATCCACAGCAACCAAAAGGTGGGAAGGAACCAAGTCTCCATCAATAAGTGAATGTGGTACATTCATACAATGGAATATTATTAATAGTCCTGTAAAAGGAGCGGCGTATTGACCTATGCTATAATGAGGATAAACATTATGCCAAATGAAAGAAGCCAAACACAAAGGTGACATGTTACATGATTTCATTTTTTTAAAATCCTACCCTGAGGATATGTTTATTGATTTTAGAATGAGAGGAAAGGAGAGAGAGGGAGAAAGAGAGAGAGAAACATCGATGTGAGAGAGAAACATTGGTTGGTTGCCTCCCATACTCGCCCCCGGCCAGGGATGGAACCCACAACCCAGGCATATGCCCTGACTGGGAATTGAACCCGCAGCCTTTTGGTGTACAGGATAATGCTCTAAGCAACTGAGCCGCCCGGCCAGGGCTGACTCCATTTTTATGAAATATGCAGAACAGCTTTCTCCTTGGATACAGAAAGCACACGGGTGGTTGCCAGGACCTGGGGTGGGGGGGATAGGGAGTATGGAGTTTTCTTTCGGAGTGATAAAAACGTTCGGGACCAGGCAGATGAGATAGTTACACAACACGGGATGCACTGAGTGCCACAGAATTGTTCTGTTTACTTCAAAACGGTTAGGGTTATGTTATGTTAATTTCACCTCAATAAAAACAAAAGACGGGAAAAGCCTCACCTGTTGCCACATGAAGTAAGAGAGACAGGTGACAAGGGGCCTGGTACTAGCGATGTTTGCGGCCAGTCCTGGTGTTGCAGTATCCACTGGAGTCTTCACAACATCTTATGCAAAAGTGAGGTCTTGGGGACAAGAGTCATGGGCTGTAATTTGCTGGCCGTTTGTTAAATATTAGGGTTAACTGCATCAGCATGCTTCATTTCCCCCCCAAAAGAATTTGTTGTCAGTTTGGAAATTCACCTCTGATGTTAAATTATTAAAGAAAGAACACAATCTCCCAATCGCTATTTTTGTCAACTAAGAACAAATAAAGTGTGACTTTGCTCTGTGCTACTCAGAAGCCAGGCTGGAGGTTAGCCGACCACAATGCTTCTTCCCCCAGGACGAGGCAGTATTTTAAAAGATCTTAAGCTTGAAATGATTAATCAGGCTACAAGGAGAGGGAGCTCCTCAGAGTCGGGGAAACACAGAGAAATGGTGCTTTCTGCTCTACTGAAATGCAAACATGCAAACCGCAGACCCCGTGGTTAGAAAACTTGGAATGAAGTGTTCCTGGAAAGCCCGCTTCCCGCCACCTTTCTGCTGCCTTCCCTGGCTGATGATTGGCTTTGGATCAAGTCACTTTTAAAAGACCACAGCTAAATATGCTGTAGATTAAGTGAGTATAAAACTCCTGCTCCCTTTATGCAGAGGCAGAAGGGAGAGGAAGAGCGCACTGGACGTTGCTCCGCCCTTTAAAATCTTTATTTCCACCGTTTCCCTTTCACTCATCCAAGGAACATTTATTGCGCACCCGCAGTGTGCTGGCCACTGTGGTCGGTGATGGGTGTGCCTCGATGCGGCCGTGAGACACTGGGCTCGCAAGGAGTTTAGTTTTCTTTATGCCCAAATGATGCGATCATTGCTCAGCTCTAACAAATGTGAAACTCATGGGTTAAAGTGATTTCTGTCTTCTCTTTCATAATAAAGAGGCTCAGCCTCCTCATTCCCTCTTTTCAGTGTGCACATTGGTTTCCTTTTATGGGGTTCCCGAGGTCTACAGCAGCTGAAATAGTTCCGAGAAAGAGACCTGGTCATGAAAAGAACTGGGGTGAGCCTTTCCAGGTCCCAAACCCTGCAAGGATCCCACGTGTGGGTTGGAGGCGTGGTTCCAGGTGGGCTGCAGGCAGTCTTGGAAGGCCTGGGGCTCTGCCAGGGCTCACCATGTGTGGGCTTGCACAGCCCCGAAGAGGAGGGCTCCTTCCGACATCTGCTGCGGAACAAAGAAAGCCCCAGCCCCGGAGAAGGAGCCCTCCTGAAGTTGCAACCAAGGCCTGTTATGCACATGGATGGATTTGAAAACCTTTCAAGACTATAGTCGGCTTGTTTGCAGAGCATGTTGCTGCCATGTTCACTTAAGGGCCTCCAAACAACTAGAGCTTAGGAAAACAGACCTGCTTGGAAATGCCTCAGTGCAGAACTCAGGACAGACACGGCGGTGGAGTATAGGCCACGCCCTCTGAAGGCCCGTTGGGACCTCGCACTGCAGTAAGTAGCTGTCAGGCTGCGCTCCATCAGTCCTCAGGCAGTACCTGGGCCATGAAGAGCAACCAGAACTGCCTGGCTTCTTCACCCACCCTCCAACCGTGGCTCCAGTAAAAACAAATCTGACCTTGTTTTCCCCGTGGGCATATTGTTATTGTCATCCAACCTGGTTTGCCTGGGGCACTTTTAGTTACTTTTGTTGTCCCAGAGTAACTATTGTTAGCCCCTCATTTTACTTTCCAAATGTTCTGGTTTGGACAATAAACCATATGAACAGCTTAGTTAGTGATGACTTAGAACAGGGGCCTGTAGGCCAAATCTGCTCCGCAGGAGTCCCCTTGGTCAGTTTAGTGCGACAGACAATGTGAACATGAGTAGGCGGGACATGCACCTGTCTTATTCCACAGTTCTCATCATTCCCTAATGTCTTATTCCCTCCATGGCTATTGTATGACAGCCTTTGGTGGCTTTTGGATGTTATGCTCTTGGCCTATAAGAATAAGTTGTTCTGCTCTTGTCTGGACCTTGTCTAATTGGCACATTTATCAATAGGGTTGGCTGACTGGAAACCTGGGAAGTTTGTGAGTGGCACCCCAAACTGCAGGAATAATTGCTGTAGAGAATGACCCTTTCATATGGGTTTAAAGGCCTGTAACTAATGATCTTATTCCCTAATAATTTTTCTGTATCTGTTTTAGGATCCCCTAAATTTGAATATTCCTATTCAGTGATGTGTTAAGAGTATTTCTGAATTTTTGATGTGTCAGGAATACTTTCAATTGCAAGTAACAAAACACCTGCAAGTATGGTTGCAACCATAGTGGCTTCATCGGTGGAGATATTTCATGTAAAAACTAGCAGTGATGGCAGCATGTTGGGTTAGACTCTTTCTGATGATCTTCTCTCCCTCATGGTCACGAGATGGCTGCAGCGACACTAGACTTTGGTCCTTAGACTAGCATCCCAAGCAGGCAGGAAAGAGCAGAAACAAAGTTTTCTTTTTTTTTTGCAAGTCTTTGTCTTCTTAATCTAGGTGAAAAGTCTTTCCCAGGAGCATACACAGCAGAGTCCCCAGGCCTTATTGCTCAGAAAGGAGTTTCTTGACCCCCTGCTCAAAGAGGGAAGCTGGGAAAGGAGAGGGATTACAATGATGTCTTGTCTGATACCTGGCAGAGGAGGCGCCTCATCGGAGAGCAGAGGTCTTTTCCCACCATCCGAACAAAACCAGCTGTGTAACCACAGGCAAGGAGGGTAGAGATGGCTGCTTGGTGGGCTGTGAACAATGTGTCTCACGTTTGTTATGTGATCTTTTTTTAAATGCACATCTTACCTTCTCTAAGGTTCTATCACTAAAATCCATTTTGCACAGACCCATTGCCATTTTGATTAGCACCCCAAAGAAGTCATTGGGTTGATAATTTTTATTAAAATCTCCTGTCTTGTGACCACATTTGCCATATAGGCAATAAAGGAGATTCCCTTTATCTCACTGCATTTGTCTAGACCTTATCAAATGGGTAAGACTTATCTTGGCTAATCAAAGTTAGAGTATGTTAGTCACATTTGATGAGGATAGACATAAGGACCCACATTGAAAGTAGGGTCCTGATTGGTGAGCAGGATGTGGGAGACCTGGATTGGGAGTTGAGGTATGTGTCTGCTAAGTCCCTTTTAATTGCAAGGTCTAGAAAACACAAACCAAAGCAGATTGAGGGGGGGGGGAAGAGAGAGAGAGTATATGTTTGTGTGTGTTACATGACAGCCTTTGTGTGGCTAGATTTGCAGTTTAAGGGATGCAATAAAAAATCTACCCTTCCCTGCCACTTCCTCCATGGAGTCTCCATTCTGAGACATCTTGTCGTATCTCCGGCAGTTTCAGCTTTGCTTCGTCACAATGTCCAGCCAAAGGGAAAAGAGAGCCTGCTTCCCCCATGTCTCACAGCCCCAGCATAGAGACTCACCAGCCCCAGTTGGCTGGACTCAAACCAATCACTGTGGTCAAACTGTATGACATATGCCGAATAGCTTAGTCTGGGTCTGGGCTTGCAAACTGTCATCTTTGCCAAAAAGTGTTTTGGGAGTACAGCTGTGTTGTCTATGGCTGTTTGTGCTACAGTGGCAGACTTAAGTTGTTGCATCAGACTTTATGGCCTGTAAAGCCTAAAGTATTTCCTATCCAGCTCTTTATAGAAAAAAGTTTGCCAGTTGGCTTTGGTCTAAGTCATGTATTCTACTACTGGAGAGTATGGTTGGAGTCAGCTTCATCAAGGGCACGTGGGCTGAGAATGGTAAAAGTTCCCCCGAACGGTCCCCCAAACAGTACTGGCTTGCCACAAGAAGGGGGTGAGGATGCTGAACACTCATTGGACAGTACTTAGGGGTGGGGAGTCTGTATGTTGCGGTTGGCTAGGAGTTGGCTGCTTCTTTATTTCTGGAGGAGCTGGCACAGTTCAGACTGTGTTGGGAAGTTTCGCTTCGTGGATCATGAGAAAGATATTTCTGTGCTACTGGATTGCTAATTGGACACTGTTTTGAATTTTAGTCACTGGTTTTGGGGAAGTACATTTGTGACCTAAAGTTGGCCTAAGAGTAGATGACCATGGAGGTGGGGTGGGTGATAGGTCAAGAAGTAAACATGGCTGCACCATAAACAGGTAATTGTCTGATTATCTGTGTTACCAAACCACTGTTGAATTGACCAGGGTTTACCTAGATGACATTCCTTAGTGACCTGGCATAGAGACAATGTAAGGCCTGGTGCTCTTCAGCATTTGAAGTATTTTGGTGAAAAAAAGAAAATATTCTTATTAAACTTGTTGAAGATAGCAAATATATTGGATGGTGGCATAAAGCTTTATGAATTATCTGATCAGTGGAAATAACAGGTTGAAGAGAATAAGAGGAGATTTATCAAGAATAAACTTCAAGTTTCCTGTTTAGGTAAAACAAACAAACATGGATACAAACACTTGTGCAATATATGCAGGATGGAGGAAACCTGGTTTAATTCCGTCCATATGGAAAGCATCTATACTGCCTGGCTGACCACAAATTCAACATGAGTCAACAGTATACAAATTAAAAAGTAATGGTGAAGAAAAGGTGCTCTCCAAAATATGGTGCTGGGTCAATTGGATAACCATATGGAAGAAGAAAACTGTCTTGACCCCTAACTCACACCATATACAAAATCAGTTCCAGATGGACTACAGACTTAAACGTGCAAGGAAAAACAATAAAGCTTTTAGGAAAAAGCAACTCAAGAGCACACCTTCATGACCTTGGTGGGGAAAAAGATTTATTTTTACCAAGATACAAAATGCCCTATCCTTAGAGAAAAATAAATAGATGGTACTATCTTTCAAGTTAAGAACTTTTAAAAAAACATAAAATGATGAAAAGGCGGACAATAGGATGGGAAGAATCTCTCTCTCTAGTGATCATTCAACAAAAGATTCTTAGCTAGAAAAATAAAATGTTCTACAAATCATTATGAAAAGCCCAGAAAAGCCAATAGAAAAGTGGGCAAAAGACTTGACCAGATAATTCATAAAAAGTAATATCCAAAATGGCTACTAATTATATGAAAAGATGTTCAACTTCATTAGTCAAAAGGGAAATGCAAATTAAAACCAATATATGTTACCATTATTACATCTCTCCTGCCAGCGTTGCCAAAATTCAAGAGATTGATAATACCAAATGTTAGTGAGGATGCACAAGAACGCTGCTAGCTCGAGTGTAACTTAATAAAACTGCTTTGTTACATGTTTCATAGTATAAACCAAACAAATCATATGCATGCTCTGTGACTCAGCAATTCCATTTTATAGGCATATACCCAACAGGAATGCATGGATATATTCACCAAAAGACATATACCAGAATGTTTGTAGCAGCATTATTTGTAATAGTCAAAATATGAAAACCTCAGTGTCTTCCTACAATGGAATGAATATAGAAATGGTCCGATATTCATACAAGAGGATACAATAGAGCAATGGGATTGAACCATCTAGAGCCATAAGTATGGCCAGATCTCACACATGTGATGTTAATATAATAAGCCAGCCACAAAGGCACACTTGCTGTGTGAGTCCATCTATACAGAGTACAAAGCAGGCCAAAGTAATCCACATGAAAAAGTCAGGAAGAGGATACCCTTTGGGGGGTAGGTGCTGGGATTCAGGTGATTTCTGCTTCTTGATCTGGTACATATTAAATAGATGTATTTAGTTTGTGAAAATAAATTGTACGGGCTGTATGTATACAATACTTCAGTAGGAAGTTATATGATTTTTGTGTAAATGGAAAAGTAATAAAAAAGCAAATTCAACTATATTCGTGTGCTAGGGGTACTAGGTTTTCTCATGGAAGCCTTACAACAACCAAGAGCTGGGCATATTCACTTAAACAAACTGAAACCCACCTAAACCCAAGGGACACCTAAACCCAAATGACCCATCTCCAGGCCCGGTTATATCCTATTTATTTTCATTGAGCAGAAATGATAAGTTGGTGGCCAATGGACGTGATCCTCAAGAAGAGTGGCCCCTGCTCAGTGCTTTATGTTTTTTGTGTTTATTTTTATTTTTTAATCCTCACCTGAGGATATACTGATTGATTTTAGAGAGGGAAGAAGAGAGAGAGAGAGAGAAAGAGAAAGAGAGAGAAACATCAGTTGGTTTCTTCCTGTACCCACAACCTAGGTATGTACCCTGATCGGGGATCAAACCCACGACCTTTTGGTGTAGGGGACAATGGTACAACCAGCTGAGCCACCCAGCCAGGGCTCAATGTTTCTTCTTTTTTTAAAAAAATTAGTTGCTATGTGATTTCATGTGGAAATTGGATTTGCATTTTCTGTTGACATGTTGGCAGATCTGGCCTCCTCACAAGCTAACAGCAAAGGCCGGTGGCTGAGTGGTGGTCACCTGCTTCTTTGCTGTGTGCTCAGCTGAGTGGTGGTCACCTGCTTCCTTGCTGTGTGCTCACCAGCTCCCCACAGTCCCTGCCACTCCCTCCTGCTTCTTCTCTGGCTGCTTCTCTTATTTGTGTTCCTTGCCTGACCCTGAAGACTCACCACCCCTGATCTGGACTTTCCCACGTTGCTTTGAGAAACTCTTTTTACTCTCAACCCCTGTAAACTGAACTCCTGATTTATGTTGTGATATTTTCTCTTCCCACGTCTTCTGAAGTCATGAGTTCAGCTGCTTTTCACACCTGTAGTGTTGTTCACGAGGTGATATTGTTTCCCTTCACACCTGCTGGTTTTCCACACTATCCATTTGATATTTATAAAATATGTTATTCACTAGTATACAGGACTAGAATAAAACTCATATTGCCAAGAGCTGTCAATTTCATGGGACTATAATTTGGTGCTAAGAGCAATCATGAAATCCTTTCTCATTATTGATTTATTCATTAATTTAACAAATATTTGTTGAATATCAGGCACTGTTCCAGGCAAAGGAATGAAGCAGGGAACAATTCAATGTCCTTGCCCTGCTGGAACTCTAGTCCAGGGAGGGCGGGCAGAAAATGCAGTCATACATACTTATCTAAGGTCAGGTGGGGAAAAAGCTGCTATAAGAGGGTGAGGAGCAGAGTGCGATGCAGTGTGAGAGAAGAGGGAGGGTGGGGCTGATCAAGGGGTAATTGAGGTGAATGAAGCAAGTATTTGGTATATCTGAGGAGGAAAGTGTTCCTGGCAAAGGTAGAGGCATGTGCAAAGACCCTGGGGCAGGAGAGAGGTGGCACTTTGAAGGAAGAGTGAGGAGGTGGGATCTGGCCCCCAGCAGCCCTCCTTAGAGCATGCAGAGCCTTTAGAATTTCTGCTAAGTGTGTCGGGATCCATTGGCAGGTTTGAGTAGGGAAATGACATACAGTTTTTATGTCTTATACTTTGCTGTTTCCTCTTTTCTTTCTTCCCTGTCTGTGCTGTATGCCTGCCGGGAATTATTTCGCCCCACTGAGGACTCTGAAGGCTGAAGAGATTGCTGACACCTAGGAGCACCTTTGTTTTTGAAAATGGCAACTTAGCGGTCCATCCATCTGAATGCTGAATGGAAATAAGCAGCTAAGAGTAGGTCATTTGTAAAATAATAACATTTATTGTTATTACTAGTGAACATTTTGCTTAAATTCGTACTCATTTGTCATTTGTGCTGTTTGTTAAACAGAGAACTAATTATGTGTATTTTGTTTTTTTTAAGTATGTGAGGTCTTCGAAGGCCCTGTTTTCTGGAGAGATGGTAAGAAGCTGTAGAGGAGAGATGCTGTGAATGTGTCCTGAGAGTGGAATTTTCCAGACCTGGCTCCACTAGCCTCATAAGCCAGTAGAAATTCCTCTTAGAGCCCTAAATTCTGTTGCCTGACAATTCTGTGAGTTTCTTGCCTTTCTCCTGCTTTAAAAGGTATTTTAATAGGAAACTGGAAACAATCTTAAACTGGAAGGCAGAAGTTTACTTCGAAGGAAATTTGCCCATGGAGTGTTAACTGCACAAGTACTGTTAGTCCCCAGGGACGCAGGGCGGTCAGTGGTTAGTGGTGGCTCATGCAGGAGGGGGTGAAACTGAGGCTGGGGGTGGGGACCAGTGTCCACGAGCTTGGGAGAAAAAGCCACTTCAGAGGAAGGCCCGCTGGGAACCACAGGTTAATTTTAACAGTCCTGAAACATCCGTGGTCTGGTTAAGGAGATGAAAGAGTAACTGGGTTAACGCGACATCAGGCATTACTGTGCGCATTTTGCCCGAGGATGCTGAGAGCGGGCTGTGAGACAGCGTCCGCATCGTCAGGCGGGGCGAGGACGCTCGGAGGGTCGTCCGGAGTGAAGGGGGCTCGTGCCCCTGAGCGGGGACATCCCTTGTAGGTTGAAGGAACAGGGCGGTTTGCAGATAATGCACCCTCTGTTTTTTGTCAAATCACAGGAGGGTGACCTGGGCAGGACACCAAGTGTCAGTGTTTGAGGGGTCCTGCCTGACCACACGTGGTTTTAAACAGAAACCCATGTCCAAGTAATAGACTGAAAGTAAGTGCAAATGTAGTGATTAGATAATAGTTCCGTTCTTGTACTGGTGGGAATTTCTTCCTCGTTTGTTTTCATCTCTTCAACAAATGCTTATGGAATGTCCCCGATTAGACAAGCACTAGGCTGGGCCATGGAAACTAACAATTAAAGTAACTGCAGACACATGTGATAATAGAAGTCCAAACAGAAGGCCTTGGGGACATGTACCAATTAGGCTTATCACTTATTTATACTTAGTTTCTTGTGAACGATTAGACAAAAGGTAATCTTTCCATAAATCAAGAAACTTATTTTCCTCTTAGGTTCTTTTTGTGCATGTTTCAAATACAATGGAAACGCTTAGGCTGACTTAGTGAAAATGACCTAAATGTCCAGCACCTGCTGGCATCGGGAGGCATGAGCTGGGGGAACGCGATAAGGTTTTTGCCAGAAGAATCCAGTTTTATAAAGGTGTTACCTCAACCCATTGGCAGCAATGAAACAAGTGAAATTGACCATCCTGTGTGGCGGTGAGAAGGCTGGTCATTCCAACCAACCCCAGGATGACCTCTCCTTCGGATTCCAATGGAGGTAATGACCTGTAAGAGTTCCTCAGTTCCTTTTGACTTTTATAAAGGCAGTCTCGTGCTCTTTTTTTTTTTCCTTTTTTAAAATTCCAACCTAAATTATAGCAACACATTGTCTATAAAATGCAGCTTGGAAGTTAATATGTCACAATGTTGATATAAAATATTTCCAAACAAATATTTAGGGAAAGAGGATAGTGGCAATACGCATTAAAAGTAATGCGTGACTCCAGTCTCTTTCTGAGGGATCCAAATGGTATCTGAGCATTCAAGCAAAACCGCAGACCCACATTCTATGAAGCTAATAAAGGGTCGGCATGACTCCTTCATTGTTCTGTTTCATCAACTTTCATTTGGCTATTTTTTCACATTTTCTCCTCATATAAACTTTAGAATTAGCTGATTACATTCCATAAAGTTCCACAGTGATTTAGATAAGAATTATTTGAATTTGTTTATTAATTTGGGGAAACTAAGTTTTCATGGTGTCTCTTTCCATTTATTTCAGGTTTTTTTTAAATGTTCTTTGCTGATATTTTGTAGTTTTATGCGTATGGGTCTTATACATTAGTTTCAAGTGTTTTATGTTTCCTGTAGCCATGGTAAACAAAAGAAAATGTTTATTTCCAAAACATTTTCAGGCAAGTTAATTCTGGTATAGAAAAATTATTGTCTGCTGATGCTGCATCCATCTGCTTTTCTGAACCTTTTTATTGATCTAATAGACTTTTTTTTTATCCTCATCCAAGGACATTTTTTTCATTGCTTTTAGAGAGAGGACGGGAGAGAGAGAAACATCAGTGTGAGAGAGACACACCTATTGGTTGCCTCTCATACACACCCAGATTGGGGATCAAAACTGCAACCTTTCAATTATGGGAAGATGCTCCAACCAACTGAGCTACACCAGCCAAAGCTGATCTAATAGTTTTTTGCTGATTCTCTTAAATTTGCTAGATTGATAATATTACCAACTGAAAACATCAGGAGTGTATTTTGCCTCCTATTCTCAATATTAGGATCTCTGCTTCTCCATCTCTTAATGCATCAATGTAAGTGCAGTCTTGGGGGACAGTAGGAGCTGTCATTCTAATTCTACCTGATTTTAATGGGAATGGACTTCGATATTTGTTGTAGTTTTCTGATGGTTACCCTTTGTTAGGTTCGGAATGTTTCTTCTATTACTAGTTCACAGAGGACTTTTCATCTTTTTCTTTTGGTAATAGCTTTGTTGGGATCCAATTCACGTGCAATGTAATACACCTACATACAGTGAGTGATTCAGTGGCTTTTAGTCTGCTCACGGAGTTGTGCGACCATCACCAAGGTCAATTTCAGAACATTCTCATCACCTCCAGAAGAGACCCGCAGCCTCTATCTGTCATCCCCCACACTGCTAGGAGGGAGACCAGTGGCTTTTCTTCAGGATATGGATTCCCTGTGTCTCATGCAGCTCCTCTCCTTTGTGGCTATTTGCTTTTTATTTCTGTTCCTGACACCCTTAGCACTGCCGCCTTCTGATCAGCACTGGAGAGGAGGTGGGACGAGAAGCTGTTCCAGTGGAGCTGTGAAAACAAGCACTCTGGCCAACAGCTCAGAGTCCTGCTTCCTGTGACCGGGGACAGTCCGTCGGAGCTGCTTCTGCCCCTGAAGGGGGCTCTGTCGGCATAGATTCTGAGCCATGGTTTTCTCTTTGGGTGATAGACCGTTGATATATGTTAGATCTGATTCTATCTGCTTTGTCTCTTAAAACTTGCTGAACGGCCCTGGCTGCTATGGCTCAGAGGATTGAGCGTCAGCCTGCAAGCAAAGTATCGCTGGTTCGAATCCCAGTCAGGGCACATGACTAGGTTGCACATCAGGTCCCTAGTTGGGGGCGCAAGTGAGAGGCAACCACACAGTGATGTTTTCTCTCCCTCTCTTTCTCCTTTCCCCTCTCTCTACAAACAAACAAACAAACAAATAAATAAATTATTAAAAGCGTGTTGTCGTCGTCGTCGGCAGCCGTCCGTCTCAAGAGACGATGGTGTATATTTAGAATTCATTAAAAAAAATTGCTGAACATTTCTGGTCCACTGGTTCACTGGCAGCACCCTTTCTCTTCCAACATGGTCAAAGCCGTCTTCCTGCTCCTTTCCTCCTTTTTTTCCTGCTGCTCCTCTACCTCCTCGTGGTCTTGTTGCCCCCTTAACAGGACTTGGTGACATCATGGATTATACTGCCTTTCCCACCACCATGTGACTGCTGGCTGGCTTTCTGCATGAGTGAGGTTTTAATCACATATATCGGCAGCCGTCCGTCTCGAGAGACGATGGTGTAGCTTCTTAAGAGTCTATCTGCACCGCCGAGAATGGCTGTGCAGTCCGACTCGGGAGTGACACGGTATCTGTCTCCTCCCGTGTTGAATCGACATCTTGCGATGACGCTGGAGTGTCCTCTCCAGTGAAGCTGAAGCTACAGAGCCTGGGCAGGGTGATATGGAGGGTCTGCTGTTGCCCATGCAGCAGACCCCCCCTCTCTTCGCAGCCGAAGGATCCAAGGGAAAGACGGAGTCAATACAGCTTGGCTTCAGGTGCGCCGCAGGAGTTGCCGGTGTTGACTACAATGTCAAACCGCCTTAGGGACTCCGGCTCCGGATTTTCTGTCGGGGTTTACTCCCTTAGCCTTTCCCCTGAAGAGGTATGCCGCAAGGCAGCGGAGGTTTTTTGGAGTCAGAGTTTTCCTTCTCTGATGTGCCCTGACTGGAAGATCGAACCAGCGACACTTAGCTCGCAGGCCGACGCTCAATCCACTGAGCCAAACCAGCCAGGCGTTTTAATCACAACTCTCTAGAAAATCTTCACATTGATTGTTTCTCCAGAGCTTTTGAAGGGAAGTGGGGTTTATATATCTTTACCACTTTGATTTATTCTTCTCTGAAACTTCCACTATGTTTGCTGAAGAGAGCAATTAGACAACATTTCTAATGATTTTATTTTTTTTAAATGTAGGGGTCTTCTTGTAAGGGTATCTGAAAAGTGTATAATATTAATTATCAACACATGCACATAGAGGACAGTGGTCAGCCACACCATTGTTCTGGGCTTCTGGGTACAATCGGACTTGGAAAATCTTAGCAATGAGAGGGATATTCTCATAAATATTGAGGGACTGGCGCCAGAAGAGAAAAACCTTGCCTTCCAGCCAAGTGGCATTTCCTGCACTGAGCCATCAATCCACAGAATGTGGTGATAGGCCATATGCGATGGAATTTCTTGATCTTAAGTTTATTAAACTTTTTTTTTCACTTTGTGGAGTAATTAGAGTGCTAGCTCCGAAGCACTTGCCAAATAAGTAAGTGTTCCAGGGGGTTTAATGGTTCCTCCAAACTTGTTTCCTAATAATTCCAAATACTCTTAAATTATTCTCTCCTTAACCACCAGCCCTTTCTGGCCTGTTACCATTTGTTAAAAAACAAACATGTCAGGATGGGCTTTGCTTTGATGAATGAAAGGTTGGTATTGCAGAGCTGGAATATGCTCATGTAGCGGGGGGACTGGCTTAACCCTGCATGTTCCCGTGGCCTCTAGTTTTCTGGGATAGGCTTTCTTTTCAACATCTAAACACTAGTAGGCTGTGCCCATTCTGAAAAGTGGCATGAAGTTAAGGCTAGCTATTTGGGGGATTTCCTGAGGGAAGTTTAGCCATTTCACAAATCTCTCCTGACTCTCCCTCCCACTTCTCACCTCAGCCAGATGCCACACACACCTTATTCTTGTCATCTCCTGGCTAGTGTCTTTTGGCTCCTGTTCTTGTTCCAATATGGACCTCCTCTCCCCTAGTTTAGACACAACTAAAACTATCACATTCAATGAAATTTTACCAAAGATTTGGTGTGTCGGAGACTCCTTGTTTTCACCAATATTCCTATTTCTTCTTCACTTTAATAACAAAATCACAAGTTTTAGCTGGACACATGGTTGGGAGTTAAGCTATGTTGCCCAGCCTTGCCTGCAGCTGACTTCCCGCCAGGAGAATTGAAACAAAGTGACAAAGGAGTGGATACAATGCAGGCTATGTCTTCCGAAGACAAGTGATTTCTCTTCCCTCTCTGTCCTTTGCTGACATGTGGGTGTGTTGGCTGGTGCCTGAGCAGCCACCGTGGATGTGAAGGAAAGAAGAACAAAAGGACAGAAGGGTCTCAGGTCTCCAAAATTCTGGAGTCACCATACTGGCCTCGGGCTGCTTAAACTTGAATGAAATGAGAGAAATAAACTTTAGTTGGGTTTTAGCTACTGTTCTTTTGGCTTTAGTTATAAAAGACGAACCATAGAATTTGGTATAAAGAAAGGGAGTAACAGAAGGAAATTTAAATTGGTTAATAGAGTCTTATAAGATAGAAAAGCAAGGAAAATGTCAGGTCTTGACTGATAATTTTGAAAATGGAAGAGGATCAGAGCTTTGGGAATTTTCAGTTGCTTGTTTCTTGATGATTAATCCCAAGGAAAAGTTTCTGATATCTTTCTTTAAATTTGCCCTTATTGAGGTCATAAGAAAACTATAACACTATATAATAAAACATTATTTTAAGCAAACACTCCAAAATTTAAAGCTTCATATTGTTTCAACATAGGCATTATTTTTTAAAGGTTTTGGAATTTAAGACCATATGTGTAAGCCATACAATAAAATCCACCTTGTTAATTAAAAGTCACACCTCATTTTGACATATACTGATATCACCCCACTTCCTAAATCAACAAGTTTAGCTCTGAAAGACCTGTGGTTATTTATAAAAATAAAGTTTATCCTTAAAAGATATAGTTAGAAATCTAATTGAATGATTAAGCCACAGTTCTGAAAATAATGTCAAAAGAATTTCAGAAGTTGTAAAACTTCTCATTAATGGAAATATACCTTTCTCCAGCAAAACTAAAAGGGTCTTTGGGAGGGTCTTAATTAATCAGAAACTTCATGTTTTAATCTGTTTACCAATAACCAGTCACACTGTAAATTTTACTTTGGTTACCATCCTGACATCAGTACTAAACTCACGATGATACAGATGAGCTTAGTTCTGGTTGCACTTGAAATTTAAGTTTCAGCAGGTGGTCAACGGGCAGAGACTTTTCACACCAAACCTGAATAGGTCTGTAACTCTGTCGGAGAAAGCAGCTTGCTTATAAATATTTCACTCTGAGTCAGACAAAAGCTGAATGCATGTGAGGCCACTTCAGACAAACAGCAGATAAATTCCTGCTTAACGTGTACCTGATGCTTTCTGATTTCTGCCCAGGTTCAGATTTCTGGGATCAAATGTTCCCAAGACCTGGAAGGTCATGTGGTTCCAGAGGCAGAGCGCAGCCCGGTGTACAGTCCAGAGAAGCCGTGCACCGGGCTGACAGCTCTGAAGGTACGTGTTAATCCCAATCCGACTTCATGTGCGCAGGACAGCTGCTGGCAACATTAGGGCGGCCATCTGGGTCCAACGGAGCGATTTCCTACCACTCAGCCTCGTATGGCCCCAAGTTAATTTAGTGCATATTGGGAAATTCCTGAAACAACATGAGACTTAACACCATTTTTCCATCAAATCCTTGGAGTTCTTGCTGATATTTAAAGAGCCCATGGAGGTGTGAAAACTTCAGGGCTGAGGATGGAATCGTTTACTCATAAAATCTGGGACCCTTATTGAGAGTTCTTTCTCCAAGTTAAACTCACGTGTTTTCCAAGAATAAACCCGATGCCTTACTGGGAGTAAAACCGGCCTTGAACATTATGACCAGAAGAACCCTGTCTTCTCATTGATGACTATTTTATGTGTCAGCTTGGTACTGCGATGAGCCTATCAAACTCAAACTACAGATTTGCATAGGAAAACCTTAATGACTTGGATTTACAGTCAATGATTTCATTCATGGAAAGTAAAACTAAAAACTTCAGGAAATCTGGAATTAGAGTTAGTGTCCTCTGACCTCTCCTAGGGCATGGCCCATCTCTCCAAAACTGTTTATTTTCCTCCATTCTTCATCTCATTCCTTCAGCATAAAGAAAATATCTGCTGAAGCTGATTTATATCCAAGTGCGCAGAAAGGAGAATTGATCTAAGCTGTAAGCTGTCCTAAAGTTATGGATGTGCATTTTTTAAAGTACTGCTTGGTATTTAATCTGAATGTAGCTAAGTGACTTGATCTTGTCATCCAAGCAGCAGCTGCCATACCCATTCTTTGAGTCTTTTCAGAATGATTACGCAAACTCCCCACATTTCATATTTCCTCTTCGATTGACCCAGTTACCAGCATGTTTGAAATATAACCACTATAGTATTGCCTACTCATGGATAATTTAGTACATTTACAGCCCCTTAAAGGAATGTAATAATCCAAATGTTTATTCGATCACCTACTGTGTACCAGTCAGCTCTGTGCCTGTACAAGTCTGGTTCTTTGTATAATTTTGTCATAGGACTGCATGGTGCTGAATATATACTGAAGGATTTGGGGAAATGGAGAACCACTGGCCTTTGCCTCGTGTCTTTCATGTCATCTTCATTTCTCATTCCCGTGAGTGTCCCTCTGCCAGACCCGCAGCTTCTGCGGACACACATTCACTGCTTCCTGACTGCCTTTCTGACATCCAGATCAGGTAGTCTGAATCAAGTTCACTCGGTTGGAACTTTCCCCTGAAAAGTATTCCAGAAAAGGAATGTTTTATACACAGATCAAGTTGAACCTTTGGAAACAGGAGCACCGGCACCTGCCCAAGCAGCAAGGGGGAGTCTCCTTCATCTCCGCACCCCAGCGTCCAGCAGAGCGCCTGGGGCAGACAGCCAGCGAGCCTTCGTGTCAGCCAGTCCGTCTCTCACCCTGACTATCTCCTCACTACTTCTGCCTTCTCGTAATTCAGTCACACCACTCCTGCTCTCGTGGCCAATTTCACATCATGCTAGCGAGAATAAAAATCTAATTGCTAAAAAAGTAAAAATGAATTTGTTTCTTCCTCACTTCAACATTCATAAGCAAAAAGATACCCACAGACAGGACAACTATCAGTATGAGCTTCCAAAGTTAGCACGGCAGTGTGTCCACTGGGGTAGGATAAACAATGTGCATCTCAGTTATTTTCCAAATCAGAGAATGTTTCCTGCTTGACAAAAATCGACAACCAAAGCAAGACCATGTACAGAATATCAGAGAACAAAGATATCCTTAGTTACTTTCCTATGCATGTTAGACTTCAAGAAGCCGCATAATGAAGGGAGGCCACAGAAGTGACCTCTCTGCGGTGCCCAATATATGGACATCAAGTAGAAACAAATGTACCAACAATCAATAGAATGAAAATGGCTTCTAAGGCCTAGCATCTGCAAGCACCTTGAAAGACAGAGCCTCTTGCTGCAAAGCATTGTGAGGGGAAGACGGTCATTCATCCCGCTTGTACTTACTGAACAGCCGCAATGGAAGAGGCACTGCGCACTCTCGGAACCTGTGAGTCTGAATCACAGAGGCATGTGTTTTTCTGGAATTCTGGCTGAGCACAAATATTGTTGATGTCACACACATCCACTGACATTTACTTCATAAAAGCTTGAGAGGCAGTCCAGAATAGTTCTCAGGGTACAAACTCAGGGACAGGAGTCTGTCTCCAGCAACTTATAAATACGTCACCATGGGCAAGTTCCATGGCCCTGCTTCATTCTCACTACTAACTAGAATATTAGTACTCACCTCATAGGGTTGTTGTGAGAATTAATAACGTTAATACATGGAATGTGCTTAATAGTCCTTACACATAGAAAGTGCTCATAAATGCTGGCTGTCATTATAATCAAACTTAATATTGAAACAGACCTGGCATATATTGTTTAAGTTCTTTAAGAATCCGTTTGTGCATATATAGAATGAGGATAATAGCTACCTACCATACAAAAGTGTTGCGACTCAAATGCGACAATATATGTAGAAGTGTTTTATAAATAGAAATGTCTTTTGTACTACAAAGTTATTTTCATCATGTTAAGCTCTCAAAAGATAACTATAATGAAATCTCTTTGTTTGTTCAGTTCCCCAGGTTATACCCTCTGCGTAACAACTTAGACAAGAAATGCAGGCTCAAGCCCGCAGCAGAGGAGAGAGAAATTTGTGATTACAGTCTTTCCAACCTCTATACAGTCGGGCTGAGGAGACGGTGAAGATATTAGGAGGAGACAATGGATGTGGGACCACCAAGACACAATAAAGCTTTACAAGGAGGGATGAGAGCAGGCACGTGACCCATCCTAGGTCATTTGGATGCTCCTCGATAGCACTGAACTCTTTAGCAGAGGAACAGGACAACTGAGAAGTGTTGGCATCCCATCCCACTCACCTGTAGCCTTCCGAGCATGTGCAGGTGTCGAGAGCAGGTGTCGTGGTCTCCAATCCCTGCTCTCCGGGGCTGCTTTCTTCCTCCGTTTCCCTGCCTGGTCGTCCGGCCTCTCATCAGTTCTGTGAGCTCGTGACCTTTTCAGTAACTGACCTTTAACCTAAGAGAGGTTTAATTTTTACTGCTTGCAACAAAGGGGTCCTAATTCCTGCCCTGTCCTGCCTTATAAGGGTCATCGCCCAAATCACACATCTTCCTCCTGCCCCTTCCACGCATCATGTGTTCCACTGCATGAGTGTCCTGGTGCACCAATGAGAGCTCTGTGTCATAGCAACATTTTAAAACATCACTGACTTATTTGTTCATTGGGCAGATATTTACTGAGTATCTAGGGATTGTTTTAGGTGCTGGGGTTGCATCAGTGAGCAAAATGGACACAATCCTGTGACCCCATGGGTTTACTTTTAATGACAGAAGACAAAGTTTAAAAATACATATATGCACATGTATGATGTGGCATGATGAAACACTTAAGAAAAACAGTGACCCTGAAAAAGAGGACAGCGAGAGTGAAAGGTGAGGGGCTGTTGCCATTTTAAATTGAGTCATTAGGGTAGGATCACCAACAGGGGAACGCCTAGATATTTAAGTGACACCGAAAGCCCTGTGGACACCAGCAGGAAGAGCATCTCTGGCAGCAGGAACAGAAAACGCAGAAGCCCCCCAGAGAAAAGTGGCCTCCGGTGTTGCAGGAGCAAGAGAGGTGGTGTCGCTGGAGTAGAGCGAGGACGGAGATCAGGGATTTGATGGGGAGTGGGACGGGCAATGGAGGGCCATTGTTAGGACTTTGGTTTTCACAGGGACTGAGTTTAGAAGACATTGGAGGGCATTGAACAAGTGGCCAACATGTGATAACCTGTTTAGTTCTCTCCTGTGCTCAGCATCTGTGGGCATGACCCACACTTTCCGTTCCCAACTTCGGTCACCTGCTCTGCCTCAGTCAGACCAACTCTTTGCTCCAACCTGAACACCGTACACACTCGCTGTCTAAACCCCAGCATCCATCAAGGGGCATGCCCAATCCCGTCTCTTTCCTGAAGGTTTCCTCCCCTTAGTGAGGCCACAGCAATCGTGTACAGCCCTGAATCTCTCGTGGACTCGCCTCTACACCCTCCAGCAGAGATTTAGCACATATCGTCTTATATTTGGTTGAGTTTTAAGTGTGCCTGCCTTGTCTATCCCAAAACTATAATTTGTAAACTTTTAGAACAAAGCACCATGCCTTGCCTCTCTCTGCGGCCCCTTGAGTGCTGCATGAAAGGCCGTTTTGTGTTACTTGAAACAATCTCCAAGCCTCTCAGCATGTCTGGGTTCTGTTTCAAAGGTTTACAATGGCCCCTTCTTTCCTAGGGGGTCTTGGAAAGTTACAAACGAATGTGTAACTACATGGTTTGCTGTTTGCTCAAGTAACAGAACAGAATTACAGTGTAAGACCAATCATCACAGCCCATTAACTGGGTTGTTCAGGGAGAGTGAAGCTCCAGGTCTTGGTTGAGCAATCAGCAGACTCGAGGCCATGTAGGCTAGGTCTGGGGCCTTTGCCCCAGCCCCGAGAACAAGCCGCGATTGTCCACCCTGCGCTAGTACACGTTGCTGGCCACGGAAATGCATTCTTGAGCTCTGCAGCTAAATAGCACACACAGCCCTGTGATCCCAGATTCTGTGCAAAGTTAACTATCCTTCTATAAACATTAACACCCATGGGAATGGCGTGCCATAATTACAGAGGAATATACCCTGCCCCTAAGTACTTGTCAGTTTACAGAACTCACTCTGCAGACCAGAGAGCAAATGTAATTTGCATGGCGATGTTTATAGCAGTCCCAGATCCATTAGCAGGCTGCCTGGGCTGAGGGCATTATGTAGTGCTTCCATGGAAAGCACCTGCAAAACCAGGGTGCAGAAGCTTCCCAGACAGATCCTGGGCTCAGAACCCCTTCAGGTCCTTCATTTTAACTTCCTTCTATTGCTCATATGAATGCTTGGGGCACTTTGGTTCAGAAAACAAGAACAAAATCATATCTAGCTCTGACTCCCAAGGGATTTCTTTTTAAATCAGAGAAAGAATATATGCCTATTTTTCAAATTACTTTTTATTCTCTTTTATTGTTTATTTTATTACAGTTATCCTCACCTTTTCTCCCTTCCCCCACTCAACCTCATGTGTCAATAGTCACTAGGGTGAGGACACCTGGGTTCAGTTGCATCTAGGCCATTAAATAATTGGGTGATGTTGACAACATTAGACTCTTGGCAATGACTTTAGACAGGAATCTCCAACGTCCCTTTCTGTTTTCACACCTGTTCCTGTGTGTCTGTCTTTCTAATGAAGAAATAGAAACTGTAGACATACTCTCTGGGGGCAGGAAAGGAACTTTAAAGATAATCTAGTCATTTTTTCTCATTGTAACCATGGACACTGATACCTATAACCCATGAATCATTTCTGAAAATAACGCAGCCACATACAGGCTAAGGTTTACACCATAGTCCTCTGGACTTCATCCGGAGTCTTCCCACTATATCCAAGGTTCTCTAAAAGTGACTTGTCTCAAAGATTTAGACAGACGTTTCACATAAGAAGCTATATGAATGACCAATAAGAACATAAAAAGATGTTTAACATAATTAGGCATCTAAGAAATACAACTTCAAACCACAGGCATGAGCTGAAAGGAAAATAAATAAAGCTGGACAATACCCAGTGTTGATGAGTGTGCAGAACAATTGGAACCTTCATAGATTGCTGGTGAGACCGCAAATGTTGCAGCCACTTTGGAGAACAGCATCAGTTCTTATGAAGTTAAACACAGGAATGGGAGACCCCAAAACCCAGGGATTATCTTCTGGACGGTGGCCCCTTGTAGGACTGGCCTCCCCTGCTAGGTGAGTGTTCCCGGAACCATCTGTGTCAGTGCACCAGCCGGCATCGTTGTGAGAGGCTGCGTTTGGCTTCAGTGAATTAGTTTTGAAGACTCTTTCAACGCGTTTGCCCATTTCATGATGGGTGACTTACGAGTGTATATGCCCACACTGCGCTGAGTGTTCAGCAGTTTTTGACCAAAAACAGCATGACCCCTGGCCTACCCTCCCTATTCTCCCGATCTTGCCCCTAGCAACTTTTTTTTTTTGTTTCCGGAGATGAAAAAAAAAATCCTCAAGAGAAACATTTTGCTCATGTGGAAGAGGTGAAATAAAAGATGGCAGAAGAACTGAAAGACATCAAAATGGACAAGTTCAAAAACTATCCTGAGCAGGGGAAAAAAGTCTGAAAGGTGTATTACATCAAACGGAGAGGACTTTGAAGGTGAGTGAAGTTTAAACATGTAAAAATAAATACACAATTTTTTATAAATAACTTCCAGATTTTTTGGGTCCCCCCCTTGTACACTTAGCATATGACCCAGCAATTTCATCTAGTATTTACCTAAGAAACATGAAAATGTGCACAGTCACATTTGCATGTGAATGTTCTTTATTCAGTAACAGCTCCAAACAGAAAATGACCCAAAAGCCACCAGCCAGTAAAAATTCTGCTGTATCTATACCATGAAAAACGATTTAGGATTAAGCAAGGAACCACCTGTTATTACAAGTGAGAACATAGGTGGATAAGGATGAGCTACAGATGCTAGACATAAAAGAGTACCTACTGTAGGGTGCTGCTTGCACAAAGTTCTAGAAGAGACAGGGAGAGTGGGTGCCAGGGCTGGAGCTGGGGGTGTAGGTGGAACACTTGGAACCACTCAGGGCCACACAAGCGTTCTGTCTTGGTCACACAAGGTGTTGGTAGCACAAGCATACATTTACCAAATTCCCGGCACTGCATACTTAGAATGGGTGTAGTTTATTTTATGTAAATTCCACCTCTGTAAAGCTGGTAAAAGAAAATAGTGATTTGCTCCCAAATCACTGCAGGTGGTTCAGTCACAAGACTGTGTGTGACTCTGAAGTCTCTCTTCATGATGTGTCTCAGAGGTTGCTGCTGCGGGAGGGGCAGTGGCGGGCAGGCAACAAGGGGACAGGGCGGCAGGACCCGCTTCCTCAAGCGCTCTCACGCTGTTTGTGCCTGTCAGGGGAGAGCTGTCCCCAAGCCAGGGCAGATGTGGAAAACCACTTGGCTACTTTTCCCTCTGATGGAAAGCCCTTGCTCAGCTCAGCTGAGATGTGTTTATAAATCTGCATTCTGGTATGGTTTAGATTTGCAGCTGGGAAGGGGATGGGGCTCCTTTGAAAGGAAGCTGGCCCTCCAGAGCACAGGCACCCCGGAGGAGGCGGAGTGGTTCACAGCCCGCAAGTGCAGAGCTTGCATTGGCGGGAGGGAGAGACCTGGTGGGGATGTGGGTTCCTGTGGCCCCGATCCGAGGCCAGGTGAGGGGAAGGGAGAAGGTGTTAACTGTGCATGATGATGCTGCAAATACTGCCTTGACCTTGAATCTCCTTTGGTTTCTGACTGTACAATAAAGAAGCTTTTTAATAAAATGTAACTGATATGCGCTGAGGATCCCAGTTTGTGAGTCAGTGTGCCAGATGGTTGGGGATGCTGGATGAATGGAAGAGTCTTCTTTGAAGAAGTGTTCAGTCTCGTCTGAAGAAAACTGTGTATGTAGATCAGAATTTGGCCAGCCCCAGGCCTTTTACGCTGGCCCTCTGGAGCTTTGCAAAGCCCAGGCACTGGTGACAGACGCTTCGGACCTCAATGGCTCACCTAGTACTTGCCAGGTGTGGCAGCTTCTCCTGGCTATTCCTTGACTCATCCTCCCCCCCGGGCTCAGGGCCCTCAGCCCTGTCTCAGCCCTGCTGGCCCAGATGCCCCATCTTCACCCATATCTCCCAGATGCTGTCCTGAACTCGCCCCAGTCCAGAGGGTCCCTCACAAGACAAGACCGCCCACCAGCTGGCCCTTCCACATGCAGACAAAGGGGACGCCGCCAATGGGAGGAGTGGCCCAGGTGCCTCGTTTCCATCTTCGTATTCTAGAACACTGTGTGTAGTGAATGCAATCCATTTTCAAATGTGGTCCCAGATCCATTCATAATTAAAATATGGCCAAGGGATGGCAATTGGGTGACACAAACCAGCCATTCCTGAAAGTGACATCAGCATCATCCCTGTCATACGTCTGTGACACACAACAAACCGTAGCGGGATAGCAGGTTGGTCATATGTCTGAAGTACTGTCCTGATCGTTCACTCCCCTCCTCAAGGATCTTCGGCAGCTCGCTGTCGTTAACGGGGCTGCCCAGCGCCGGTTCCGCGCGCAGGGACTGAGCGCAGCCCGCCCGACTGCCTGAGCCTCACGCAGTTCGCCCTGGGCCTCCTGTGAACCCATGTTTGGAATGGATGGCCCAATGTCGTCACACTGAGAAAACGCTCAGTACCGAGGGGACTGTCACCAGTCACAGGGAGCCTTTCTGAATCCTACTTTGCCGGTGTCATGTCCCCCATCCTCCAACACATACGCGTTCCGAGAAGTTGGCTGAACGTGTTCCAGGGCAGGGCGGCATTCCTTGCCGGGCAAGCTCGTCCATTCAGGCCACAATATAGACTGTTTTGGTCTTTGGTAATTCAGGACACAGGTTTGCAGAAATTCCCTAACATGTCACTTCAGGTGACTAACATATATCCCAGAACTGGCCTGTGTGTAACTTTGCTGTCAGGCCCGTGATGGACAATGCTCAGAAATGCCTGTTGATTGATCACTGGCTGCTTTTAATGTAAAAACCATTACTGGAATATTTACTCTTTCCTTGAGAGAGCCCCTCACCCCCAACTTCTGTTCACCAATTTTAATCCCTGGTCAATGAGTCAAAACCCTCTGAGTGATGGCACTGCTTACAGTGAATTCAATTCTCAATTCTCCCCACTGTGTGTAAATCTCCTCCCATTTCTGGCAGGCAGGTCTACGAGAGGTGGACTGCATTTCAGGGGGTGTTTATGGTGAAATCATCGTTGACACTGCTTGGCTGTTCCATCATCCACTTTGTTTTCAGTCGATGTGATTGCTGTAAAATGTCATTGTGGTAAAAGAAAAAAAGAGTCTGTCATTTTTCTTCTTTAAGTCCCCGTTTGTCTTAGCACTTCCTGCAACTAGCACATTAGCAAAACATTCAATTGCATATCATGGATAGGAAGTCACTGTTCTCAGGAGAGAGAAGGGCATGAGGACAGGCAAAGTTCCAGAGGGCCAGAGCACTGGGTAGGACAGCAGCAATGTCACAGGGACACCCAGTCCCCGGGCTGGTGCTCCCAGGCAAACCTGGGGTCTGGCTGCACTCGGCCCTTGTGCGTGAGACACACGGATTAGACGCGGGAGGTCAGGGATTCTCTTTGGACTGCTCTTTGAGAAACTAATAATCCTAGAGACATTTAAATGAAAAGAATGTTTCTGGAGAATACAAATATATATTAAGTGTATTTCTAGTGTTTAGTATTCTGTATTTATGTATTAACCAATGCAATCAATAATTTAGTTATTTTAACCACCTCTAACCCCAATTTAAGTGAAAAATAAATGGAAGTCTGCAAGCCACATTAAATGGATCTGACCCCTCCCTTACAGCCTTGTCACATTGGTCTATCTTCCTCTCTGTTCACATTTTGTCTTCTGAGAAGTGCATGGGCATGAGCAAGACAGGGCTTCCGTCTCTCCATCTCTGTATCAGCAGAGACCTTGACTCAACAGCTGAACCACAACAGCAGTCAGGAGAAAGGGCCCAGATGATTCCTCTTGTTCCTTCTCAACATCATCATCTATTAGGGGGAGTATTTGTTAAATCAAATTTGTCCCCGTATCTAATGACATCAAACCCTTTCACGCCGTTCATCACACTGGGTCAGCTAACATGTCAAAGAATAATTTTCTACCTACGTGTATTTAACTTCTTAAACTCTGCTAAAGACACATGTAAAGCTGTGCAGAAAACTACATACTTAGTTATGCAAGAGAGTATTTATTTCAGTGTTATTTACACCAGGAAAAAAATTAGGGCATTAAGGAATAACAATAAAAATAAATTATAGACCACATGGAAAATGATAGAGAGGTACTGAACAACTTCCAGAAATGATAAAATGCTAATATATCAATAAATGATTAAAACAAATAATGAAAAAACATACTGAAGAGAATTCTAATTTGGGAAATATATATACTCAAATATATTAGTGATTATTACCAGCATTTAACATTTTATATGACATATTTTCCTTTCTATAATTCCTAGTGTCTTTTGTTAGCTTTCTATTTTATAGACTGTTACTACTACTATACCAATTTTCTTTTGCTTTTCTCTTTGTTTTATTGTTATTGTTGATAGAGTTTTTGTTGTTTATTATTATTTTTTTAATTTTCTTTGCTTGGTATATTCTATCATTCTTTTATTTTAGAACTTCAAGTATAGTTTTATAATAGGGGTGAAATATCTCGTAAAGAGTGTAATACTCATTATTTTCTTTATCAAACCTGAGAGTCTCTGACTAGAATATGAATAAAATTACTAGCACTTATTTTGATTACTTATTTTGTGTCTTCCATTAACATACCTTTTTATTTGATTTGTTTTTGATACTCTTTGTCTTCAGTTAAATTAATAAAGTCTTTTATAGTTCCCTCTTTTTTTCTTTGTATTGATCTGGAAATCATGCATTGTATTTATATTTTCAACACATATACTGAACTTTATGTTTTGTTAGCCAAGTCTAAACTTAGTATCTCTTATCTTCTCCCTGAACACATTAAGAAATAAACAGACTTTCAATTTTCTTACTTCCAGGAAGTATCTAACCCTGTAATATGAAAAACAGAGACATTCATTGAAAAAGATACAAGATACAAGAAACATTGTACACAGGACAATGATGCCTCAGTCCCCTTCAAACTAGGTACCTTGGGACCTCACACAGTTCTCCCAGTCACCATCAGCTGCCCTGTTATATTTTCCTGAATCTCATCCATGGTCTGAAATCTCCTCCTTTTCAAAGGTAATTTTAGTTTTTGGAAAAGCCAGAAGTTGCAGGGTGCCAAATCTGGGCTGTAGGGGGGCTGAGTCACCTGGGTGATTTGATGCTTCACAAAAAAACTCTGCATAAGATGTGATGCATGAGTGGGGGCATTGTCGTGATGAAGCTGCCAGTCACCAGGTGCCCATAGCTGCGGCCTTCTGAATCACTGAAATAGTTTCTGTAGAGAAACGTTCAAGCTTAATGCAAAATTTGATGCAGATTCATTGCTTTACTAACTCAGTCATTTTGAATTCTATGGCCACACGATACATATGCTCACTCAGCAGAAGTAGCCCCCACTGACTAGTACAGTGAGGTCATCATTGTTTACACACTCACATTCCAGTCCACTTTCCTTGGCTGCCAGGTTATATTGATGTTGCACAAACTGTTCTTGTTACGTTACCAATGGCCTGACTTTTCCCAGACCAACCTCCAATGTCAGTACTAATCTAAGTTCTAGGTTTAAAAAGGAAGCAAAGCATACAAAACAAACAAACTCTGCCTTCACAAACATTATATTCTATAAGGTGAAATTCTACCAAGCTTTAAATTATATTGATTATCTGTTTTATTTGTGGGATTTTCGCTTGGTTCTTTAAAAACTGTTTCAAGTGATTTTTTTTTTAATCACATGAATGATTCATTTCTTTCCTTACCTCTATTTTTTTTTAATAATTTTAAGATATCGATTAAATATTCTTTTCGGATTGTTTCTGGTTCCTAGTTTAAAATTTGGTTTCTCAGCTGCTTACTCTCCTAAATGTAAGACTGTCTTCATGTGTGTTTTGTCATTTTTGACTGTGAGCTCATCTTTAGCAGAAATGCAGCCTGAGAACTAGATTGCCAAGACATCCTGGGTTGGGCAACAAAGCGATGTTGCAAAGTTGTCTCTGTCTCAGCTGTGAGGGGGTCACTAGGCCCACGCTTGCATTTAAGCTGTTTCTTCACTCAGGGCTCTATTTCAGAGTACATAATGGGAGTGCACAGCTTAACTGACACAGAGCGTAGCTGAGGGTCCCAGCTTCTCACAGGCAGCTATTTTCACTCATGGCGTGGGGTGAGGCTCATGTCCAGGTCCAGGCGCTGGCCTAGTGGGTAGGTCTGCTTCTCAGATTGAGGAAGTTCTGTCTTTTCCTCCACAGAGAATTATAACTCCTTCCCCTAAGTCACAGATCCAATCCAGGTCCCTTGGGAGACTGAGTATCTGAGTGTACTCTCTCTTATTCTAGACTCTGAAATTTCCCCTTTTTAAATGTAAATTCATATTCTTTAATTAACACTTTTTTCCCCTTGCAAATACACATGTTTTGAATGATGGATTTGAAGGAGGAGAATGCTGAGCTTGCTCAGTCGTGCATCTTGACTGGAAGTCCAAAAGTTTTCTGCAATGAACATATGGTATTTTTATAATTAAGAAAAAATGTCATGTAAAGCCCAATCATGCAGTTCGGAAACAACAGTGAGGTTTGGGGAAGACCGTGCAGCAATGTTTGAGAGATTGGCTGGTTGAAAAGAAAGTAGTAGGGCCAGAGAAAGAATGCAGGGCTCAGGGCCACCAATGGCCGGCTATCTCCCGAGTTTCAAATCTAAATGTCCCCTATCTTTCTGGCACCAGGGACAGGTTTTGTGAAAGACACTTTTCCACCAGCGGGTGGGCAGGGAGCTCAGGCAGTAATGCAGGAGTGTGAGCACTGGGGAGTAGAAGGAAGTCTTGCTCCCTTCCCCGCTGCTCACCTCCTGCTCTGTGGCCCAGTTTCTAACTGGGCATGGACCGGCATGGCCCAGCAGTTGGGGACCCCTGCTATGCAGTGTATATCCATACCCATAACTCCAAACCCATACTTTCAACCTAGGCCTCTCCTCTGAGACCTTGGCACAGGTTTACAAAATGCCTCTTTAACATGACGTATCTATCAGATAACTTCAAGCTCATCAGGAAAATTAAACATGGTTTAATAGTCCTTCTTCTCTGCTCACTGCCTCCAAATTGCTTCTGCCCCTTACGCTCCACAGTGTGGTGCCTGGGGCAAGCGATTGATCATATCCCAGGCTGGAAAGTCAATGCAACTGTTTTTCCTGCTCTTCATTCTAAATATCACTCTGAATTTTGGCACCAAGTCCTGGCAATGCCATCTCCTGAGTGTTTTTTGACTCCCCTCCTTTCCATCTTGCACACTACTGAGCGGTAGTAGTCGCTGACCTCTGCCATTTGTCGCCTGGATGGGAGCCACAGCCTCTTCACTGGTCTTCCTCTCTCTCTTCATTTTCTTTAATTCACCCTCCACCCTGCCAACAGAATGGGCAATCTAAGCTGCTGACCTGATCGCAATGCTTCCTTGCTCTTGTCAGAGACAAACAGCCTACCTCCAACGACTGGTGTTTTCCTTTCACAGTGTTGAGTTTTTGCAGGGAAGTGGCTGCCTGCAGAGCCTGGGGCTATGTATCCCAGGACCCCACTGCACTTAGGTTGAGTTATATGGTTAGTTCTTGCCAGCTGAGTCTGAGCAGAAGTGATGCTTGTGTGTCTTTTCTGGGCTGATGTGGTTAGGCACTTATAAACCTTCCTCTGCAGGTTCTTTGCTCACTTATAGCAACCTGGAAATGACATGCGAACGCTGTGGGTTCACAGAGCTCATGAAGTCTGGGTCTCTGAGTCCTTTCTGGGAGGAAAGCCACCCGACCAGAAACACATAAAGACTTGAACTGTACCATAAATAAGAAATAAAGTTGTGTCGTATTAGTCTACTGTAAATTAAGAGGTTATTTGGTCCATTATCTAGTGTTATCTTAATTAATATTTTGATTAAATCATAAAATTTTCCTAAAAATAAGTTCAAAATTGTTCAGAATTATGCAGAGGGATTTTCATAACCTGGCCTCTGCCTACTGGTATCACAGACTCTTTACTCACTACACCCGACTCCTAGAGCTTATGCCCTCGCCCTCTAGGCAGCCCCAAGTACGCCCTCTTCTATCTGAGCTTCGTGCCTATGCCCATGTGGTTTCTTCTGCTCAGAGTGCCTTTCATTTTTTTGCCTCTTAACTCTTCATTTTCCCCAAGATTTAGCTCAGACGTTTTCTCTCCTGAGAGGCCTTCTCTGACTATTTCTTCCTTGTAGCTTCAGCCCTCTGTCTCCTACCATGTGCCAAACTTGATAAGGTGCCTTACAGTTTGTTCACACATATTTATCAATTTATCATACTTAAGCATTTGCATGTGTTTGTGTCCTTACAACTAACATGTCATCTTCATGTCTCTCTCAAATGTCTCAGAATCTAGCACAATTCCAGGCACGCAAGAGCTCAGATTTATTAGCTGAATCGAATCGAATATGCAGTCATGTGGATGAAGGCTGAGTGAGAACAAGAGAAGATGTGAGAGGCGATGCGGTACCCTGGTGAAAGCCGACTTAAGGAAGGGAGCCGAGGGGAAGGAGTGAGGCCCATGAAGCTGAGCCATAAGCAGTCAGTGTCCTGCGAGGGAAGCACTTTTAGGTGATGCTGGGAGGGGCTTGCGCTCCTGGTTCAGCTGAAGGACAGGGAGGGACTCAGGCCGTCTGGCTGGAGTTAGTGGGGTAGGTGTGAAAAGCCAGAGGGTGGGGTATGCTAAGCTCTGTGATTTAGCAGTCTCCTTGTAAATATCCCGTAAGAAAATGCACTTAAACTCTGCCTCACTGCTGACTTAGCAGGGACACAAAAGGCTAAATGAGGGCTTGGGCCTACACTGTGTTCTCACGTTAACTAGGCGGAAGCTTAAACCTCTGACGACAGTGGCTGCGATAGCACTGAGCACAGTAAGTGAGGGGTCCCCTTCCACGTAGAGGCAGCCTTGCTCATTTCACTGGAAGGCTTGCATTGTATCTAATCGCTATTCCTTACTGTTGTAAAAAATGAGGAAATTGCGTACATACACCAAGACATTATGGTCAATTAGGGATGGGCTTGAGCCTACAACCCAAGGGCTGGACCCTCCCTCTAATGCTCCATGCAGATCACAGAAACTAGAGCTGGTCAGTGGCCAGAGAAACAGACACACTAATTTACTTACCTGTGTACAAAATGACATTTTTAGATTCAGTACCCAAATACTCAAACTATATTCCCAAGTTTCTGCCTACATGCTGCCAAACAATTTAGGCAACTGACACTGGACCATTTTGGTTCAATGGGCATTATTTTTCCTCACTGAATAGTCATCACAAGTCAGCTTTTGTGGTGGCTTCATATAATTAGGTTACTTTTAGTAGTAACAGAAAATGTCACTCAAGCTGACATCAATAATACAAATTTGTGACTTACGTGACTGAAGTCTAACAGTAGGGAATAGAATGCAGGGCCGGTAGATCCAGCAGATCAATATTGTCACCAAGGACGCAGGTTCTCACAGTTTCTTTCCTTTGCTGCTCACAATGCTGGCTTCCGCGCAGGGCTGGCTTCCTTCACAACTGTAGAGTCTAATGGTAGAAGAAACAAAAAGAGCTCTTCCCCAATCATAAAATAAAAGTATTCCCTTCCCTCCAATGGCCATGTGAACTCTGGAGAAATAACTGGGGCTGAGAGAATGCCATGCACTGGGTGGTTTTAGTCCAGGGTCCTCGAAGAAGCTGATGGGATGCCTGTGTTTGGCTTTGACTGATCAATACTTATTTCATTCCTGCCCCTGGAATTATTTCCTAAAGCACCACTGATGTCACAAAATTGAGGAAGAATGGAAAACGTGTTGGGGAAGTGAACACAATGCCTGCCATACTGTTCAAAATCATTCAGCTAAAGGTCAGGGGTCGGGGAGAGAAAGGAAAACTGAGCTTGGCTGAGTAATCTGTTGGCACCATGAACCATGGACTCAGTCATGTAATCAAGAATGTCCAGCCTGATGTTTAATTGATAAAGAGACACCACCTTTTGTTTGATTCTTGGCTGAATACCAAGCAGAATGAGAGAAAAGAGTAGAATAATTTCAGCTATGCGTTCTCTTCTTCTCTTCTCCCTTTTCCCTTCCCCCTCCCTTTTTTTCTCTCCTGACTTTTCCCTCCTCTCCTCTCCTTCCCCTGCCCCTTCCTTTTCTCCACTTCTCTTTTCATTCTGCCTCCTTCTCCTCTTTCTCCTTCCACATTCTAGCCCCTTCTTTGCTTACTTCTTGAAGAGATCATTACTCTTTCCCTGCCCCTGTGACCCCTAAAGTCACCTTTTGGTGCCTTGAAGAGCAAAAGTTAAAATTAAAAAAAAAAAGAAGCAAACTCTTTTTCAGGCTGATGGCTTGTTTGGAACTATATCAAAACGCTGCTTAGCCACTGCCATGTGTCACCCACCCCACTTAAAAATAGGCATTGCTGCTAGACCCTAAGGGCTTAGGAGAGTGAGCAAGTTAAGTCCACACACATACCAGAATAAATTAAACGAGTTAAGGGATTAAAATAAATATGTCTTTGTGTCACAGAAGTGATAAATTATGTTTTAAGGTAGAAGTTAGAAAGTAGACTGGACTAAAAGAAGGCTTTTAAAGGCAAGAGGAAGGATGAATTTGGTACGTTTGGGATAAGTGGTGCAGGAGGGCTATTAGCAAATGGATCTTATTTTAATCTGGAATGTTATACAGGGTGTGCTGCATAATTTAGTTTACAATGATGTCCAGATAAGAGTTATTTAAATCACCCATGGGAAACTCTGATGAAATATTTTGATAAGAGACAAAAAGAGTGAGATGCATAGGCATCTTTACTACCAGTAAAACACCCAGAAAGGTAAGTTGCCACATCATTTGCGTGTGAGGAAAAGATAACGGTCGACTGTGGCTTTCAATCTTAGATTTCAGATTTGGCTTATCTGCAAGTCTTCTGCACCTTCTGGCAGGTTTGATATTCTCAGCAGACTTCAGTTTTCTCCTGAGGGTGGCATTTGCAATGCATCCAGGAGAGACTCCAGCAACCTTTTTGCCTGTTCAGGCACCTGCAGGGTGTGGTGCGGCATCCTGTGTGCCCAGCCCAGCCCAGCGTTTCCTGCTGGGACTCTGGGAAATCATGGAGCTAATTTGAAGGCATATCTAGGAAGCAATAAGCCTATCATCAGCGTGATCATGTCCCTAGCTAGTGGAGCTCTTAGAAACCTCCTTGCTATCCCCCCTCCAATAGATACAGGTGGTGGGAGTGGAAACTACAGCGATGGGGCAATCCCACCAATTTCTTAAAGAGCTGAGGACACAGAGAGCCCAGTGAGTGATGCAGTTTGCTCTCTCTACCAGGCCCCACTCCCAATCCCATGTCCTCTTTTCAGAAAAAAGAGGTTCTCTTCCAACAAAGAGCAGAAAGTAGAATTCAGTTTCCCATTTTTTTTTTTGTTCTTGCCTAAGCTGTTGGGTGAGTCATTAAATGCTCATATTACATGACTGACTTGCTTCTTTTTCATTAGTCAACTTTCCCTCTTATTTAGTTCTTTGTTTACTACATCAATAATTCATAAATACTTTCTTATTATAAGAAGTTTTTGAATAAAGAGATTTCAAAACTTACCTTGGCCTATCCACTCCCATTTCCTCTCACTATTACCGTTTGGTGAAAAACTACCCTTACCATTTCATACTCAATTATAATCACATGAAAATATAGGTAGAAATAGATGGTTTTTCTTCATGATTATTTTTATATAATTAGAGTGATTCTTTATGAGTTATTCTGTTATATGTTTGGAGATCCGCATGCAAAAATGTGGACCTACTTCATTCTTTGTGAATGTAGCAAAACAGTGAATGGCATATAAAATATTTACCTTATGATAAACATTTATGTTTTTCACTGTTTCCTATAATGAACAAAACTGAAAAATAATATCTGTCTACCTCTCTGTGAACCTGGTGTTTTCTTAGATTGGCCCTTATAAATAAAGTTTAGTATGTCTACTATAACCTTTTGTAGCTAACCTTTATCAGATTGAGGAAGTTCCTTTCTATTTCTAGTCTGCTGAGAGATTTTATCATCAATGGGCATTTACTTTAGATTTTTGGGAAAGTGACATTAAATAAGACAGCCAAAGGAAATGAGAGAGGCAGCTGTACATTTTTCTGAGGAAACAGTATTCCAGGAAGATGGAAGAGAATGTATAAAGGTCCTCGGGCAAGTGCCAAGCTGGTATTTCATGGAATAGCTCAGGTAAAAGAATGTTTGGAGCGGAGTGGATGAAGAAGACAGGAGTAGCGGGAGATGAGATGTGAGAATAACATAAAGCAAGATCAGCTAAGGCTTTGGCTGAGCCAAGGACTGGCATTGTCTGATTTATTTTTCAAAAGGTTCACTTTGGCTGCTACATGGAATATGGACTGTAGGAGAATAGGGGTATGATCAGTGAGGAAGCTGTTGACTGTTGATCATTTCAACCAACGATCTAGCTGAAAGGTGGCTGGAAGCACAGTGATAGCAGTGGAGAGATGAGAGGTGATATTCTGCGTACACTTTGAAGGTAGAGAAGACAAGATTTGCTTCTGGATTGAACATGGGTTTTGAAAGAACAAGAGGGGTCAAGGATGCCTCCAGAGTTTCAGAATAACTTGGAAACCGGAAGTACAGAAGTGCTAATTACTAAGCAAAGGTTAGTTAGGAGAGCAACAGCTTGAGTGTTCCCCGTATTTTAGACAGTACTATAAGAGCATTACATGGATTACCTCATTTAGTCCTTGCTAAGTTCCATGAAGCAGGTGTTATAAATATGTGCCCTTTTCTCATAAAAATAAATGGGCAAACAGGGGTTAAGTGACTTATTAAGGATACAGAGCAAAGAACAGAGCCAGGGTATAAACCCAAGCATTTGGGCTCCAGAATCTGTGCCCTTCACCATTAACTAGATTTATCATTTAAACATTTTTAAAACCCCATCTGTTTGCAGCTGGGCCCTCCCTTGTTCATTATAAATGTTATTTAATTCTGTCTTTTCTCTTTTATTTTCAATTAGACTTGCTAAAGACTTATCTGTTTTGTTGGTCTTTTCACAGAACCAGACTTTAGTTTTATTGAGCAGCTGTTCTGTTTTTGTTTGCTGTTTTGTTAATTTATGCTTTTATATTTATTAATTCCATTCGTTCTTTTTCTTTAAGGTTGTCTGGTTTCTTTTTTCTGGTCAACATTGTAAACTGAAGAATGATGATGAATGGGGCACAGAAGGATTATAACAGGTAAGGGTGTAATTTTAGTTTAGGTGAGGGGGTTGCAAATTTAAACATCTCCAAGTATTTTTTAGAAAATAAGGGTTGCTAAAGTTCAAATGATGTTCCAATTTAAACATGATATAAAATGGTTGTAGAGAAGTTGGTTACCAAAAGCGGGAAAAGTAAAAAATTTGTAGGAGAACAAGATTAAATTAGAACTTAGTAAAATTAGTTAAAGTTGAACATCGACACGAATTCATGCTCTTTTAGAAGAGAATTATTATTTTTTGTCTTGATCACAGAGGAGGTCTAGGAGGAGTATCTTTCCCCAGTCCTTGTGTATGGATGGTGGGAGGAGGGAGCAGAATTTTGCACCTCCAAAATATGCTATTTCTTGGATATTGATTATTTTAAACTGGTTATTTTTAAGGGAGGGAGAGAGAGGGAGAATGAGAGAGAGAGAGAGACTCAGAAAGAATCTTTGACCTTCCTTAACTACTTAAAAGAGTTTACATAGAGGATTTGCTCTAGGAAGTGAGTTATCATCATAGGTAACTATGGTTAAATTTGAACTGGATGTGTTAGAGAAGAACCTAGCATGGCCATTTGACCAAAGTCCTCTCTGTGTCCCATTGTTAAAGATGGCCCACCAAACATTGGTTTGTTCATGTGAATTGCCTTCTTCCCTCTGAAGTCCCAAACCACAACCTTCCTTTCTCCTTAACTCAAAGTGGCCTGTGAGCCTTCACGGCCCAGTGTGTGCCCTCAGGCCCCATGTCCTCATGGAATCCCTCTATGTACATATGTAATACATTTCATGATTTTTTCATGTTAATGTGTCTCATGTCGGTATGATTACTAGGCCAGCCAAAAAAATTAAGATGAAAGAGAAGGAAAATTTCCCCTCCTTTACATGTGGAACACCCATAGACACATACTAGGACCCATGTTGGTCTTTAATTCCAGCAAGGAACAACCTGGGCTCCCTAGAAGTAATTGATTCCACGTTTTGGTGCAGAAAATGTCAGGGTGGACCTGACACATCAAGGATGGAACAGAGTTGAAATGACAAAGAGGCCAGCTTTCAACCTCCCTTTCCACCCATCCCCTACCCAAGTTATGATAATTGAGAGATCACAGTAAAGCAATAATGTGGTAGTGGATACAAGTCTGGTCTGTGGGAATCACAAGAACTTCAGACGCTCAGATGAGAGTAGATTATAGGAGGTGTGCCACGCAGATTTTCCAATAAATATTGCAGAAAATAGTATCTTTTGAACAATGAAACCATGTGAATATTGCTTTCAAAATATGTTCAGTAGCTGATCTGAGAATCTAATGAGTACATTTCATGTTTGTCACAGGGGATTATGAAATGGTTACTGTGATGGTTAATTTTATGTGTCAACTTGCCTTGGCTAAAGAATGCCCATATAGCAGGTAAAACATTATTTCCAGGTGTGTCTCTGAAGGTGTTTCTGGAAGAGATTAGCATTTGAGTAAAAAGGATCTGCCCTCAGCAGTATGGGCGGCATTATCCAATCCTGGAGATCCTGAAAAGAACAAAAGTGTGAAGGAAGGATGAGTTTCATCTCCTTGACCTGGGATGTTAATTTTTCCTGCCCTTGGACACTGGGTCTTTGGACTCCAGAGTTACACCTGCAGCCCCCTTGTTCTCAGGTCTTTAGACTGACTGAATCACACCACCCGCTTCCTGTTTCTCCAGCTTGCAGACGGCAGATTGTGGAAGATATCCTGTTGGTTCTGTTTTCCTGGAGAACGCTGACTAAGGCAGTCATACAATGGGTTAGAGCTCAGGGCCCGAATTTTTCACCTTAGAGCTCATAATACCAGAAGACTCATCAAGTTTCAAGAGTTGGAAAATTAAAATTTGGCTGGTCTGAAATATCCTCAAAAATGGAAATGGGAGGGTCTTGAGTGCCTGGAAAAGCCCATTCAAACTCAAAGGTCTAATAAGTACCTTCTAATTTTAAGAAGAGGTCATTTTGGGAAAAGACAGTACCTTTCAGACACACGTGATGGCGAAGTCTCAGATAAAGAGCATGCATTAAATATCCTCTTGAGTGACAGGTATTGCTCTAGTCACAGAATGGGGTCCAGCTTAACATGTGAAGCTCAAATCTTAAAGTATCTCAGGATTTGGCCCAATTCCAGATCTTTAACGCAAATCCAAATTGCTAACCTCAGCTTTTGTGGTGGTATAACTCTGTCCCTCTCTTTTATTTTATTTCCTTTTACTTTTTAGGTGTACACAATAATTTGATATTTGTGTATATTGCAAAACGATCATTTAATTGACTAAATAGTAATATTTAAATAGGCATGATTAGACTCAATATGAGATTAAAATCAAGTGTAGCATGACCTTTAATTATTATTGTAGTTCTTGGTGTATACTTTGCTTTTAGATGTTTGAAATGCCTAACACTTAGGATAATTTAATTTACTAAATTTAACATTTTGGTTTTTTATACTTACAAGGGTTAAATGCCTGATAGTCATGTAAGTTTGCTGAAGGTTTGGAGTGCTTGACCGAATCAGTTTTATTAAAATTATGGTTGCAATTTCAAATATTTGAGGATCTTCAATTAGTCAATCTAGTAAACATCATAAATTATTTAGGAAAATCCTTATCAAATTAAAATTTCAAGTCTCAAAAATTGAGTGACTGGGTGTTTTAAGCATTGAGGCAATTACTGGATTCATAAACAAAACATAATCTCTGTGTTCAACTGTTTCAGAAAAAAAACGATGCTTTTAGATCTACAACTTTAAGAAGTTGGGCTTGATGAAAATTCAGCTACGAGCAACTATTAGTATTTCTAATTACTCATTGTCCTTGCCCCTTTGTCGTTGAAAATGTACTGTGCTCAGTTTTTGAGTTGAAGCCCTATTTTATTGTCAGTCTTGCTTGTTTATTTAAATAATCTGCTCGAGGCTGTCCGTCTTCCTTTTGGGCACTGCTCTGGCCACACCTTCCACACCTTGCTGAGATACGTGTGAAGTCATCGTCATTTATTTCTGTATGGTTCAGTTCTTGAAAGTGGCCATGCCCTCTCACCCAGTGGTCTTTGCATCTTCTGTTCTCTCTTTTCAGAATCCTCTCCCTGTAACCCTGCCCTTTCTTGATCTACTTAATTCCTACTTACCTGCCCATTCTTGACTCAAGAAGGACTTCCTCCCAGAGGGCTTCCCGTCCCAGGGCAAGGGTAAAAATGAAAGCAGAAACAGGCAAACAATAAAAACTCTTAAGCAACCAGAAGTTAGTTTCAAAATATGTCTAACTCATGATCTTTACATAACAACAAGTATGACTCATGCCATCATTGAAATGCAACTTTGTCTCCTACCATCCCTTTACCTTAGATTCAGTGAGTGTGTTTCTCTTTCTCATCCCCTGCCCCTCTGATGAATACCCTGGTATTCATGACTCTCTTCTCATACCTAGAAAGTCCTACGAAGGTCATTCTATGGCCCCAAAGTCAGTTTTTTCTCAGAATTAGAATGTAGAATTCTATAAAAAATTAAAACCTCAAACTTGGCTCAGTGTTAAGTCTTCCTCCTGTGCACCTTATTCAGGCTACACACCTGCAATGGGGAGATGAGCTTCCTTTGCTTTCCCTCTCTCCCTTGCCTCCTCCAGCTGGCCAGTGGCTTCAGCACCCATAGGCTAGTCGACAGCACAGTGAAGGAAGCTGTGGTAATGGGATGTCATGTTCCTCTGACCTGGCTGATATTTGCAGGGACTTCCTGGACTCCCTGCTGTGTTGTTCTTTCTCAAATTCCTTTGACCTAGGTCAACACATATTTGCTTAAGGTTGCTTGGCACTTTCTTAGTCCTGGGATCCAGGCATAGTTTCTTCCTGCTGAGGTCCTCTTGAACACAGCACCCCTCCGGGATATCCGTATAGCTGCACATCTCTTGCTCTGCCCTGAAGCAGTTGCGTGTTCCTCTTCCTGCCTTCTGGACATGCAGCGCGGACTTAGGCTGAGCCCACAGCTGGCCCCAACTTTCTGCAGTGAAGTCAGACACAGCCTTCGTGGGTCTCACCTCTAAAGAACACATTTTATAGTTCCGTGAGAGAGCTTCTTGAAGGCTCCTATGGTGGGCTTGAGCTTGAAAAGAGGAAACTTCCTTATTTCGCTCCTTGCATGGCCCAGCGGAGCAGTGCCTCTGTACGTGGAAATTGCTCAACCATTCTCCTTGCTTGTTCTTATCCTATGAACATTAACTCTTGGAAATTCTTGAAGTGGATGAGAAGATTCCACGGTTCTGGAATAGTTCCCCAACCACTATCTTGAACATCTGCATATGATGATGTGTTAGTGAAGGTCGCCCAACAGATGTAATAAGTGGATCCAAATACACAGTAGCTCAACACAATAGAAGCCTGCTCCTTGCTCACCAGTAGTCCTGAGTTGATGTTTCAGGTCAGAGGAGGGGGCACTGGTCCTCTGAGGGGGGTGTTCTGCCTATGTAGTCATTCAGCTACCTAGGCTGATGCCATCTTCCACATGTGACTTCCATGATCACCTTAGTATGAGCCATGCTACTCTGGAACAATGATAAAACTACAGCAATAACAAAAGCAAGGAGGAATATGGGGGAAGATTTTTATGGGTAAGGTCTGGAAGTGGCGCACTGCTTCTCATGTGACATTGTCAGAACTCAGTCACATGGCTACATCTAATGCAAAGGAGGTGGGAAATATAGTCTAGCTGTGCATCTGTGAATGACAGGGCATAGAGTTGGGTGAATACAGTCTCTGCCATAGGTAATTTCACATTTTGTATTGGAATTTCACTTTTTAAGAAAATTTGAATGACAATAAAACCTAAGATTTTGACACATTATATATATATATTTGTATATCTCATATTATACCTGCATTTATTTATTTCAAAAGGAGTCAAATAAGCTACCACAGTTCTCCTTGATGTCCCAATTGATCCCAAATGCCTGCTTCACATACTATAGCAAAATTACCCCATTCTTAAGAGCTTTAGACTGACCTCCTGTGGTCCTTCCCTCTTACCCTTCTTGTGGCCCAGAAAACTCCTAATATAAGTGAAAAAACCATCTTTAGAGGTTTGATGTTGGGAAGAAATGGATCAGCATGGCTGGAATCCTCTTCAGAGGTATAAGAGAAAAAAATGGCTAAAAATGCTCATACATTAATAAGTTTACAATATCACATTTGAATATTTTTCAGTTAACCACTGTGATCTTTTTTGTGTATATCCTTTTGTCTTTTTCTACAAACTCACCTATCATCTACCTATGTATCTATTTATCTTCCTATCTTCTACCTACTTAGACACCTATAGAAATTGTATTTATAATATACTAAGAAATGCACTTTAAACCTTCTTCTATGGCATTAAATAATATTTAAAAATAACATTTAAACTGGTTACATCGCCTTAATTTATTGGATTGTACTATCATCATCCCACTGTTTTTAGTCAGTTTTAGTGTTTCTAACAACAACTTGGGGCTAGGTATTTCTATATATTCATTCATGCATTTGTTCTCTATTTTTAATTTAAGAAATATTAATGTTTCCAGCATTGTTGTAACTAGCATGAGTGCATGTGCACATATTTTGATTATTTTTTAGGATTAAATTCTAGAAGTAGAATTTCTGTTGAAAGATTTGAAAATTAAAAATAAGTTTTTATGACACACTTAAGAATGTGTAACAATTGTACTTAACTTGTTAAGCAGTAAATATAAATACCTTCTATAATCATAGCAACACTGAATATTCTCTTTTTAATCATAACCATCTTGATAGGCAAAAAATGATGTTTTGATATGCATTTTAATTAATAATGAGACTGAGTATTTTATTTGTTAATATGCACTCCTGCAGCATGAATGTGAAGGACATGTATATAAAATGTCTCTTTTTATCTTTGCTCATCTTTCCATTGAGGAAATTTATCTTGTAGCTTTATTTTTTAAATCTCTTTACAATTTGAGAACATTATCGACTTTTGTCAGGCATGTGTATTGAAATCCCCCACATCCAACAATGTTATTTGCCTTGTAATGTTATTTATAATAGTTTATGACATGCAGAAATTTTCTTTTTAAATTTTATGTAGTAAGATAACCACTTCATTTACTCCAAGACCATCCATTCTCCAGGTCAAGATTATATTAAAAAAGCCATGTTTTGTTCTTTAATTTCTGTTTTCTCTGTTTTACTTGAGCCGATTAGATTTTATTTTGAGTGTGGGTATAGGGTAGACATTTAGCTTTATTACTTCCTAAATGCGTAGTTTTTGTCACACCATTTGTTAAACAATCTATCATCACCCCTTGATTGACAATGATGAATTTTTAGTTTTAAATTCCAATAAACAATACTTCCTGACATATTTTATGATGTCAACATATCCCTGATACCAAAATCTGGCAAGGATAAAACACAAAAAGAAAACTATAGATCAATATTTCTGATGAATATAGATGTAAAAATCCTAAGCAAATCACTAGCAAATAGAATACAACAATACATTATAAAGATAATACATCATGACCAAGTGGGGCTCATTCCAGGGGCACAAGGAGGTTCAACATGTGTAAGTTGATCAGTGAGATACACCACATTAACCAAACAAAGGATAAAAATCATATGATCTTATCAATAGATGCAGAAAAATAATTTGAGAAGATACAACATCCATTTATGACTAAAACACTCAATAAAATGGGCATAAAAGGAAAGTATCTCAACATAATAAAGGCCATATATGACAGACCCTCAGTCAGCATCATACTCAGTGGTGGAAAACCGAAAGCTTTTCCTCTAAAATTAAAATCAGGAACAAGGCAAAGATGCCTGCTCTCATCATTGTTATTCAATATATTACTGGAAGTCCTAACCAGAACAAGCAGGCAAGAGAAAGAAATAAAAGCCATCCAAATTGTGAATGAAAGATGTATAAGTGTCACTTTTTGCAAATGACATGATTCTATAGGTCTGTCCAGAAAAATTTCAGCCTTTGTTAATATAATGACAATGGTTTGTGCAACATCGATGTAACCTGGCCGCCAAGGAGCGTGGCCTGGATGCACTTGTGTGAAGAATGGCAACTTCACTGCACTAGTCAGTGGGGGTGGGAGACGCCACTGAGTGAGCATGTGCCCTGTGTGGCGGTTGCATTCAAAGTGACCGAGCGAGTAGAGCAACAAAACTGCATCAGATTTTGCTTTAAGCTTGAGCATTCCCCTACAGAAAGTATTTGGATGACTCAGAAGGCCGCAGCTGTGGGCAGCTGGTGACTGGCAGCTTCATCATGACAGCGCGCCTGCTCGAGCATCGCATCTCGTGCAGTTCTTTGGTAGAACACCAAGTCACCCAGGCGACTCAGCCCCGCTACAGCCCACATTTGATGCCCTGGAACTTCTGGCTTTTCACAAAACCAAAATCACCGTTGAAAGGCAGGAGATTTTAGGTTGTCAATGAGATTCAAGAAAACACTATGGAGCAGCTATGTGAGGTGGCAAGGTGCTTATTTTGAAGGGGACAGAGGCATCATTGTCCTATGTACAATGTTTCTTGTATCTTGTATCTTCTTCAATAAATGCCTCTATTTTTCATATTACATGGCTGGATACCTTCTGGATATATATATGTATCTACATACACACACACACACACACACACACACACACACACACACATACATCCTTAAAGACTCCACCAAAAAACTACTAGAAACAATTAAAAAATACAGTAAAGTTGCAGGATACAAAATCAATGTACAAAAATCCACTACTTTCTAATATACTAACAATAAAACTTCAAAAAAAGAAATGAAAAGAGCAACTCCTTTTGCAATTGCAATAAAATTAACAAAATACCTAGGAATAAACTTAACAAAGAATGTGAAGGACCTATAATATATACTGAAAACTGCAAAGCATTATTAAAAGAGATTAAAAAAAAACACAATAAAAGGGAGAGATATTCTGTGTTTGTGGGTAGGAAGAATTGACGTAGTTAAAATGGCCATATTACCTAAAGCTATATATAGATTTAATGCAATTGCCATCAAAATCCCAATGTTATTTTTAAAGAAAGAGAACAGAAAGTGTCAGATTTATATAGAACTGCAAAAGACCCTGAATAGCCAAAGCAATCCTGAGAAAACAGAATGAAGCCCGAAGTATCACACTGCCTAACTTCAAATTATACTGCAGAACTACAATAATCAAAACAGCATGGTATTAGCAGAGAAACAGACACACAGGCCAATGGAACAGAATTGAGAGCCCACATGTATAAGGGCAAATAACTTTTGACAAAGAAGACAAAAACACACAATGGAGAAAAGGAAATCTCTTCAATAAATGATGCTGGGATAATTGGAAAGTCACTTGGAAAAGAATGAAACTAGATTACAGTTTGTTCCCATGTACAAAAAGTAATTCAAAATGGATAACAAATCTAAATATAAGATCTGAAACAATGCACTACATGGAAGAAAACATAGGAATTACACTTACAGACCTTGGTCATGGAGAACGTTTTATGAATATGACCTCAAAGGCAAGGGGAGTGAAGATAAAGAAATGAATGGGACTGTATCAAACTAAAAAATTCTGCACATCAAAAGAAACTGACAACAAAAAGATGACAACATGGGAGATGATATTTGCAAACAACAGCTCCAACAAAAGGTTAATATTCTAAATATATAAAGAACTCAGACAACTCAACACTAAACAAATTAACGATTCAATTAAAAATGGGCAGAGAACCTGAACAGACACCTCTCCCTGGAAGATATACAGATGGCCAATAAATACAAGAAAAATGTTAAATTTTACTAGCTATTAGGGAAGTATCAATCATAACTACAATGACATACTATCTCACACCTGTTAGAATGGTTATTATCAACAAGAAAGGTAATAACAAGTGTTGGAGAGGTTGGAAAGAAAAAGAAACCCTCAGTCACTGCTGGAGGGAATGTAAACTGGTACAGATACTACGGAAAACAGTGTGGCGGTTCCTCAAAAAATTAAGAATAGAGTTACCATATGACCCAGCAATCTCTCTTCTGGGTGTGTACCTGAAAAACTTAAAGGCATTTATTTGCAAAGATATATGCACTCCTATGTTCATTCCAGCATTATTCCCGGTGGCCAAGAAATGGAGACGACCAAAGTGCCCTTCAATAGAGGATTGGATGAAGAACATATGGTGTGTATATATTATGGAATACCAATCAGCCTGGAGAAAAGATGAAACACTGCCATTTGTGACAGCGTGGGTGGACCTTAAGAATATTATGCGAAGTGAAATCAGTCAGAGAGAGAATGCTAAGAACCATATAATTTCACTCATATGTGGGATATAAAACTGAAGTTCATAGACATAGATGACAGTGTAGTGATTACGAGAGAAAGGGGGTGTGGGGAGTAGTAAAGAGAAAAAGAGAGAAAAATAAATAAATAAATTCCAATGTATACTTGAGCTCATTTTTGGTCCTTTAGTTTTGTCATATTAATATTTGTCTATTTTACTTCTAGACCTTCTATTTTATATAATATGAGAATGTCTCTTTCCTTCTCTATTAAAAGTTAGTTATTCTAATATATTTAGTCTTTCAAAGACACATGAGAATCATATTTTCAAATTTCAAAATAATACATTGAGACTTTATTGAGATTATTTATTACTTAGTGAGAACTGACATTGTTATAATTGTGACATTTACTTTTATGTACACAACATGCTTCTATATTTCTATTTTTAAAATGTATTCTAAAAAACCATGTCATTTCTTAAAGTTATTTTTAGTTATTCATTTTTAATTGACAAAATATACTTTGAACTATAGTAAACTGTGTTTTCTACTTAGTCTTTGTTGGTATGTGGTAAAATTATTAAACTTTGCATATTGTTTAATCATTGTCCAACTCAATGCATTTCTAATTTTAATAAATGTTAGTGTACTCTCTTAGATTTTTCTGGGTACTTACTGCCTAAAAATAAGATTGGATTTCTTATAAATTTTTTAACTGGTACTTTAGAATTCTGTCAAATGATGTTACTATAACCCATGTCTTACCAGAAAAGAATATTCTGACTAATGATTTATGACAGTTATTCTCCTTAATAAGAATTGGATGTTATATTTCATCATATTTCTTATGAGTATTTTTTACAATGAACATTTTGGCTTCTTAGACCTATTTACACTGTGAAATTTCATAGAGTTTCTAACAAAGGAAATCTATTGCACTACTGAAGTATTTTACTTGGTCAAGGAGGATCTTTTGAAATATTTGGGGATGGGTTAAATTTGTCTATAAAATATGAAAACACTGTGACTAATGAATCATTGTCCATTTTTTCACAAGTATTTCTTGAGCTTCCCAGGTATATGCTCTATTTCCTGCCACTTTATAACAATTGGGGGATCGCAATTTAAGATTATGACCAGAAGATCAAACCTTGGGAGAGAAGGACACATGCAGGGAAGGTCTATGGTTTGGGTAACAGTCTCTTCTTAAGGCAGGCTGTGAGTACCTGTGGGAATTTTAAAATGTTTTATCCTTTTAGGTCTTTAAATTTATTACGAAATCTTAGAAACTTGTTTTCATATCACAGCACCCTTTTTTGATAGCCAGATTATTCTCATGTTGAAGATGCAATATTCTCCAAATTTTATAAAAAACACAAAATAATTTTTAAAACATTTTATGATATAAATCAGTTTCAGAGAAGAAAAAACACTTACACTAAAACTTTGGATTTTTCTCCTTATGTTGAACTATTGAATGTGTTGTACATGCATCACCATGAATCATCTTCAGAACATTTTCATCAACCCAAATTGAAAATCTGTACCACTTAAAAATAACTTGCCATTCCCTTCTACCCCGGTAGCGTATTCTTTCTGCCTCTATAGGCTTGACTACTTTAGGTACCTCATATATATGGAATCGCACAGAATTTGTCTTTTTGTGACTGGCTTATTTCACTTTGCATAATGTCTTCAAGGTTCATCCAGGCCATAGCGCACATCACAATTTTCTTCCTTTTAAAGCCTGAATAACATACCATTATATGTATATACCACAGTTTGCCTCTCCATTCATTCACCAGTGGACATTGGTCCCTAGCCGTTTTTAAGGGGATGAAACTTATTTTCACTTTCAGTCTCCATTGCATTGAGCTTGAAGACATTTTGGGATTATTCTATACCAGTGATTCTCAGACTTCAGTATGCATTAGAATCCCTTAGAGAGCTTGTAAAAACACAGACAGCTGGGCCCGCACCCCAGAGTTTCCGATTCAGTAAGTCCGGGATGGGGCTTGGGGTTTTGCATTTCTAACAAGTTTCCAGTTGATCCAGGGATTGCACTTTGAGAACTGCTGTTCTCAGGACTCACTTCATTCATTCTCCAGGTGCTGCTTCCTACATATTATAGGGCAGCTACCCGCCCAAAAACTCTCCTGGGGATCTAACCACATATACCCCTTGGTGTTCTAAATGGCCAGGTGCGAGCATAAAGCGGCCTTTATTGGTAAGCTGGCAACTGACCTCTGATTTGTGTAACCTCACTCAAAAAAGAGGACTCGACCAAAAAAGAGGACTCAACCAATCTGACAGGAATTTAAGTAAGGCGAAAAGGAGGGAAGTGGATTGTTGGCCAACAGAGATGGAGCCGGTGTGGCCGTTGTGAGCCCTGGCTGGGCTGAAGCCCAGAAAGCCACTGGGCTAGGGAACAGTGGACACTCACCAAGGAGCAGGGATGTGACTGCCCCACCTTTTGTGAAGACTTCTCCCATCCTTGCCGCTCCCTCCTGTCCCCTGAGCTCATCCCTGCTGCCAGCAAGAATTGGCCCCTGGGCTTGAATTTCAGTGAAGCCATGAGGGGAAAATGCACCATGAAATTATATGGCTCCTGCAAAAGGAGTTGCCATCTGCTTTTTCTTCAGGCGTTTTCCGTCTACACAGCATATTAAACCATTACGGCCTGGTGCTGTCTCCCCTTCTTGGTAATACTGTGCACGTTAAAGGAAGTAAAGCCTTTATTTAAACAAGAGAGAATGCAGGATTTTAGTAGCTAGTAAATTCCCCAAGACATTTGTGGATACTCTATCATTTTGTTAACGTCAGCATTAATACTCTGTTAACTTAATTGTTCCTAATTCCCCCGTCCTGATTTTGGGATGGAAATGTATCGTCTTTTGTTGCATATCTGTAGGTTGCTCTGTATGTATTAAGATTTATACACGATGATTTGCTTCAAATCCTACGGGATTTTAGGGTAGTTTTTTCTCACCTTACTCTTCCTGTCTACATTTCTGATTTTCAAGGAAAATGTGATTTCCTCTTTTCTTGGTAAATAACACACACACACACACACACACACACACACAAATAAAAAAAACCAAAAAAACAAAACAAAAAAACCCATAATAACAGGTAAGAAAATAGGCAAAAAACAGATTTTTTAAAAAAACCTAAACTAAAGTTTGCTTGAAACTCTGAGATTCTGTTTTAGATTCTCAGGAAGCCCAGGAGAGATTAACATAGCAAAAACAAGGAGACATCTGGGTTCCATGTCTGAGGATGAACCTTTAAGATGTACTTCAGGAAGTGGCAGGTCATGTTTAAAGGAAAGTGGACTGATGCTCCAGGCACGTTTTCACCCTGCCCTTTCCGTGGTTTCCAAACACTAGAGCCCTCCCCTTGTGCGTTTTCCCAACGGAGGCCAGTTGCACGCTCTCTAAACCTTCACGGATAAACCGAAACGTGAGACTGTCTAGGCGTGGACACCTGATATTTCTCAAATTATCCACTCTGAGTTTTGACCTGGCAGGGGTTTCTCTGTGTGTTCCACGTGATCATCACCTTACTTCCCTGCCCCAGAATCAGGAAACCGTGGTGATTTTTTCTTGTCTCCAGAAGTGAGTCTGTTTCACAGGGAAACCGAACATACGGTCTCATTCCTCAGCTTGCTTCCCCTTCTCTCCGAGGACCGATGTTCTGCTTTCCTTTCTGGTGACGGCAGGGCGGAAGCGGGGTGTGGATCTCTGCTTTTCTCCACTCCTAGCACTTGAGGTGGATTTTACGGAGCGGAGGTCCCTGTTGAGAGCCGGGAGGCTCGGTCGCACGGGAGGGCAGAGACAGGCACGCTGCCGCTCTGCCCCTGGCTCGGGGTCTGGGCCGAGTGGGTTCCGTGGGGCCGGCCATCAGAGCTCCCTTGTCCCAGGGCGGGTACCCCCAGCCCTGGGCGGCCACGGTGCACCCAAGGTGTTTGCTTCTGCCTCCTCCATGGGGACGACGCAGGTGTGGGATGGTCTCCCAGAAGTGCTCCCAGGCCACCCCTCTTCCTCTCTCCCTGCCTCAGAGGTTCCCTGGAAGGCTGTGCTGCTGAGCATCAGCTGCTGCCCCATAGGGGTTTTTCCTTCACAGTAAGGCAAATTGTGGGTTTGTAACTCTTCTTGCCGCCTGGTCTCACTGCCCAGTTTCGGAGAAGTTCCTTCAAGAGTCAAGCCTTTTTTCTGTTCTGAGCCGATTCAGCTTTCCATGGGTCATTTCAATAAGTTTTTAGAAAACCTCTGTAGACCAGCCTGGTGGGTCTCTCAAAGGGGATGTTTCTCATTATTTATTCATAATTTTTTAAGGAACTTCCATACTGTTTAAAGACCAACTTTTAAAAAAATGATAGTCACTATCTATCCTTGATCCCATCTATTTCACACTTGTTTCTTAAAATGGAAAGACACAGAACCTTGCTTACATCCTGTTTCAAAGATGTGATTTTCTTTTGGATCTCCGACTCACGTTTGCTTCCTGTCTGAGAAGAGCAGCCAGCTCTCACTTGCTTTTCAGCTGCGACAACTGACAGGGGTTGAGCTTAAAGTCTCCATGAAGCCTCATAGCTCTTATCACCATCCACTTCCCAACCCTAGGTTTTGTTTTGGTGCTTTAGGAACTGGATGTCCCAGAGAAAGCATCTTCCAGAACCCATTACGATCTGCACATCACAGGGAAATCTGAAGAGATGGTCATTCATTTGAGTATTTACTGATTGCCTACCATGCCCCAGATACTCTTCTAGATCACCGACCCTCAAACATGGAATCACTGGGATATTAGTGAGGGTTCTCCAGAGACACGGAAACAATGGAGTGTATCTATATAGAGAAGTGTCTCTTAAGAGATTGGTTTATGAGGTTGTGGGCTCTGACCGGCGTGAAGTTCGGAGGGCAGGCTGGGGACCCGGAGAAGAGCTCATGTTGCAGCCCTGAGTCCCACGGTGTCTGGAGGCAGAACTGCCTCTTCCTGAGTGAGGTGGGGAGCTGGGGAGCTGGGGTGAGGGTGGAGAACTCCAGTCTTTTCTCCTGAGGCTTTCAACTCATTTAATGACCCCACCGCCAGCTTATGTAGGGAGATCTGCTTTACTGAAAGTCTATTGATGTAAACGTTAATCTCATCTAAAACATCACAACATCATCCAGATGGATATTTGACCAAACAACTAGGCACCACAGCCCAGTCCACATAGGAAGTGAACCATCACACCAAGAAGCTTTAAAAGACACCAGCACCCTTGTCCCCAGGGGTTCTGGTTTAATCGGCTTGGAGTGTGGTCTGGGTGTGTGGGGTATTCAAAGCTCCCTACATGATCCTGAAGCAGTTGAACACTCCCCTGGGCACTGGGAACAGAGCAGCAGACAAAAGAGAACATGTTTGCTTGTGGGAAGTTTCCATTCAGTGGTGGGAAATGGAGGAGGATACACAAGCAAACAAACAGAACATTGATCCAGTGAGGTGGTGTTCTGCCTGCCAGGTGGAGGGAAACAAAGCAGGTGATGATATTAATGACAGGCACTCTTCTAGATCAGGTGCTGAGGGAAGGCCTCTCCGTGGCTGAGACCCACAGCGAATGGAGGGGGCTGAGGTGTGACCCGAGTACCATGGTACCATGGGGGTGGGAGAGTGTTCGCTGTGTTGCACAGAAAGTGTGAAGGAATTCATATTTCTTCACTGTATGGAATTTAAGCAGGAAGGAAAGCTTTCCTTCCAGTGAGATTTTACAATCTGCCTTCTACTGACTCACAGAGACCACACTTCCTTGGAAACACAGATGCAGGTGCATTTCTGGGAGAGGAGGGGGAGTCTGGGAAAGGCAGGGAGAGGCAGAGAGCTGTGGGTGGTGACGCACAGCCAGAACAGAGCTCAGGTGTGGGACGGGCTGGTCTGCAGCAATCTAGGACTTAAAAAGACTGTGTGACCAAAGCAAAATAGAAACCTTAATCTTTTATCACCCACTTTCAGAGGTTTGGAACGGCAAGGGCTCAATCTGTACTCAGGACCCCAGATCTGCTGAAACTTCAGGGCCATGAAAGCAGAAACAGCACTCACCAGGGACAGCTGGCACAAAAGGGACAGAGGACAAAATTAGAACCAGATTTTAGCTACTCAGACACATTTAGGGATGACTGAAAATTCTAGAGATTATCACTCTGTCTAAATACATACATATATACACATATATACATATATATGAATACATATATACTTAAACACACTCACTATTTCTTGTATGTATATATAAACTACATATATGCTTTGTTTCTTGGAACAGTTTCAGATTTACAGAAAAATAACAAAGATATTATACAGTTCCTATATGCCCTATGTCCAGTTTCTCCTATTTTTAGCGTCTTACATTAGTATGATGCATTTGTTCAAATTAATAAACCAGTATTGATATGTTTATTATTAACAAAAGTCAATACTTTATTTCAATTTCCTAGGTTTTTACCTAACTCTCCTTTTTCTCTTTCAGGATCCACACATTGTATTACATATGGCACATTATGTATCCTCATCCTGACTTCTTGGGCTCAGATGATATTCTTATTATATAAATATGCACATTTTTTACATATTTATTATACAGTTAACACATGGCATGTAGGTCTCGTAGCAGAACGTGGGCATAAACACCCTCACAAACACCACCCCCCGCCCACCCTCCTCCCACTTGCGGCTTTCATCAAGACTGGAAGCTAAGGAAGAGCACTCTGGGGAGTGTGGGCTCCCTGGGCCAGGCGAGCGCCGGCTGATCCCTTGGCCTCCCTGAGGTTGAGCTTGGGAGAGCCAAGCGTCACGGGGCTGGCTGTCTGTCAGGGCCCTTCACGAAGAGCCTGTGATGTGGGTCAGAGTAAAGCCATCCCTGCGTCTGTCCCTGAGGGTGGCAGGGAGTCCTCCTTCACATCGCTGTGTCAACAATCACCCAGACAGCCAGCAGCCTAAGTGAGCATCTGGCAAGGGCTCTGGCAAACGGCAGGGAACAGTTGTGCCACAGATTCTCATTAAAAGGGAGAACCGTGTTTTCACTGCCAAGCCCCAGAGGGGCAAAGCCGGCAACAAGGATTTGAACCTGGGCCTCATCGGCTACATATTTACCTGTGTGACATCAAAAATTTATTAAACAGTTCTGAGGCAGACTGTGATAACTTTATGGACTTTAACATTCTTTTTTCTAGTATGTTGTGTGCGGACTTTTAAAAACAAGAAGATGTAAATGAGTCCTGGCCTAAGGGAAAAGCCAGGAAACATCGGCTTTTTCTGACCTTGACCTTCTGACATTCACCTTCTCTCTCAGAAGTGACAGAGAGAACTGAGAAATTACTTTAAGCTCTGGTGCAAGCTCTTTAAAAATGGATTCAACAGGTATGAATTAAGCAGTTATTGTATACAGTGCCAGGGGCTGAGAACACGGGAGTGAAGATCTCCTGCCCTCATGGAGTTCAGAGCGACTGGCAACACCTGAGTTCTGACGTTGCGTGAGGATTTCAGTCTGAACATGTGCGATGGTAGATATTGTCGCATTATTGCTGCATCTATTTAAAGAGAATTTAAATTTGATTTGCACAGTATATTTAGTGTTAAGACAGTCTTTATTCTAAAAAGCCTGCCAGAATGGTTAAGTATAAAACAAAAAAACAAAACAAAAAAACCCTAGAGACCTGAATGAACAGTAATTTTGATAGGGATAACTGTTGACCAGATCCCTGAGAATTTAGCTGTTGACTTCTTTCTCCTGACATAAATAGGCTAACTATAAATCAGAATATTTCTAACAGTCATGTTGTCTTTGACTAAAGTCTCTTTTGTCATTGGTAAGGAAGAGATCACTTGCCTCTCTTCCTGCCAAACCAAGAAATCAAGCAGCCTGAACAAGACCCTCAGTAGCCAGAGGCTTTGATTAATCCTGGACGGACACCTTAGAGTCTTCGAGTTTCCACTTTTCATTTTTAAAATGGGTATAAAAATTGCCAAGGCCTCATGTGTCAGCTGTTGTATAAAGTGAATAATGCTTATAAATATCTTGGCCCTGGGCTTGGCACATAGTAGGTACTCAAAAAAATGGTGGTCCTCTTGTTAGCACAGGCTCCCTTCTTTGTTCAAATGGCAATACTGATACCTCCCTTGCAGGTGTTGTGAGCAAGCGAGTGATTTGAAATAAAGCCTCTGCTGGGCTGAATCCCAGGCAAGTTTAGGCTGTGACCAGGAGAGGCCGGTGGATGTCAGAAGGAGGCAGAGCACCTCATCAAATAACCATCCTGTGACCGGATGAAGGACGTGCATGCACCTGTATCAGAGAATCTGGGTTGTGTCCAGTGAACCCACACGGGAGAGTAGGAGACAAAGAGGCCATTTCAAACACCTCAGTGGCCACAGGAAAGTGAGAGCAGCTAACCAGTGCCTGTCAAGAAGGAGCTTCCGGTAGCCATTAGCCTTTATTCTGCCTCTCTTCCAGCTGGCAGGGGTAGAGGCAGAGAACCCTAGTGGGAGAGAGGTTTTCTCTGCCCTCCGAGCCTGTAAAAGTCTCAGGCTGAGAGAGGGGAGATTTCTCTTTAAACAGAATTCAGAATTTTAGTCATTACATAGAGCTGGAGGGTTGAATGACCAAAATGAGGACTTGCACTGTGTTCAGAGATAACATGAAGGTTTTTTCCCAGTCTGACAGTGACCGGGCAGGTTGTGGGAACTGCCTTAGGTTCCATCCATGGAACGAAGAACTCACTTCATCCAGTGAGTCGAGCTGGGGATGACATTTCTGTTTGTTTTCTTGACTGTTTGTTTCTGGATACTGAAAGCCTGCTTGTTTAGCTTCCCGAGTGGGAGCTGAAGGTCACGGTGGTTGAGTGGGTGTAAGAGGAGACACATTTAAACTTAAACTTTTCCACAACTGATGGTCAGGATACGAAGTCCTGTCTGATGTGTTTTCAGGCACAGGAACAGGAGGCAGGAGGCTGCAGGCTGTGGGCGCGATGGCGGAGTCCCAAGACAGAGTTCTCTACGAGGGAGCAAGGCGTCAGTGCAGAGAAAGAGACGCCTGCTGTGCAGGCGTGAGCAGGCGGTGGTGACCCCTGGCCCAGAGTGGCCAGCAGGTGTGCCCAAGGGGGCCTGCACCTGCTCCTGTGGTGCCCAGCAGAGCCCAGCGCTGTGTTCAGAAACGTCAAGTAGGTTGAAATTGGTCATGGTTGGAACATTTATACTATAAAAATTGGTAAACGGCACAAATCAGGTTTTTTGTTCGTTTGTTTGTTTTAAATTTTGAGACGTGATTGACCAGCATACCACAGTTGAAACTATCCCAAGCCAGATACTTGGGCGGCATGTCCGCCTCCCATGGACACAAAGCACTGTAGGTATGAACAGAGAGACAAAACAGAGTATTTGCCTCAGATTCCTGAATAATGTGACCTTACTTCATAGTCAAGGTGGCCAAGAACGTGCTCTTCGTACGGTGACAACAGAAGGACTTGACGTCAGTGGGACTTTCTGGTTCACGCATCTCTGTGGCGGGTTCCCTCTCCAGGCACAGGTTAGAAGAGCGCCCCCTGCTGTCCAGACCCCTGCACAGTGGGCCACCCCTGGGAATGCTGCAAGAACCGTGGGCAGGTCAGACCTGTGGGCTGCAGAGGCCAGTCTTACGGGGACAGTTATGAGGGCGGGGAGGAGACTAAAGCTGCAGACCACAGTGTAAGAGCAAACAGGACTGGGCCGTGGGACTAGGTAACATTCTCCTTGGAGGGTCTCAGATACTCTGGAGTTATAGAGGTAAGTATTTGTAAGGGACTCAAATCCTCACATGGAGCACAGATATTCAGGTGTTAATGTAAACACCACCCCACGCACCTACAGACTTCGGAGCCTGGAACAGCGGACTGTGCAAATAACATATATAAAGCACCCAGCCCAGAGTCTGGCACGTGGTAGAACTGAGTAAAACAGTTTTCTTTTTACATGGACCCTTCTCATTATTCATCCAAGAGCTACACCGGTTTTTAAGGTAAACATTAAAAAGAGGAAAGAGGTATAACGTTCTCCCTTTGACCCCTTGACTGGGGTCACGCCCATCAGTAGGTATTTCCCCTGCCGGCAGAGTTCGGCAGTAGCTCTCTAACGATCATCCCCTGTAACTGTACTTCCTGGCCATGGTGTGCTGTGAGGAGGAGGGACTCAGTAAACGTTTGTGGAATGTTAATGATACAGGTCCTGGAGGAGGTTCACAACCTAAAGTCCGTAAGAAGGCTGAGTCCCGACTGGGGAATTCTAGTATCTCAGGGAAACTCTTGTCTAACACCCTTTTCAGTTCTATAGTCTATTGCCTAAATCGCCCTGTTGTGGGCCCACAGCCTCCACCTGAACACCTCTAACAGAGAACACACCATATGGGAGACATCTAGTTCACCTTTCGGTAGTGTCTCCTGAGCAAGTTCAATGCCATAGAAGGAAAGCTTCGTGTTCTCGTATCTTTCATCCAAAGACAGAGACATGATAGGTCTGAACCCTGCTTGTTTCTTATAAAATATATCTGGGAAAGTCAGACCATTTATTTCAGGAAAATCTGACATGGGAGGTTTGACTAAGTGTCTAATAAGCTGCATTAATAAGTGAATTAATAAGTGATACCCTTTGATAAAAATGAAATGTGTGCTTAGAATGGACTTACTTTTAGAATTGACTTGGGTCGAATGGCACGGAGTATCAGTCTTAAGGAGATGCCAGCTTCGTCTACAGTGCCGTGCAGACCAGAGGGGCTGGCCTGGGGCCACAGCCCAGCAGCGTGGTCCGGAGCGTCCTTCCCTGCTCTAGGCCCCTAGACAGAGTCCAGCCAGGCAGGGGTGGGGCAGAACCCACAGAAAGAATAAACATTTTATCAACTGGGGCAGCTGAAAGGCCAGCAGACTGCAGGCATGAAGATTCCCAAGAGGGCCAGGAGGTGAGAGGGGCTGAGAGTCCTTGTAGATCTGGGGGGACAACCGGTAGCAGGAAGTCAGCAGACCAGACCCATGGTTCTGGAGAGGCGAGAGTGCACAGACTAGCTCACTGCTCAAGGGCGCAGAGGGGCCACGGGACAGGCAATGGACCTCGAGAACGCTGCAGAAGTCCTGTCACCAGGTCTAGGACACAGAGGTTTGCTTAGTGGTCCAGGGGGCATGATGCTGAGATGCGGGCATCAGACATGAAGTGTTTAAAATGCTCCCTCTCGAAGCCAGCACAGCCCTACTTGCTTGTAGACCAGGGGTCGTTTCCTAACTATAGACACGCAATCGTTAGTTCATGGCCCCAGCTGTGAGGAGAGGGGGGCCGGGACCTGGCCAGCCTGGCAGGGATGTGCTCCCAATCTCTGCACATCCGCAGAGTGTATTCTCAAAGACAAAATCTCTCAAAAGACAAAAGGTATTTCCAGGTTTGTTTTGATGGATAGAATAGTTTCAAGGGAGCTTAATTTATTGGCTTAGTACATTTTTGTTATTTAAAAAAATAAGGAAGAAAAAAATTTCAAAATTATAATTCCTTCAATAAACTTTTTTCAGAAAGCTTAGAAAAGGAGGAACAGCTTAAAGAAAAAAGTCTTATGGGGAAAAATTGGACAACTATAATAGAAAAATAAAAATAAAAAAGTCTTTTTACTTTGCAAAGCATACACATATACATACATACTGGACTTATTAATGTATGCCCACTTGGTGTACATTCAATTACCGTTACCTCACAAGCGTTTATAAGGGCATATAAAAACAGAATGTATACTGGTTGCATAATATTCTGAAATATTAAGGTACTATATTTAGTTATTCCCCCCCCCCACCTTTGGAGAAATTTAAATCGATTTTTTGTGATTAGCATCTTTGATTACTGTTTACGATAGTGTCTGAAATTGGAATTACTAGGCCAAAGGAACTACTAGGCTCTTGATGTGTATTGCTAAATTGTCTTTGAGAAACTGTATCAGTCTGCACCCATTATTTCTGGCATTGAATCATACTATTAAAAAAAAAAAGGTAGCCTCTTTAGCAAGTGAAATGTGGTATATTATTGTTTTATTTTTCATTTGTTACTAGGAAGAATGCATACTTTCCTTATTTTCAATAATATTAATAATAAGTAAACAAATGAATGTATTTGGGTCAAGCTGTATCTTAGATCTTAGCAGGATATAAGCTGAAGGCTGTCAGTTATGAGGAACAATAGTAGATTCTTCCTGGGCAAAGCATCAGCTCCTCTACAGGGACCCAAATACTCGGAAGGACATTGCAAATAAGATGCTGTTTCTCTAAGCGCAGCTCACTCTTCCGTCTCCCCTGACATTGACAAATGCCTGGCGACAAAGCTGGAAGCTGGCAGAAATGAATATCCTCCTATCTTTGACCACCTCCCACCTCCTGAACCCTCCCGCCCCCCCAATTTTAGATCTTAATCTATTCAGTCTTACAGAGGCTAAGATCGCTCTCATTCCACCCACACATCTGGTTAGATTAGTGTTTCCCAGGCTGGCTTGCATATTACCAGCATCTGTCAACCCTATTTAGTCCTTAATTGCTGCTGGGGCATTTGCAGGAAAAGCCTGCCTTGGAATCTGCACACTCAGATGCAAACTGCAAACCCCTCACAGGCTGGAGCGCATTTGGAAAGAGTGGTTAAAGTTGACTTTTTTATTATTTATTGCTGAGTTGTTGAGTCATCATAAAGTAAGCGTTCAGCTGACAGCTCTCTTTGGTCTTGTTCAGCCAGCTGTCCCCCTGGTGGAGTGCGTGGTGCCTGGTGGGGCCATACATCTGAAGAAAGCAGAGAAAAGTGGGGGAGGGGGGCCATTGATTCATTTTATGATACAAACACCAGTCTTGTTTTAGATCGGCTGTCCCGTGACTGTTGCACCTACAAACAAAAGCATCATTTGTAACACCTCCAGGTGCTACAGGACCAGACAGAGAACAGTTATAAGTCACCAAAGACTGGCTTTGATGCCCAGCAGGTGGAAATAAAGATCGGCCCCAGAGACGGGTGTGGGCTTTGGCCTTGTTTATTTCTCGCCCAAAAATAAGTGCTCCAGACGAACAGGCACCACGAAATCTTTAAGTTGGCAGATGGCACGAAGTCCTCCAGAAAGTGCCATGCCACGTGGATGGGGATGTGATGCAGGAAGAGCTTCAGAGGTCGCGCTAATGGGCAGGAACGTGATAGATGAGTTCCAATGAGAGGAAGCCCGTGGTAATGAACTAAGGCAGAAATAATCCACTAGGCAGGTGGAGAACGGGCTCTCAGGTATTGGCTACAGCCAGGAGAGAGGTCTGCAGTATGCGGTTGGGGTGTTCGGATCAATGTAGGTACCACCAGGACTATCAGAAAAGTATTGTGCAGCACCACTGGTGACAAGATGGAGCATCTCATTCTACCCTTGTCCTCAGACCTGCAATTCTATGGGCCATCTTATTTGCTTCATTTTCATGATGACCTAAATATCAGGGCCTTCTGGTGGACTTAATAACTCTTTCCTTGAATTGGCGAGAAGCAGCTCCACATATGTGCCCCTGGCTGTTTCTGGATTCCATTGTGTCCACACCTCCCCAACCAGCAGCAGGTACAGAAGGCAGGGCCTCTGCTTGGGCTCAGAGGGGCCCATTCCCTTCTTTGCTCCCTAGGACAATCTGGCCGCTATGTTAGGCAGAGCCTCCTTGGCTAGATGGTGTCCTGGTCCTAGCGCCTGACTGCCCTTGTGCCTCTGGGAGCCGCAGTGTAGCAGGAGAAGGCAAACCCACAGTTTAGGGATGTTGTAGAGGACAGTTGTTGACTGCCTTCTTGTACCCATTGCCTCTTCTCTCCTTCCTATTGGGACCTCAGATTTTATTTAAAGCAATTTGACTTTGGATGAGACTGACTCCTCCCTCAGCTCAAGAAGGGCCTTTATTGGCTTCATACGATTACCTCATCTTATTGCCCTGGCCGTTGTCTTTGGGTCAGTGATGAGCATTTTATATTAGACCGAAGAACTGAGAGGAGACATTTGCTAAGGGTATCTGGGAAAGCAATTTCTCTCTTTCTTTCTCTCTCTCTTTTTTTCCAAAGGAATTATAATTCACTGCTCTCCTGAGAGTGGAGCCAGACTTTGAGGGAAGCAGGCATGGTAAAAGGCAGAGAGGAGAGAGAGAAATAGAAAACTGGAATCTAGGTGACACTATTGAACTTCTGGGTTGAGTTATACCTGAAGTCTCTCTACCTCTGGACTTTTAGTTATAATTTTGAATGCTATGGTATTGCCAAAACCTAATTATTATAGTCCTACAGCAAAGCCAGAAAAAAATATCTCAAAGGATTATTTGGAATGAGAGTACCAATGTTTGGTATGCACATTTTGTACCTAGATCGTTCCTACAATGACAGTTTATCACTGGGTTCCCCAACCTTAGCTAAGCCCCTCTGTCGTTCATCCTGCTCACTCCCTTTATGTTAATTTTGCTTCTGCACTGCTTTTTCCACATGTAATGCTTCAAAAGCAACAGTGGTGTGCTAGGGTTTTCTGCATCAAAAATAAGCACATTTGCCTGGCCGTGAAGACCTTTTCCCAATGAGCTCTATTTTCCGCTGCTCCCAAAGATAAGAACCCTCCACGGGAGCACAAACATGTGTAGACTTCCTGGTGACCATAGACCATGCCACATTCCACCACAAGCCTGTCAGTACTGTCCTTCCCACGTAGACACCTCCCTCTTAACCAGATCCTTTTCTCCCATGAATTTCTATCAACCTTGAACTTTGTACCATGATATTCATAATTAATTGCATGTCAACTGCTTCACACCTGCATGGGCCATATATTCTATCTGTTTCTTAAACTTTCTAATTGACACAGTTCGGTGCACAGAGCATGAATAAAGGCATGAATGTTGAATGACTGACCTTTTCAGGGTTGAACGTTTGGCCGTTTCGCGTAGCATTGGATAAAAATGAGATCAGAAAACTGACAGATGAGGGCTTATCCAAGTTGATGTTTTGAACTTTTGACTTCTGCATGTTTCCTAACAAAGCTTCACCCAGAAAGACCATTTATCTGACACCAGTCTAATTCTGATACACTCTCTCCCATGTTCAAGCAACCTGTTAGTTTCAGTGCAGACAATGAGAGGGAAAGACTGATACCTAAACAGAAATGCAACTTAAGAACCACTGGAGGATTGTTGAATTCAGATTCTGCTTGAGTTTCTTGAAAGAGAGAGCTGAACCAAAGGCTCTTTGCAGTTTGCTTCTGTTTCATGCCGGTCAAATGTAACTCCTCTGTTGAGGGGCAACTTCCTTTGAGTCCCATAAGGTTTCTTGGACATTGAACAGGCTTACAAACCCATCTAATGAGCTAAGTGTAAATGGATCCAGAAACATCAAACCTATGTTTTTCTTAAAATAAACAAGCATAAAACATTTAGATGAGAAAGTCCTCAGGGGCAAACCACAGTTGGATTTTAACAGATCTGAAAACACTTGAAAAATAGTTGAAGACTTTTTGCTAATCCCAACACATTTGCAAAATGGTTCAACATTTTTGTGACCTCCTGCCTCTCCCAGACCCCCATGACCTCCACATGTGCACCTGTCTAACCCGCAGAAAAACCCCCAGCTGCTCAACACAAGTAAGCTCATCGAGGAAACAGAGGTGCAGGCATCAGACAGCACAGATGGGTAGTGGGAGTGATTCACTGTAATTCTTACCATGCTTCTCCGCTGCCAGGGATGACCCCCAGCAGATACTGTTCTGTCTCAGAATTTCCAAGAGAGAAACGCTAATGCAGCAGTCAGGAGCCTGCTCTGGGATCCCATAAACACTAATTAAGCTGCCAGGAGGTCTGTTTCTGTCTTCACAGCTCTTAAAATCCCATTTGCTTTTAGCCTTCATCATAATTCTTTGAATATTTAAAAACAGTGATGTTTTGATGAGCCTTCTCTTTTTTAGGATTAAGTAACTGTGATCATATTTTCTTCCAGGTGTACTTTTCTAACACTGTCATCATTTTTCCATTTCCCTCTATGTCCACTTCCCTAGGGGCTTCCAATGGGACAGAAAGCAAGGTTAGCCATTAGGCGCCTAGACCCCTCTGTGTTTCAACTTCAGGGAGATTTCTGAGTGACAAGTACCAAGGTAAATTTTTGAACTCAGCCTGTCTCTGCAGCCTGGGAGAAATCCTAAATTTATTTAGTTTGAACTGCTATACACGGTATAACTCTGTTTCATTAATTGGAACCTCTGACAGGACACAGGATTTTAGTTTAATCAGAGGACTCTTACGACCCAGGCAAATGAGACACTGAAATGCTTGCATTTTATTTTGCACTTTTAAAAATGTGAGGGAGGTGGCAGGCTAAGGAAATTGAGCCCTTAAATCAAATGAAAGCTGAGGGAGTTTCCTGACTATTGTTGACCTCTATGCATGAGAGAGAGGAAAATTTTCTTTACTCTGTTGAACAGAATATTATACTGGAAAACTTAATTTTGGGTGATGAAAATCAGCGATTTTCTGTAACATATACTAGTTCATGCATTTAAAAATATAACTTGTATTGTCAATTACACAAGTAACACATATTGATTCTGGAGAAAAATTTTTCAAAAAGGAAAAGCAAAAAGAAGGAAATTTAAAATTGTCCCAATCTCACCACATGGGGAAATGGAAATATTTTACAACTGTCTCATATACTTTCTTTTTATATATCTTCTCTCTTGCACATTTTATTTTTTCTCTCTTTTAAAAACTAAAAGTTGAAATCATACTGAAAATGCTGCTTTATAATTACATTTTTCATGATAAAAATTATTACTAAACAGAACTTCTATGCAGACTGAGTTATAAGGTTGATGCCTCCCCCCCCCCTTTTTTTTTGCTACCACAAACAATGCATTCTTGTATAACAAACAACAAACATCCTCGGCTCTAAGTCTCTAGGCCTAACCCATGTCTTTCCTTATGGTGCGTTTCTTAAAGAGAAATTGCTGGGTGAAGGGATGTGCAACATTATAGGGCTTTTGGATTTGAATTGCCTAGATGCCTTCCAGAAAGATTAAACCATTTTGTACACCCACCAGCAAGGTATATATATTTTCTCATACAAATTTGGGATAGTTTAATTAAAAATTATAATTAATAGATACAAAAATAATAGCTCGTGGTTTTTATTTGGTTAATAATGAGCTTGAATATTTTTGTATAAAATATCACGATTTACAGTCATCGTCTTTGCCTATTTATCAATAGTAAAATATATTTAAAAATTTAATTAGTTAATTTAATTTTATGTAGTATATATAACAACTCTTTTCTCTTATTGTCAAAACTATTTATTTTATTAAAAAATAATAATTTATTTATGTATTTGTGTGTTTATTTATTTATTTATTTTTAGAGAGAAGGGAAAGGAGAAAGAGAGGGAGAGAAACATCACTGTGTGGTTGCTTCTCACTCACGCCCCCAACTGGGGACCTGACGTGCAACCTAGTCATGTGCCCTGACTGGGAATCGAACCAATGGCACTTGGTTCGCAGGCCGATGCTCAATCCACTGAGTCACAGAAGCCAGGGTTATTTCATTTTTGATTGGTGTTTGTTTTGGTGCAATGCAATGATTAAACTATAGACGGTACTATTAACTGAACTCCAATACCATTGACAATACTACCTATATGTTTTCTTGGCCTTTATAAAGCTTTGCATGTACAATTTTAAAAATTTATTCTTCATCTTTTTATTTGGCTAAAGAATTTCAAAAATTTATATTTTTATAGAAAAACATTTATTCATATTTCAAAATCATTATTATTATAAAGTTTAACAGCTAGTTTATAAAAATATCTTCATTTAATCTGTGTCCGGGACATATTCCCTCACTTAGTTATGATAATAAAATATATTTTCTTGGTTTTGTCTGAGAGTTTGTACATTTTAGTTTTTAATTCAATCAGTGTTTATTTTTTTCAGTTAAAATTTATATTCAATATTTTCTTGCATTAGTTTCAGATGTACATATAGTGGTTAGACAATCATACACTTTACAAAGTGGTCCTCCCAATAATTCAAGTACCCACCTGACACCACACATAGTTATTACAATATTATTGACTAGATTTCCTCTGCTGTACTTTATATCCCTCTGACTACTCTGTTACTACCATTTTGTACTTATTTATCCCCTCACCTCATTAACCCAGCTCCCAATCCCTCACCCCTTTGGCAACCATCGGTCTGTTTTCTGTATATGAGTCTCTTTCTATTTTGTTTGTTTATTTTGTTCTTTAGATTCCACATATAAGTGAAGTCAAATGGCATTTTTCTTTTTCTGGCTGACTTATTCACTTAGCATAATGCCCTCTAGGTCACAGAAGGTAAGTTTCATTACATTTTATGGCTGAGTGGCAGTCCATTGTGTGTAGGCTGTGCCACGACTCTTCTGTCCACTCCGCTGTTGATGGGCACTTGAGCTGCTTCCCTACTTTGCTAATGTCAATAATGCTTCAATGAACAGAAGGGTGCATATATTCTTTCAAATTAGTTTTGGGTTTCTTCAGATATATACCCAAAGTGGAATCACTGGGTCATGAGACAATTCTCTTTTTAATGTTTTGATGAAACGCCATACTGTTTTCAACAGGGGCTGCACCAGTCTGCATTGCAACCAACAGTCACAAGGGTTCCCCTTTCTCCACATCCTTGACAACATTCCTTATTTGTTGATTTATTGATGATGGCCATTCCGAGAAGTGGGGTGGTATCTCACTGTGGTTTTAATTAGCAATTCTCTGATGATTAGTGATGTTGAGCATCTTTTCATATAGACATATTGAATATCTATATGTCCTCTTTGGAGAGGTGTCTATTCAGGTTTCTCTCAACTTTTTAATTTGGTTGTTGTTTTTCTGATGTTGAGTTGTCTGAGTTCTTTATACATTTTAGATATCAACCATTTATTAGATGTATCATTGGCAAATATCTTCTCTCAGTCATTAGGGTTTTGTTGATGACGATTTCCCTTGCCGTGCTAAAACTTTTAAATTTGATGTAGTCCCATTTTTTTTCTTTTGTTTCCCTCACCTAAGGAAATAGGTCAGAAAAAATATCACATTAAGATTTTACTGCCTATGTTTTTCTCCTAAGAGTTTTATGGGTTTAGGTCATACATTTAAGTCTTTAACCTATTTTGAGTTTATTCTCGCATATGGTGTAAGAAAGTAGTCTAGTTTCCTTTTTTTGTGTGTATCTGTCCAATTTTCCAAACACCATTTATATGTCTTTACCCCATTGTATGTTCTTTATCCCATTGTATGTTCTTTATCTCATTGTATGTTCTTGCTTTCTTTGTCAAGATTAATACATTATGTAGGTGTGCATTTATTTCTGGGGTCTCTATTCAGTTTCATTGATTTTTGTGTCTGTTTTTATGCTAGCACCATGTTGTTTTGATTACTATAGCATTGTATAGTTTTAAATCAGGTAGCATGATACCCCTCACATTGTTCTTCTTTCTCAAGATTGCTGTGGCTATTAGTGGTCTTTTGCACTTCTATACAAAGTTTTGGTGATTGTTCATTCTAGTTTTTGTGAAAAACACCATTGGTATTTTGATAGGAATTGCATTGACTCTCTAGACTAATTTGAGTTGTACGGACATTTCAATTATATTAATTCTTCCTATCCACGAGAACAGTATGTGCTTCCATTTCTTAGTATCTTCTTCAATTTTTTTCTTCAGTGTCATAATTTTCTGAGTACACGTCTTTTACATCCTTGGTTAAATTTATTGCTATGTATTTTATTTTATTGATGCAATTGTACATGGAATTGCTTTCTTAGTTTCTCTTTCTGATAGTTTATTATTGGTGTATAAAAAATGCAACCAATTTCTGAATATTAATTCTGTATCCTGGTACTTTACTGAATTCATGAATCAGTTCTAGTAGTTTTTTGATGGAATATTTAAGGTTCTCTATATACTGTATCATGTCATCTGCAGATAATGATAGTTTTACCTCTTTCTTTCCAATTTGGATACATTTTATTTCTTCTTGTCTGATTGCTATGGCTAGGACTTCTAGTACTATCCTGAATAAGAGTGGTGAGAGTGGACATCCCTGTCTTGTTCCTGATCTTAAGAGAAACGCTTTTAGTCATTTCCCATTGAGTACGATGTTGGTTATGGATTTGTCATGCATAGCCTTTATTATGTTGAGGTATGTTTTCTCTATTCCCACTTTGCTGAGAGGTTTTATCATAAATGGGTTGCTCAAAGGACGTTCTCCGCCTTTGGGGAAGGGGATGGATATTGGAAGCCTGGGAAATGTTGGGCTTGATTGACTGTTTGCGGGACCCCGCTGACACTGCTGGAGTCACCCTGCTTTGCCACACTCCTCAGGCCTTGGGGCCCCACGTGTTTCAGGAGTGCCAGGCATTGCCAGCAACACCTCAGGAAGGTCGTCCTTTCTGACCTCATGATTATTTCGTAAGCTCCTTAAGGGCAAAGATCAAGCCTTTTGTTTAGCTACACTTCTCAGCTGCACTTAGTACAAAACCAGGCAGCAGGAAACTTTGAGGAAATCCTTCTGAAAGACTGGGTGTGAGAAAGACAAATAAATAGCAGAGGCCCCGTGGCCCCGGCGGCAGAGCCAGGCAGCTCTCCCCGGCTGCTGAAGCCGCCGCGCTTTGCGGCACCGGTGCCTGGCCGCTGACTGATGGGCGCCGTTTGCGTCTGGGCTCCTAACCAGAAGGGCCTCTCCTCACCTTGAGGAATGTGCGATTGAAGGCTCGCACTGCTCTGGGAAGCCAGAGGGTTTCCCGGTACAACACAACATCATGTTCTACTTACTGAACGGTGAGGCGGCCCTCCCCGCGGGGCTCCGCGCAGAGCCTGGATGGGCCGTGCCCACGGGAGACGCCTTGACGTTCATGCTCTGTTTCCGTTCCCCGCAGCCTGCGATGATCACTTTGGGCTGGGCTGTGCTCGGCTCCCTGCTCACTCTCTGCTGCTCATGGTTTTCATATGTTTTGGGTCTGTTTTCAAGTTCCCCCACCCCCCGGCCTCCCCCGTCTCTGCTCAGTGGAGCTATAAAAATGGAGCTCCTTTCATCTCTTCGCCAGCAACAATCCTCCCCGCTCCCTTGATCATTTTGGCTAACTTGTCTCTGAACTCAGTCCAAACTGTCTGTCTACTCGGGATTCCACGTCTCCTCAGCCCAGATCCGTCTCCCAGGTGTGGCGGATGATTACTGCAGAGGAAGGAGTTATGTACACTGTGATTAGCGCGGTAATAACAGTGATGTTAAGAGGAGGAAGAGGCCGGTGCTGACAGTGCACCTGGGCGAGGGCACACCAGAGGGAGACGCTGCTTCAGCCCAGGAAGCGCATCTTTCGTCCTTTTCATTGTAACACTCACGGTTCTTTCTCTCATTACAGCAGTGTTGTGTGTTCATTGCGGAAAGTTTGAAAAATTCAGAAAGACATAAATAAATCAATATAAGTGACCCACACTCCTGCCATGCAGTGGTATCCACTGTTAATATTTTGGTGGTTTTTTTGTTTGTTTGTTTTGGGTTTTTTTGTCTGAATTTGGTACACACTCTCAGATTCACACATGCATAAATACATTGGTTATAGATGGGATTTATGCTGTATGCATAATTGTGTGTCCCCTTTCTCATGATATCACAGATACTCTTCACGTATTTTTAATGGTTACATACATAGAAATATATATTTGGTGATGTGTTTGGACATTGCTTAGTGGTTGAACCTGTGTCATTATGAAAATACTCTAAGGGAGGACCATGGGACCAAGCAAGTGAAGGGGACACAAAGAAACGGCCTGTCACCTGGAAGCACTGCCCGGAAACTAACTCCTCACATATTCCATTCCCACTCAGGAGGTCAAAGGCTGATGCTTAAGCATTGAGTCATTTGGATGAGGAAAGGGAAATATGGTTTTTTGTTTTTTGTTTTTTTATTACTGATTTTTTGAGAGAGAGGAAGAGAGAGAGAGACATCAGTTTGTTGTACTTAGTGGTGCATTCATTGGTTGATTCTTGTATGAGCCCTGATCAGGGATTGAACCCGCAACCCTGGCACATCAGGACAACACTCTGACCAACTGCACAGCCCGACCAGCGTAACAGGAAGACATTTTTGAATAGGAAGATTTGGAAAAATCTTCTGAGTCCCAGGTCTTAACTCCTTAGCTACATAAACAGAGGTGATCTTGAGACAGAGGTGAAAAGAGAGGTACACTTAGAAGAACTCGTCCTGCCACCCAGTTCTGGGAAGGCAGTATCGAGACTCACATCTCAAAGCTTAAATGGGAGCTACTATCCCGGCAAACACAGCCCACGACCCATTCTGTGGGAGATAAGCTGACTCAGTGAGACAATTATCTCAGCGGGTGCAAAATGTTCTTTGGAGGTAGAGGCTGTAGCAGATCAAACTCTTTCAATAGAAAGACAATCAACTGTTTCTGTATTACTTTTCTTTCTTATCTGAGCTGAATTAGAAAGAGACACCCTTTCTAAGGAGTTGGAATGGGGATTAACTATGAAGGGGTGGGAGGGATCTTATTGGGGGATGAGTATATCCTAACACTGAATTATGGTAATAGTAGCATCTCTCAGTGAAGTTACTAAAAATCATTGAGTTGTTCATTTTAAATGAGTAAATGTAAATACACTTCCAGTAAAGCCATTTTAAAATAATATCCAAAACACTTTCTTAAAAAATGAAGTCTAGAGTGAAATGAAGAAAACTTAAAAGTGTTGAACAGGCGTGTGTAGGTTGGGGAACAACCTGTACAAAGCTAGGTGGCGGGAGGCGCAGCAGATATGGTCCCCTGTGGCATCAGACACAGAAGACTGCGCTGGTTGCAGCAGAGAGGCCTTCGGCCACACTTTTATCCTGCTCTGTGTTCGGGCCAAATGGCTCGCCAGCTTTGTTGAGCAGTCATTTTATCTTTAGGTAGAAAACATGGCTGTCTGAAGTCAGAATAGACTTTGACCTCTGCTGGCTGTGTGACCTTGGGTAACTCATTTCACTTTCCTGGGACTTGAATGTCGTGTGCAGAGAATGAGGGATAATGACTGGCTTTCAAAGGCCTATGTAGTTTGGACATTTCTCTAATGCCATAATTCATGCTTCATAAATAGGTATAAACAAATTCTGTAGCCAATTTTCTTGTTTCTCTGATGCCCAAGGGCAAACATAAATCATACTTTACTGATGAGAACCTTAACTAACTTATAGGAATATCATGAGATTAAATAAAATAATAGACCTGAAAGGAATTTAATGAAGGAAAAAACATACCGAAAGCTCTATGGGGGTGTAAAATAGTAGCACAGGGCATCCTCCTGCCTTTTTCTCGCCCAACAACAGGCCTCCTAAGCTTAGAGAGATGATTGTCATTCGCTGGGCTCCGTGGGGCTGAGACGCTAATCTGTTGGTTTGGCCTGATGTTTAAAGTGGAAATTCTGTCCAAATAGAGTGGCATTAATTGTTGCCAAATAGGAGGAAACAACAAAAACTTATCGAGAGTTCTTAGTTGAATACTCGAAAAAGGAAAAGGCAAGGAGTTCTAGAAGCAAATAGGTGGTGGAGACAAGTGCTCACTTATGCTCAGTTTCCCCTCTTCTGTGAGCCCGTGAAACACCAGCAGAGTGCCTGATGCTCTGGCCGTGGCAGCAGAGCAGACCCCGGACAGCTCAGGTGTCGTTCCTTTCAAGGCCCTTCTAGAGTGGACGTGGGCCCACCAGGCATGTGGTTCATGTAGTTGGTTCTCCCCATGACACTGCAGCTGCCACACCCCCTGTGAGCATGTGGGAAGAAGCGCTGATGGGCATCGGCAAAGGCTGGGCCTGGGTCTCACAGTTCAAGATGGAAGGCAGTGAGGCACCCATTGGAGCTCTGTAGATACCTTGCTTTATTGCGATTCATTTCGTTGCACTTCGTTTTATTGCACTTCACAGATGCTGAGTGTATTTTTGCAAATCGAAGGCAAGACCCTCCACCAGCAAGAAGATTACAACTGGCTTTATTTTGACACTTGTTTTATTACAGGTGGTCTGGAATTGAACCCACAGCATCTCCGAGGTATGCCTGGCTATATAAATAAATCTGATTTTAACGCCACTCCGAAGTAACAGTTTAACCCTCAAACTTGTGCTCTTGTCAAGTGGCCAGTTACCAAATTGGCACTTAGCTTTGTGCTCCTGGACAGAGCCTGAAAATTCCTCTTTTTCTCCTTTTTTTTTTTTCTTTTCACATGGTGAGCGCTGGCTCATATTTGCACAATAAAGCTCCACATCTTGCTCTAACAGCCTTTCTGGCGGCTTTCCCACAGCACTTCCTTGGTGAAGAGCTGTCGTGGCCGGGTGACCCAGAACACATGTGAAAGGTTAAGCTCACAACGCAGGCCTTCAGCTCCGGGTGGGCTGGGTTACCCTGGAGAACAGGTGAGTCTGAAAGGCGAAAATGAAATAAAGACATGCTCTCGCCCCACACCTCTCCCATTCTCCCTGGGGGCTCAGATGGAGATGGTTTCCAGATTCAGAATGATTACATGCCTGAGTTAGCTGCTTCAACACATTGGTTCACTCAGTTACTCCTTCCTTTCTTCATATGTTCGCCTGCACATTTGTTCCCTTATTCAGTTATTTCCCTTCATATTTTCTTACACTCAGTTTTGTTGACTGCCCTCTCCATCTCCAGATCCGGATTTGGTTCTGATGATACAAACAGGAATGAGACAGGGTCTCTTCTCCCAAGATTCTCACTCAGCAGAGGCAGAAATCAAGAGCCATAATGCAACCTAGTAAGATCAAGGTTATCAGTAGGCTTGTAGTGAGGGCCCCAGAGCATGGAATGTTAACTCCTCTCAGAGAACATCCTCGGTGTTCATTATCAGGCAAAAACTAATTTTTTTGACTACAGAATCAAGTGGTTATTTTGAAATGGCTACACACATAGCTTATCTTTCTCTTGGGTAAAGTATTTGATTTGAGAAGGAAAATGAACTTCTGAAGCATTCTTATTACACACACATGTGCACAAACATACACACGGTTTATAATGGGAGTTGATCTTCTCCCTTTCTTCCTTGGCAGTTTGGAAATTTGTCCAGGTGATTTTGGTCACTTGGTGTGGGCAACTGGGAGCCAATGGGCTCTGTCAGTAGTCTCTGTGCTCTTCAGAGACTGGACTGGAAGTGTGTCTTGCCAGCAATGTTGGGATTCCATCCCACATTCAGCCAGGCTTGCCACTCTGAGGGCAAGGATTCTACACTACTGCTGAGAAGAAAAATCCTAATTATACTTCTTTGTGACTTCTACATTTGTGGATCATTTAGAAGAATTCTTTCTAAAAGCAAAGAGATCCAGCTGTGAGAGCCTTTTTCACTTCAAGAGACGGTTGGTGTTTTCCTTAAAAATGGCAATGGGTTGATTTTCCTTGGTTCAGTTTCTCTTATCCCATTTAGTCAGCTGATAAACCTTCTGAGGTATCTGACAAGGGCTGGTGCTATGCTAAACCCTAGACACAGGCCACTGCTTCCTGGATGGCACAGGAAGAGGGACACTTCTCTTGTGCCTTCATCCAGGATCTCGCTCCCTCTGTCCCCTCCCCTCCCCCTCTGCTTTTCTCCTCTCATCATTTTCATCAGCACTCTGTGCATATTAGGGGCTCACCAAATGCTTCTTCATTGATTGAATCTGCGCTCTAATTGGATCAATCACTAATCATGCTGCCTTCTGCGTTCCCCGCAGGGCCTTAAATAATGCAGACACTTAGGCTGCTCTAAAAGCAGCTTAGGGGACTGAAATTGGGCACCCGACTGTGCAGCTGCAGCGTGTCCTCTAAATACACAAAATATTTATGCTTTCCCCACTGATTCGTCCCTGTCCCCAAGCGAGGTTAATATTGCAGTCCAGGGCCATAGGGCCGCGGAGGGAAAGGGGACATTTTTGTTCTCTGACATTCGCTTGGATTTACTCCATCATTCTTTTCTGGAATTACTGAATGCTGGAATTGGAAGTAACCTTAGGGTTCTCCTAGATGAGGCCCCTAAAGAAAGTGGGTACCAGAGAGAAGGTGCAATAGGTCCCAGGAACGTGTCAGCTATGTGGTTCATAGGGTGGGGAATATTGAGCTACAAGTGCAACCTCAGGAAGGGTCCCACCCCTGCTCCCCGGGGAGAAAGTGCCTGGCCTCTCCATCCTCCTCCACATCAGCACGGCCGCTGAGCACCTGGAGGGACCCCTGACATGCTCTGGGCTGAGCTGAGGCCTGTGCCAGCCAGAGCACTGAAGTCATTTCGGTGCCATCCATTCCCCGCTCTTCCCGCCCCTACCCACTCACAATACCAATTGTTCTAAACTGTAAAATAATTGCAAGAAATTCCAGTAAGTCTATAATTTCTTCCACGAGGGCTATTTGGAATGTATTTTGAAATATTAAATTACTCCTATTATTATTTGTGTGTGTGTGTGTGTGTGTGCGTGTGTGATCCCTCTCTCTGCTGGTGCCCTGAGCACTCACTGGGGCTGCTTGATGGACAAGCTAGAACTGGGTTGTCGTCCAGGCCCCGCGGAGGCTAAGCCAGTCCCACACCAAGTAACCAAGGCCCAGGACCTGGCCTTCTGCTCCAGGGCCAAAGTCATGTTTCTCTGGGTGCCTGCAGGGGATGGGCTCAGAGGAATGGACTCATTGAAACCAGAAGTCACACAGAACTGAGAAAGACACCAGAATGCAAATCTAGTAACTTATAACGACAGAACATTGTCACAGCTGGAAAACTCAAATTGTGTGTGATCAGCAGATTTCTTCCATGTAGGCAGAACCAAATGCAATTGGACCATGTTCTAATCTGAGGCTGCTCGCCCAATGGGAAAGCTAATGGAGAAGAGAAAATAATAACTTATTGTAAGTCTTAAGAAAGGGTACATTTACCATCCTTTCCAGATGAGAATACAAATATAAGTACAGTGTTATAGTTTGAAGCAAATTTTATTCCTTCAATCAACATACATTAATTGAGCACCGACTGTGTGACAGGCATTATACTAGGCTCAGGGGAAACAGGAGAGCAGGGTGCCTGACTTCATGGGATCTGCATTCTAGAGAGGGACACAGACAATACAGAAATAATCGAGTAAACAAATGGTAATTTCAGATAGAGACAGTATTAAATCAAGATGATATGATGATGACAATGTCAGGTATGTTGCTTTAAGGACTTTCTCCTTGAGATGATGAAATCTGATTCATAAGAAGATACTAGTCACTCAAATAGCCCAGGAAGAGTGTTCTAACAAAAATGAAACCAGCTGCTGCAAAGACTTCGTGGTTCAAATAACAGAGAGAGAGACCAGGAGGAAGAATTGAGATTATGAGAGCAATGGGGGATTCCTCAAAGGTTATAAGCAGATGGCTGATACCCTCTGACTTGTGATTTAAACAGATCATCCTCACTGCTGTGTGGAATAGGGACTACAGGGAACTATGAGGAGATGCTGGTTCACATTCTGACTTCCAGCCCGTGCTCTTTTCTCTATATCATTTCACACATCTGCCATCTCAGATTCAGCCTTAGCCTAGACTGCATTAGAACTTGGTCTGAATTACTTATAGTTTTTGGAAAATATGGACTGAATTAAGATGGCTTAGCTAAGCCTGAGACAGAGCTCTCAATTTTAGGAACCAAGGACCACTGGACAAAGATTGCCATTCACTCCCTGAAGGTGTCTATATATACTGTAACCTGTCCTGCTACTTTTAACTGATTGCTCTTCAAAAATTGTGACAAGTAACATTCTTCTTTTCTGTTCACTGGAGCACTTCTAAACCAAAAGATTTCAAGTCAAGCTTGAAGCAGAACTGCTGCCCTGAGCCACCAGCCAAGAGATTCCTGCCTATGTTAGGAACCCTCAAAATAAGAAATGAAAAATTGTATTTGACTATCTAGGTAGAATCTTACAGGTGTCCACGGGCCTTAGACATTGATCGTGAACATCCGTTGACATCAACTACTACCGCTCAAAGGAGTCTTTTTCCTAATGTAACCTGTATGTAGGAAGTTTATAATTTATCCCCTATTTTGCAATTTCAAAGTTTCAGAGTAATTTTTATTAATAATTTCCCCAGAGGCTTTATTTCTGATGACTGTGGTTCTTCTATTTCCTACTTGAGCAGAAATTGATAACGAAGTTTCCTGTAGGTTCAGACATTGATGTTTGTTCATTGTAATGACCTCCTTCACCTGGGATTGTCCCACCACTTTTTCCACCTCAGACCCCTGGAAGACCAATTTCTTGTAATACAGAGTATAAGAACAGCATTTGAGCTAGGTCATAGTTCATGGGAACATCGTTTAAACACACTCCTTTGAGGGCTGGCAGGAAGATCTGGGGGACGAGAGCCGCAGTAATCTAATCTGGCCATTGGAGAAGAATAAATAACTGCTCTCTGCAGTGTACATGACCTTCACCTCAGTTATATTTTTGAAATAATTACATGAGAGTCTGTCAGTGGTGTCTATGGAAGAGTTAAAACAGAATTTATAATTGAGTGGTCTGTTCACCCTTGGATGTAACTCAATGTCTTGAGATAAACTTGCAGTTCAAATAATAAAGAGTCTGAAATTCCTCCAAAACAGCCAGTTCATTCACAAAAGTCATTAAATTATATCTAAAATTGGATAGAACAACCATCGAGCTGGCCTGAAAACTGAATTTTTATATGATGGCTACATATTTTGATATGATGCATCTAGACTAACTCAAATACTTGCTTAATTTCACTGATATATTATTTCAGTTGAACAGTAGTTCTCATAGCTCATCCTGGACATAGACAAGTACAATTGATTATTATTTTGGTTGAATGTGAACCTAATCTTGTATTACCTCTTTGTGCTAATGAAGTTTATTGGCAGATCCCGACATAGGGATGCTAATGTAGGAAAAGAAGGCCAATATTTTGTTCACTTTTTTAAATTAAAATTTATCTTTGTCAATGTTTCTCGGGCCTGTGAGATAAAGTTGACTCAAAAATGTATAACTACAGACGCAACTGTATGCTGCTTATAAAAGACACACCTTAAATATAACCCATGTAACCAATAATTTTAAGAAAGTATGAGTGATTATATTAATGTCAGGAAAAGTAAGCTTCAAAAACGAGTGTTAGCAGAATAATTTCATAATGATAAAAGCAAAATCTGAGAGAATTAAAGTCAGAATAGACAAATATATCATTACTGTTGGCAGTTTCAACAACTCTCTTTCAATAGTTGATAGAACAAGTATGCTAGTAAGATTATAGATGATTTGAACACTATCATTCAACCTAGCCTAACTGACATTTACAGAACTACACCCAATCATAGTAGAATACACATTCTTTTCTGGTAGACATAGAACATTCACCAGATACACTATATGCTGGGCCATAAAGTAAGTCTTAATAAACATCAAAGTACTGAATCATACAGAGTATGATCTCTGGCTACAGTGAAATTAAATTAGAAGTTAAAAACAGAAAGATAGTTGGAAAATCACTGGCTACTTGGAAAACGTGCCATATATTCCTGAATAACTGCTAAGTAAAAAGAGAAATCCTAAGGAAAATATTTCCAGCTGAATGATAAAGGAATGGACAGCATATTGAAGTTTGAAGGCTGAAGCAAAAACAGAGTTTGCAGAAAAATTTGTAGCTCTACACACTTATATTAGGAAAGAAGAATGGTTTAAAATCAATCACTTAAGCTTCCATCTAAAGTACTAAGGAAAAAAGAGCAAATTAAACCCAAAATAAATGGAATGAAGGTAATAATAAGGGTAAGATCAGAAGTCACTGAAATACAAAATGAACAAACAATAGAGAAAAATCAGTAACAGCAAAGGAGGGTTCTTTGGAAGAGAAAAAAATGTAAAAACCTCTAGTTAAACAACTAATAAGTGATAGTCCTCTTGCTAGACTGATAAAGGTGAGAGAAAATTCAAGTGACTAATATCAGGATGGAAGAGAGACATCAATATAGATTCTACAGATATTAAAAAGATAATGGAATATTATGAGCTAATTTATGCCATTAAATTTAAGAACTTAGATGACACGAAAAAATTCCTTCGGAGACACAAATATCCAAAACAGACACAAGAAGAAACTGAAAATGTAAATAGCCTCAAATACATTAAATTAAATTTAATTAATAATAAAATTTTTTCTTAAAGAGAACTCCATGAAAGATGGCCTCCCTGGTAAAATCTGTGAAATAGCTAAAGAAGAAATAAAACCAACTAACTCTGTTTGAAAATGTGAAGCCAGTATAACCCTGATTCCACAATCAGGTAAGAACATTACAAGAAAACCAGACCAATCTCTCTCATGAACAGAGACTTCAATATCCTTAACAAAATATTAGAAATATATAAAAATGATACTACATCATGGGATAGTAAAGTTAGTTTTTTCCTCCAGAATGGATGACTGGTTTAGTATTTAAAAATATCAATTAGTGTATATCCTTAGAGTAACTAAATAAAGAAAAACACTTTATGATCAATTCAATCTATTCAGAAGAAGTATTGTATAAAGTTTAAAACCCCATTCATGATTAAAAAACTCTCCAGCAAATGGAGAACAGAAAGAAACTTAACCAGATAAAGGGTAACTATGAAAAATCTACAGCTAACATCATAGTAAATGGTGAACAAAACTGAATACTTTGCTCTTAAGATTTGAAACAAAACAAGAAGTAATCACTATTCTTGATTTTGAACATATTATTCCCATACTTCTTTATGTGTGTGTGGCTGTATTTTATTTTTTACTCACCCATATTTAATTTTGCTTCTTTTTGAGATTTGTGCACCATACGCAGTTCCTGAATTTGCTTTTTTCCACTCAGCATTATACTTCTAAGACTCATGTAAGCTGTTGCTGTAGTTTTGTTCAATCATTTCCTCTGTGTGTTTAGTGTGTTTTATTCCATTGTGTGAATATATCACAATATAACTGGTAGCCTCTAGATGTTTAGTTTAGTTGTTTTTCTGTTTTTTTTTTTTTTTTTTCTGGTCTTTCTGCCATTGTTCTTTATGGACTACCTTGGTTTAAGCTAGTAATTTAAACAATACTTAAAAACAGAGAATCACAGAAGGTTATCAACACTGAACTGTCAAGTGTGGCCTGCTTCTCTCCTTTACAACTTCCTTTGGCCTCCAGGATTGTAGAACCAAAATGATCATCTTTTATTTTCCCCCATATTCTTGCCAGTCTAAATAGTTTCTGCTAATAATTCACATGTTAGGTTTAAACTCTCCATGTGATCAGGTAGCCTAGAGTAACAAAACATTTCTTTTTTTTTTCATTAAGTTTTTGGGAGTGAAACATTTGTGTTTACACCTGCATATTTCTTACAGGGAGGTGTTGCCAGAAATTGCCTATCCTGCTCACAGTGCTCACAGTGGAGAATAGAATTATCTAATTTTAGATGTGAATGAAATCTTAGGCATAATGTAGTTTCTTTTAACAAATAAAGAAATTAAGTCCCAGAGAAAGAATATAATAAAGTCATGATGGTTATTAGGGGTGCGGCAAAGACCTCTAGTGACTTTGGGGTGAGTGATTGTCTCTAGACACCCACTTAGCATGCAAATAAGTTGCATTAAAGAGAAAATGCAAGCACCTGCCAGGATCATTAATGCACAGGCAGAATTACCTTTATTAGATTGGCTCCCTGTTTCCCTAGCAGAGAGAAAGCCTGAGGGAAAAGGGTCCTGGAAGGGTCAGTTTTGACTCATTCTGTAGCTTATTCTATTGTTTGGAGTGGCAGACTCATGTGCCTTAAGGGTGGGTCCCCATAGACTTGCTGACTCCTTTGGAGTTGAGGTTTGAGACAGAGCTGAGGGCCGGGATCTGCACCAGCAGAGGAGAGACGAAGAAGTTCAGCAGCACAAAGAACAGATGTGTATGTTTCCATAGCTGTGAATGTTTCTGAGCAAAGAAAGGGAGAGAAATAGCTGAGTCACACTTTTCATTTAGGCAGGCTGTGATGATCACAAAACCAAACACCTGAAAAAAAAAATTTGTATGTCTTCCTTCCCACGTCCCTTTGTCACTGTGCCTGGGTCATACCTCTGCTTTTCCTTTATCCCAGTGCCTCTGTCCTCCTCAAGTCTCCCGCTGCATCCATGGTAACTGGTCGACCACCTTGTCCTTCCCCTTGTTCAGGCAGCAGATTCACTCTGCCTGCTGTTCCACATCCTTCCATGGTTCCTTGTTGTTTATTATAGTACAAATCAAATTGCCTCTGCTTCTCAGGCAAAATATATGTCAGAATAGCACCAAGGACAGGAGACATTTCATCCACTGATGGCCTTGTCATTTTCAGAGTGAGCTCCCATTCCCATCAGACTCCCTCTAACTCACTGATCAGCTCAAAGCCATTGCTGCTGCCAGCTGGTCTCCTCGGTCTTATCTCCTAACCAGCCCCTCGCCCCGCCAAAACACCACATCTCCAAGACTCTGCTCCTATTAGGTTCCTAGCTCTGCAGAGAGCAAAGCAGGCCCTCTCCACCCCCACTAGCCCAGCTCAAGGCCTGTTTTGTCAGCTGGATCTTTGTTGACCTTTCCGATAATATACTTTCAGTTTTGCCTTTTAAAGGCCAATAATAACTAATTAAACAAAACAAAACTTACTAGTATTTATAGAGTGCCATGGAATGCAGGCCCTGTTCTAAGTGCTTTCCACGCCTCCTTATCTCACCGAGCTCGATACAACCTGCTGAGTTAGGATCTATTATTACGCCCACTCTATGGAGAAGAGAAGTATAAATGGCAGAACAGCTATCGGAGTTAATGCTCCAGCCCCTATGAAAAGGAGGCCGCCTCTCTTTTCATGACCTGTGTTAGTTACAGCCCCCACTGCCCGGTTTTTAACGTAGGTGTCTCGCGCTCCTTGTGTGACCTGAAGTCCTCCCTTAGCCCAGAAAGTGCCGCCACAGGACTATAAATGCCCCTTCTGCATGTCTGCTCCTTGGCTTTCTTTAATTCCATAGCACTGATCACAGATGCTGCCTCACTTCCTTTGAGAAATGAGATAGAGTGCCCGCCAATAAATACGACGCATTCAGGATAAGGAATTAGCACTATTCTGCAGGTTTGAGAGGTTTTAGGGGGGATTCACACAAGGTCCGGTTCATTTTTGTTTTTCGGAGTTTTGCCTTTTAGGAAGTTCGCTCCGATGGCGCCGTGAGGGGCACGGGGAGGCCGAGCGGGGGAGCAGGGCGGCTCGCAGCGCGCTCACACGCGGGGCTCGTCTCTGCAGCACGGAGCCGTCGCGCACACACCGTTAGGCTTTGTGCGTCTGCTGCTTCTTACCAACGCCTTTTGTGTGCCCCAGAAATGTTTTGTTAGTCAGTTTTCATCACTTTACGGGACTCAGTGGGTGCGTTTATGAGGAGGGACAGGTACAAATAGCACCGCAGGAACAAATAACCCTGATATCTCAGAGGACTAACATCCAAGGTTTATGTCTGACCCGCACAACGTCCAGTGTGGTTCTGGAAGCTTTCAAGAATTCCAGGTGGTTCCAACTTGAAGTGCTGCCCTCACACCACGTGGTCTCCATGGTGGCCACCAAAAAGAGCCTTCGGGGGAGGCCCGCCAGCTTCTTCACGCCTCAGCTCAGAAGTGAAACAGCTCCATGCTGCTCACGCTTCGTTTTCCACGTTGGCCACACAGTCCCAGCTCCGCCGTGGCGCTGGGGGAGCTGCCCAGCTCGGAGCGGGGGTTGGCGTGGCCGGGCGCCACCCGCCGCTGCCTTGGCTCTCGGTGAACGCACGGTGAAAGAACAGAACTTGCCGGACAGGAAACGTAGCAGAACGCCAGCGCCCATGAAGGAGAGCGACTGAACACCTGGTATTCACAAGTATCACTTTCCCTCGGTCAAGTTTTCCTAAAGACCGTGCTCTGTTTCTTCTTTCTTTCTTCCCTCTGCTCACAGCAGCAGCAGCTGTGCGTCTGGAGATTCAAGTCACTGTCTAGGGTTCGAGAGGAAATGTATATGCATTCTAATTCTCAGAACTTACTGATATTTGCTACCCAGCAGTACCCAGCAGAATCGCAGCGGATGTAGGTGCCGGGCCCCGAGCCAGGTGACCACTAAGTCTTTCCTCTGGCTCATCCGCCTTTTCCCCTGTGCGACTCAAAGCTTTGGCTCAGAAAAAAATCCAAATTGTTACATGGCATGAACCTTCCAGGTTACTCTTAAATAATGAAAGCCACACAGATTAAGTCTTGAATGCTCACCTGTAGAACTATAATTGGGGGGAGGGGCTTCTTTCAGTTATGTATATTTTTTAAATCCAATATAACAAATACAGCTTTGGGAGCCTTTGGTGGATTATGAGACAGCAATGAGGAAAGAAGTACAGCCGTGTACTTCAGTGGTTTATGAGCTCCTTCACTGCCCCTGAAACAAAGGACTGATCTACAGAAGATGCTCTATGAGGCCTGGGTACTGGGCATGCGGGTCCTGGCTGCATCTGCAGCAGGAAACCTGTTTAGTGGCAAGAGTGGGCAGCCCTCTGGTCATATAGCAACTCCCACTGTCACCCTCCCAAACTGCATCAGTGCAGGAAGATCCTGGGCTCAAGTGATCAGTGTAGAGAACTTGAAAGGACTGAAAAATAATAATGCACATCAAATTAGTAGGGAATGATTCATGATGTCTTCATTTTGTATCCAATTTCCCTTCCAAAAGCCATGAGCATTAACATTTCATACTCGATTGGCTTTAAAAATACAAAACAAAGCCTTAGTGGTTTTTTTTTTTTTTCCCTGCTGTTCATTGTGACACTTTATTTGGATTAGAAAATGCCGTCCATCAAAACAACAGCAGAAGGCTCAGAATTTGATGACACTCAAAGGGGGACTGTTTAGGGCACTTTAGAAATACAGAAAGGTATGAGATACGCAGACATAATTTTTTCCCTATTACCGAGGTCATTTTCGTGGCAACGAGGGCGTTAATTGGTTTAACTTGGCACTTCTTGTATGTGCACTGTGCCTTGTGTTCATCTTCAAAATGTGCCATGAACAACGGGGCTGATTCTTCAACGAAGTTCCTGCTAAATTTCTCAGACTATAAGCAGCGAAGGCCTGAGGTCCTGTTTCCTGCACAGGGCACGTGGTGGCCTGGGACAGGAGACCGACTATGCTGACAGCCAGCTCCCCTGATCTTAGCCCAGCACCCAGGAGGCAGCTGCCCAGGCTCCAGAGGAGGATGTATTACCCAGGGCTCTAGCTTGGAGGAGGTCACCCAGAGAGTTATAGTCCCCTTGGAAGAACAAGCAAATAGAAAAAAAGAATAGAAAACAACCTGACACACGAGGGCCATGAGAGTTGAGCCTGGGAGAGCATTTATGGGTGAACTTGAAGCAAAGGAAACAAGGTCGGCCCAAAGGCTACTTTGAGTTCCTAGTGAGCACCAAGCATCAGACCCCCTTCCCACTTCTCTGGCTGAACTTTGAGAAAACGTGCCAGTCCCGAGCTTCTCTGAGGCCCTGAACTTCTTCGATGAGTCAGGGTCCTGCTGTAAAATGCAGATAAAAGGCTCATTGCTTAGTAAATCTGTACTAGAGAATGCTATTCAGCTTTAAAGAGGCAAGGAATACTGACACGCAATCCAACATGGGTAAGCCTGGAGGGCATTCCGCTAAGTGGGATGAACCAGTCACTAAAGGACAAATACTGGGTGATTGCACTTATACAATGTCCCTAGAGGAGTCAGATTCATAGACAGAAAGTAGGATGGTGGTTACCAGGGTTGAGGGGGGGTGGGATTGGTGTTTAATGGGGACAGAGCTTCAGTTTTGCCAGACGGAAAGAGCTCTGGAGCTGGGAGGCGGCGGGGCTTGCACAGCAGCGCGGATGCACGTAAAGCTGCTGAGCTGTGCGCTGAGAACTGGTTATGACGGCACATTTTATGTGGCGTGCATTTTAACACAATAAAAAAAAAAAAGACCTCTCTTAGCACCTACCTAGGGTTGACCACCCTGGGAGATGAAAGCCACCTTAGAAGAGGAGGAAGAGAGAAGAGGAGGAGGTGCTGGTAGAGAGAAGGGGAGGAAGAGGCATCCTGTCCCCATCAGAGGTCCACAGGAGGGCACTGGGAACAACGACTGTCCCTCTTCACCGTCTGGCTCTGGCTCCTCCTTTTAGAAAAGATTTTTCTCATCTTTATTTTTCCCCTCCTAATAAATGCATTTAGGGCTCTATATTTCTCTAACTTTGGCCATACCCGACATTTTGACCTGAAGGACTCTCAACGAGCCATTTCTAAGTAGTTTGCAGATTCCAGTTTGCTATTTCTTCTTTGTGTTAAAAAGCCCCCCTCAGGTAGCGTGTGAAGGGTGAGGGGGAGGCAGGGACTGGGCCGGCTGGGGGTGCTGCCACAGAGAGTTCCCAGAGCTGGCCAGCCTTCCGGCTCCCCTTTAGGCCCGGCCACCCAGGCGTTGTGCACACCCCTCCTCCTGCCACCGACCAGACTCTGCCGCTTGTAGAGGGGCGCGCACCTCCGCCAGGACCCCCCAAAGAAAGCCGCTTGCTCGCATGTCTTCACCGTTGTCTTCTCCTTCCCTCACATCTCATCCGCTTCCCTTTTCTCTAGGATTTTACGTAATTCCTGGCCCACCATTAGCGCTGCGTTGGGTTTCTCGGTGCCGGCTCAGTTTTCACATATCTCCTGTGTCCCTGCTGGGACCGGCCCGGAGGCAGGGAGCGGCTGGCTCCAGTACAGTGTCCACACTCACCCTCTTTAAACTTCCCACAGAGCTCAAGTGCATTTGCAGCCAGGCAAATGCTTTATTAAATAATTGACTTTTGTTGTGGAGCGAGTAGTTCAGGGGACTCGGCAGTCAGTCCTGGAGCGAAGGCTGGCCTCTCCAGCAGACGCGCCTGCACACGGCCTGCAGGTGCGGTTGGCCAAGGCTTGACACCAAACCTCTCGCTTGCTGCTCAGCTCTCCCTGCCACGTGGACTTCAGTGAGAAGTGTCTCCCAAATTTACATAACAGCACCTGGACACCTCAAATGCTCTGCTTAGCATTAGACTTGCTAACTCTTCTCCATCATCTTGTTTCTGTTCCAGGGAAAGGTGGTACTGACAATGACTCTGCAGGGTCTCCGGTTCCGGACACCACCTCCTGAACTGCCCTGACTCTCCTCCCTTCCGTCTTCTCCCTGGCTGAGCTTGCCATCCTCTCTGGCCTATGTTACTGCCACAGCTCCTCACCTGGCTGGCCCACTTCCCAATCTTTCTCCACATGGTGGCCAGATTTGTGGTTTTAAAGGATTCCTTTATAAAATTGAAAATGCTTACGTAAGAACTAGATGGATTGGAACATAATAAGATACATAAAGAAAACAAGGAGTCCCTCCCTCTCTTTCTACACCTCTGAGGTCACCATGTTACCAGCTTGTTGTGCATCTTTTTACAGCTTCTTAAAACACCCATTTAAACATCTTCACAAATACGCATACACATTTTTTTCTGGTCTTAACAACCCTGAGATCGTGCTGTAAACAATACTCTGCAAGTTGCCTCTTCGGATCTAACAGGTGATTCCAAGACACAGAACACTTTTCCGTCCTTGTTACAACCATTTATTACTTCCCCTTTGCCTTCATTTACCCCAAAGGCCAGGCTCCTTTCTGTCTCTTGGTTCCTGTCTATTTATCCTACTCCATCTGCTGTCACTCCCTCCTGCATGTCAGCTCTAGCAGTACTGACTGACTTTCTGTTCTTGGAATGACCCTTCCTCCTGGTTCTGCTCATATGGTCTTCTCCAATAGAAGGTTTTCCTTTTTGCCTAATTCCCTCCCACTTACCTCTGGGGACTCAGCAGAGAGGTCACTTCCTTCCTCTCCAAAGCCGGTTGAGCTGTTCTGCCCCCCGAGAATCCCAGAACTCGTGTTCACCTGCCCGTGTTTCTCACTAGTCTGCAAGCTCTACAAGTGAGGCAAGGATCATGTCATTTTGGGAGTCTGGTACCGCACAGCACTCAGCAGAAGTGTACAGTAGGCACTCAATAACTATTTGTTGAATAAAGAGATAGGTGAACACATAATAAAGAAATAGACCATCATTACCCCGGTAATATACCTGAGAGTCATCTGGATTCTTTCTTCCCGTCCTCCTCCTATTACTATCTAACCCACTGGTGAGTGCTGCCCAAATCCACAAGTTCCTCCTCATGCCCACAGCTTTTGCCCTGGTCTAAGCATCTCATCCTTTCCTTGCACACTCAGGTATCCCCCAAACTGATCTTTCTCTTCCCACACTTGTCTTATTCTTCACACATATATACCCCATATATCCCATAAAACATTGTCATTTTGCTTATTTATTTGTGCTTGTTTTCTGTTCTCAGCTACCCCTCTCTGGAGTGAGAGATTCTCGAGGGCGAGGACCTTACCATGTTATTCACTGCTAGATTTCCAGTCCCTAGGACAGACCCAACTTTGAGTAGGTGCTCAATAACAGTTGCCAAATGAATGAATGAATTAAATTTGGGCAGCATGGGAGAAATGGAACAGCCCCCTAATTTAAGGACACACACTGGGCACTCCATTACTGTCTGTGGCACTTACTAAGCTGTGTGGCCTTCAGAGGGTTTTTTAAATTCTAGCATTTTGTGCAAAATGGCAATAAGAATATTTCTTGCCCTCCTAAACTTATGGATTTCTGTGAGGTTATGGTTGGCTAATGGATGTAAAAATGTCCTGCTAAGTAAAGTAACGATGTTTATTATCCATCCTAGAATATAGTCTCTTTGACATCTAATGAAGCAGATCTGTCTTGCCCGTAACTGTGGCTCCACCCACGGAGCTGTTCATGAATCCACAGGGGCCGTCCCCACTCATTTGAGGTTGCAATTATGAGAGTGGACCAACTCTCCAAGGGAGAGAGTGTTCAAGAGAGGATGAAATTCACAAAGACTGTGTTCATTTATTGATGTCAAGTACATGAGAACAGTTTCCATTGAGGAAGGATGACATCTTTTGGGATTTCCTTCTCAGTCAAGTAAGATTTTGAAACACTGAATTACCCCAAAGCCTCAAACAGAGGCAGCAAGAAATTCCCGCGTCTGACTCTGGACGTAAATGGCGGTGATGCAGGCAGAGTGGTGTGTGTGCCACCAGTTGAAGGCTCCAGATCTGAACTGATGAGAGATGCAGGATACTCTCATTATTTATTCATCAGTTTTTCTTTTTTTAAAGTGGCGTCAGACTGGCTGAAACTGGTTATACTTTCTTCTATTTATATCTTGCAAACCACCAACCATTTTTAACCAGTGAGCCCAGCAAACATTTGTGGCTGTCTGAGTCTTAGGCTGTCCTTCTAGAAAATAAGTACATCGAGATGTTGCAAAAAAGTGGAAGAGAAAAAAGAATTAAATAACTCTGTTGGATGGAAGAGGTGGTTCACATAAAATAGTCAACAGATGCCTGACTTCATCCTCACTTCCAAGCAAGCCTTTAACATCCTGACCTAGAAACTGTTCATGCGTTCCTGTGTTCTCCGCAGTGTCGCTAACACAATAGACGTTTAAAAGTATTTTGAAGAATGAATCAAAATGCACGTTCTGCAGTTTTATACTTCCTTTGCCAACTATGGGAGTCTCAGGATGTAGATAAAGACAGTCTTTGCTCGGATGTAGCTTCCTGAGTTTCCAGTTACTTTTCTACTCAACTTATATTTCCTTTAACAGGGAATGTTTGATGAGGAAAGAACATATTTGTAAATATTCTTTTAGATCTCTTAATTTTCATAGCTGAGTAAATGCTATTTTAATATGCATTGGAAAAATCTGGCAAGGTTTCTTCGAACTTACTTTATGTTTTAATATTTATCTATTCCTCTAGCTGGATAGCTATTTAGATTTTAAAAAGAACATTTGCTGTTTTCTAATTATGAAATAATTATATAACACATATAATTTGGGAAATAATCCATGTATTTTCTTTAACTTTTTAAATTTAAAACATAGAATTATACTTAATATTATGTTTGACACACTTCTTCATTAACACTTTCTTGTAAACATTTCCTTTTTGTTTCATATTCCTTAATATGCAATCTTGAATGGCTGTGTAGTATTGCTTTGGACGTTTGTATCACAATTGTTCAACCAGGTCTCAAACTTTTTATATTTAGGTCATTTCTAATGCATGCTGTTATTAAACCCACTATATCAGACAGCTTTGCATATATATTTTAATATCAATTTCTCACAATTTTCTTAAGATAAATTTCTAGAACAGAAAATAACATACTGCAGATACGAATAAAAGATAAAACTCGTTTTACACATTTTCAACTTTTTTTTTTGTGATTCCTTCTTTTGGAACTAAACTTAGAAAGGCCTAGCATAATAAATAATTATAAACATTTCATATATGTTTTCTTCTACTTATTTTGTGGTTTACTTTAACATTTATTTTTTATGTATGGTATGATATAAAGACTGATCCACCCTGTCCCCAATTATTCGGTTTTCCTAGAAAGGGGTATTGACTAATTTGTCCATTATAAATTATCTTCATCAAATAATAAATAATTTCATGTATCTGGATCTATTTTTTGGCTTTAAATTCTGTTCAACATACAGTATCATTTTTTCAGTCCCACACTGATGTAATTATGATCATGACAGTGCTTAGGTGCATCACACTTTTTGTGATGTGAGCACCTGGCCTACAGCTTGCACTGAGCTGAGGATGGTGCGTAATGATGAACCAGACAGACAGAGTCCATGACCTCGTGGGACTTGCAGATGAGTGGGTGAGGCAGACATCAACCAAGGAAACAAAGTAATAACTTGATCATTTTAAGTAGTGATAACCAAATGAACTAGAAGTACAGGATGGTCTAGTTCAGAATACCATTAAATATCTTTAATGGTATCCATAATCAGACTTCTTTCTTTAAAAAAATGGTTTTGTTGAAATATATTAGACTTATAACACTGTAAATGTAAGGCATACAACATGTTGATTTGATACATTTATATATTGCAATATGATTGCTTTTGGAAAGAGAGCATCTCTATCATGAGATTTCTCTTCATTTTTGTTTTTATTTGTTTGGCTGCTGAGTAGAGATGACATTGGAGGTGGTCAAAGTGACAGAAAGAAGACCAATCTGCAGAGTGATAGATGATGATAATATGATATAAGGTGGATATTAATAAAAGGGAAATAGATTGATAAACTCGTAAACTCTTCAAATGGTGGAACCAAGAAGATGTTGTGACTGATTAAATGTGAAAATGTAGGGAAAAGATGTATCAAGAATGACTCCAAGTTCTCTAGTCTGAGGAGCAAGGGTATTGTGGTCCCCTACAAGGAGAAAAGTAGACAGTGGATGGAAACAAGAGTTCTGTGCTAGACAGGAGTAAACCAAAGTGGCTGTGACAGACTCTCAAGCTGTCAAGATTGATGGCCCTAGACAAGTTCAGAAGGAAATTATGGGTTAGAAGACACTGGTCTATGGTCAAAGCTGTGCAGAGCAAAGTGTTAAGAGCCGATAGAAAGTCTAGTGAGAAGAGAAGCCAATGCAGGGCCAGGTACTGAATAAATAATTCCAGCTTTTAGCTATTAAAACAAGGAGTCTCTGAGAAGAAAGAAAAAAATGAGACCAAGAAATGGGAAGAACCAGCAGAGCATGGTGTCACCAGACTAAGGAGTGAGAGGTTTTACAAGTGAGTGTTGAGTAGAATGTTGCGAAGACCTTTGCTAAAACGAGGGTGAAAGTGATGCTACTGAACGTATCATAAGTTTGTTTCTGGTAACATAGGCAATAGCAATTTGGGTGGCATGTTGGAGGTGGAAGTCAGGTTGGGGTAAAATCCAAATCTGATTTAAAGAGCAAACAAAATTATCTCCTTTTGGGGGATTGGGGGTGAATTTTGGCAATTGAGAGAAGAAATAGGTGGTATCTTAGGGATGTACTTAAAAAGGTTTTATTTTTGTTGTTATTGTGATTAGAAACATTAAAGAATGTTTCTAAGCTAATGGCAGTAATCCAAAAGGGAGAGAGAGAGAAGAGCTGTTGTACCTTTCTGAAGGGAATTACGAGTTTTGTATTTTCATAATGAATGAATTGTCCCACTTAAACTTTTTGCCTTTAATTCTACTTTTGGGCCACCTGGCTTATTTGTTTGCATTTACCAAATGTATCTGTACTCACTCTTTTTGTTCTGTTCCTCCTGTGTTACTTCGTTTACTTCTGAATCTTGTACACTAAATTAGAACGTATTTCTTTTGACAAATGAAAAGTTAACCCATGTCTATTTCTTGTACCAACCCATGTTTGATTTCATTTTCTTCTTTGTTTTTTTATTTCCTGTGCCATTTTTGAGCTCTTTTTTGTTAATATTTTATTTATTGAGTTGTCTGTTTTTAACCTCTTACTTTACTTTTACTTTGCAATTACAGTTGACATTCAGTATTATTTTGTATTAGTTTCAGGTACACAGCAGAGTGATTAGATAATCACACACTTTACAAAGTGATCCCCCCAATATTGCAAGTACCCACCTGGACTCGTACATAGTTACTACAGTGTTATCGACTGCATTCCCAAGGCTGTACTTCCATATCTCCACGACTGTTTTGTAACTACCAGTTTGTACTTCTCGATCCTTTCATTTTTTTCACCCAGTCCCCCAACCTCCTGACCTCTGGCAATCGTTAGTCTTTTCTCTGCATTTATCAGTCTGTTTTTATTTTGTTTCTTATTTTGTTCTTTGTATTCCACATGTAAGTGAAATCATATGGTATTTGTCTTTCCTTGTCTGACTTATTTCACTCAGCTTAATACCCTCTAATTCCATCTGTACTGTCTCATCTGATAAGACTTTATTCTTTTTATGGCTGGGTAATATTCCTTTGTATATACGTATCACTGCCTTTTTATCTGCTTATCTACTGATGCGCACTTGGTTGCTCCCATATTTTGGTTATTGTAAATAATGGTGCAATGAACATAGGGGTGCATATACTCTTTTGAATTAGTGTTTTGGGTTTCTTCACATATATACCCAGAAGTAAATTTGCTGGGTCAAAAGGCGGTTACATTTTTTATTTTTTGAGGAACCACCATAATGTTTTCCACCATGTCTTCACCAGTCTGTATTGCCACCAACAGTGCATGAGAATTCCTTTTTCTCCAAAACCTTGCCAATGCTTGTTTTTGCTTTATTGATGATAGACATTCTACAGGTGATAGCTCATTGTGGTTTTAATTATATTCCTGTGATGATTAGTGCTGCTTAACATCTTGTCATGCATCTTTTGGCCATCTGTCTATTCAGGTTGTCTGCCATTTAAAAAAATTGGATTGTTTGTTTTTTGGTGTTGGGTTGTATGAGATCTTTATAAATTTTGGATATTAACCTCTTATTGGATGCATCATTGGCAATACCTTCTCTCATTCAGTAGATTGTTTTATTTTGTTTTGTTGATGGTTTCCTTTTTAGTTTTATGTAGTTCAATTTGTTTATTTTTTGTTTCCCTATATAGAAGAGATATGTCAGAAAAAATATTGCTAAGAGAAATGTCACAGAGTTTCCTGCCCAAGTTTTCTTCTAGGATGTTTATGATTTTGAATCTTACATTTAGATCACTAATCTATTTTGAGTTTATTCTTGTATATGGTGTAGAAAGGCGGTCTAGTTTCATTTTTTATATGTATCTGTCCAATTTTTAAACAACATTTATTGACTAGACTGTCTGTACCCTATAGTATGTTCTTGTCTCCTTTATTATATATTAATTGACCATTTAAGCACATGTTTATTTCTAGGCTCTCTATTCTGGCTCATTGATCTGTGTGTCTGTTGTTATACTAATACCACGTTGTTCTGATTACTATAGCCTTGTAGTGTAGTTTGACATTAGTGTGATACCTCCAACTTTATTCTTCTTTCTCCAAATTGCTGTAGCTATTGGGAGTCTTTTGTAGTTTTCATTTACATTTTTGAATTATTTGTTCTAGTTCTGTTTATAGATTGCTTTGGATAGTATAGACATTTTAACAACATTAATTCTTCCTATCCATGAGCATGAGATGTGCTTCCATTTATTTGTATTTTCTTCAATTTCTTTCTATAATGTCTTATAATTTTCTGAGTACAGGTCTTTTATGTCCTTGATTAAATTTATTCCTATGTATTTTATTTTTTGATGCAATTGTAAATGGAACTGTTTTCTTAGAGTCTATTTTGGATAGTTTATTATTGGTGTATAAAAATGCAAATCATTCCTGAATATTAATTTTGTATCTTACTACTTTACTGAATTCGCTTATCAGTTTCAGTAATTTTTTGGTGGAATGTGTAAGGTTCTTTCTGAGTAATTTCATGTCATCTGCCAATAATGAAAGTTTTACTTCTTCTTTTCCAATTTGTATGCTTTTTATTTTTTCTTCTTATCTAATTGCTGTGGCTAGGACTTCCAGTATTGTATAGAATAGGAGTGGTGAGAGTGGACATTCCTTTTGTTCCTGATCTTAGGGAAAACACTTTTAGATTTCTCCTCATTGAATATTTCATTGGTACTTGAAAAGAATGCATATTATGCTTCTTTGGGATGAAATGTTCTAAAAATATCAGTTAAATCCATATGGTCTAATGTGTCAGTGAAGGCTGTGATTTCCTTGTTAATTTACTGTCTGAAAAATCTAGTGGTGTCATTGGGGTATAAAAGTTCCTTACTCTGTATTACTGTTGATCTTTCCCTTTATGGCTGTCATTTAAAAAATATATTTAGGTGGTCTGATATTGGGTGCATAAGTGTTTTTAAAGGTTATATCATCTTATTGGATTGACCCTTTATCATCATGTAATGTCCTTTTTTGTCTCATTATAACCTTTGTTTAAAAGTCTGTTTTGTCTAACATATATGTATTGCTACCCCAGCTTTTTTTTTACATTTTCATGAAATACCTTCTTCTATATCTTTACTTTCAGTCTGCATGTATCTTTTGATCTGAGGTGGGTGTCTAGTAGACAGCATATATATGGGTCTTCTTTTCTGATGCATTCAGCTATACTATGTCTCTTGACTGGAGCATTTAAATAATTTACATGTTAAGTGATATTTGATAAGTACATAGTTATTGTTATCTTATTATAAATATTTATATATTTTTTTTCTTTCTCCTTAATGAAGTCCTTTTAACATTTCTTGTAATCCTGCTTTGGTGGTAATGAACTCTTTTAGCTTTTCTTGCCTGGGAAGTTCTTCATTTCTTCTTCAATTTTTAATAATACCCTTGCTTGGTAGAGTAGTCTTAGTCATAGGTCCTTGGTTTTCATCACTTTAAATATTTTATTTCAATCCCTTCTGGACTACAAAATTTCTGTTGAGAAGCCAGCTAACAATCATGGGAGCTACCTTGTAGGGAACTAACTGTCTTTCTCTTGCTGCTCTTAAGATTCTCTCTTTGTACTTAACCTTTGCCATTTTAATTATGATGTGTCTTAGTGTGAGTCTTTTTAGGTTCATTTTGTTTGGGACTCTGCACTTCCTGGACTTGCGTGTCTTTTTTCTTTACCAGGTTAGGGAAATTTTTACTCATTATTTCTTCAAATAGGTTCTCAATCTCTTGCTCTTTCTCTTCTCCTTTTGGTATCTCTATGATATGGACATTGTTATATTTGATTTTGTTCCATAGACCTCATAAACTATCTTTATTTTTTTAATTGCTTTTTTCCTTTTTGCTGTTCTAATTGGATATTTTCTGTTACCTTGTCTCCAAATTGCTGATTTAATCTCCTGCTTTAGATAATTAGCTGTTGATTTCTACTAGTGTATTCTTCACTTGTTATTTTAGTCTTTTCCTAGTGGTTTTCTTCCATGGTGTCTATGTTCTTTTTTTGTACTATTGAACTTCTTGCTGAGTTTTTTCCTGGAATTTTTTGTAACCATTGTTTTGAACTCTATTTCTGGTAGATTGCTTGTCTCCATTTTATTTAGTTATTTTTCTGGCGATTTCTCCTGCTTTTTTTTTTTTTTTTTTTTTAAATTTCAGGCATGTTTCTTTGTCTCCATATATTGGCTGCTTCTTTATGCTTGTTTCTGTGTATTAGGCAGATCTAGTATGTCTCCCAGTCTTGGTGGAGTGGCCTAATGTAGTAGATGTCTTGTGAGGCCCAGCGGTAGAATCTCTCTAATCACCTCATCTTTGTGTTTCAAGAGTGTTCCTTGGGTTATGTGAGCCTTCCTGTTGCAGTTTAGTGTTGATTGTTGTTAGAACATCCAGGGTGGGGTTGACCCTCAGACTGTCTGGTTTGAGAATTGGCCATGACCACAGTATATGAGCTGATATGCAGGCACTGACCCCACAAAGCAGAATTCACCTCAGCAGGGTATGGTGCCTGGTCAAACCTTTTTCTGAATGTACCACTTAGGTAGCTAATCAACTCATGGTTTCTTCTGCCCTGAAGCCCACCACTGTGTGTGCTAGTTCTGGGGCCTCTTGGGAGGGTCTCTGGTATAGGTCAATGTCATACACTGCTTGTGACCAGCCCCGGGCTACCTGTTAGGAGCCACAAAGCAATACACAGTTGGTAGCTGCATATGCTGAGCCTGGGTGTGCATGGGAGGAGCCAACCTGCTTACCAAGGCCTGTTGCCACCAATATTGTGTTGGGGCAGGTCAACAAAAGGCCTAAGGATTCTCAAAAGTCACCATCAGCTGCTGGCTGCTGTTAGATTCAGCTACTTTAAAAGCCTCAATAGGTACATGAGTTGGTGAGGTAGATTCTCAGGGAGTAACCAGGTAAGGACAAGTGGTGTTCTCCAGGTTAAAACAGATTGACACCTCCTGCCAGTGCTGAGTTTGAGGCCACTCAGCAAAAGTCTCAAAGTACACCCAGTCCAGCTGCCGCCCACCTGGGCCCTGTGGACTTGAGCGGAAGAGCAGGGTTTCAGGGAGTCCTCAGGGAGGAGCCAGCAGAGTTCATCAGGCTAGCAGAGGTTAAGGTCTGGCTGTGTGGTGAGAAGGATCTGCACAGGAATTGTGGCACCTGTTGAGCAGATAGGAAGATGACCCCGCACCTAGAAGCCACACAGCTTACTTCCTGCCTCTGTGTCTCTGACATCCACCAAGCTTGTCTGTAATTCCTCAAGAATTTTTCAGGAAAGACTGCAATGCGGGACCAGGTCAGCCACTGGCAGAACCCACAGCCGTGCAGGGTAGCAGGCCCAACACAGGAATGGGGATGCCAGTTGGGTGAGTGGTGAAAATGGTCCACACCCTAAATCACACAACTCAGACTCCCCCTGCGTGTTTCTGGCACCCCCAACCCACGCCTCCACCAGTGCTCCCAGAATTCCTCCACAGAGTTTTAAGAAAGACTGCAATGTGGGCCCAGGCTGGCTGCTTCCAGCAGACCCCACTGGTCTTGTGGGAGCTGGTAGGGAGGGCCTTTGGGAATTGTCAGGGTGGATCTAGTGTAGCTCCCCAGGCCAATGCCTTGTGGGGACTGTGGTCAGTCCAGGAAAGCTGAGGTTTGTGGGCACCGTGGGAGGGGCACTCAACCCAGGAACATTGGCAGCTGTCCCTCCAGTGCTCTCCGCAAAGCCACACAACGTAAACTCTCCCTGTATGACTTTGGCACCCTCTGAGCTGACATCCCTCTGCTGGAGCCCAGAGTGAGCATCTGTGAGCTAGATTTTGTGCATCGTCCCTGTAGTGGGTGCCTCGTTTCCAGCCTGCAGCCTCACCCGGGCACCTGGAATCCCCGCTGAGCTCCACATCCAAATGTTATGTGGGGCTTTCTTCCTGGAACAGGCACTTGGTGCTCCAGGCTGGGGAACTCGGGGGGGTGGGGGGTTGAGAGCATCGCTCCTCAGGGGCACCTTTGCAACTGAGATATTTTCCCAGATTCTCAACTGCTGGATGTGGATGTGGGTCTGCCTGTTTCATGTCTCTGCCCCTCCCACCAGCCTTGACATTGCTTCTTCTGTATATCCTTAGTTATAAGCTAGTCTTCCAATGGCTATCCAGATTGACTGTTCTTCACTTTAGTTGTAACCTTGATGTGATCATGGCAGGACATGGCTTCAACTTCCACCTACATCAAAATCTTCAATCTTTCCTCTCCTTTGTCTTTGTTAATATTTTTCCTAAATTGTTTATGTAACATCCTGTTTCTACTTCTAACTAGAGGGTATTTTAGGTTTAAAAAAATCCTTCTTAACTTATATTTTGCTAATGATCTGTATCAAGAATGGCAACATACATTGTTTCTTCTGTGTAAAATGGACTTTTCTGAATGTCTTCACTTAATTTATCTTGCTTTGAATTCTTTTCTGACTTTTGTGGTTACAATGTGTGACTTTCAACACAAACTATTATTATGAAATCATTGTGTATCCTAATGTAAGACTATGCTTTCATTTGTAAAATTGTTTTATATTTAGAGTATAAGTTTTAATTTTATATTTTACTGGTTTTAATATTTCCCCTCCAGTGTTATAATACCATAATGTTCTCATTCTTGAGGTCCATATTTTGATGCATCATTAGGTGATTGATTTATGCCTTAGTGGATTTTTAAAGCAATGATATATGGATGGTATTTTTTCTGTATCCTTAAATATCTTGTGTTAACTTCTAATCACCCATGTCCAGATGATTGGGTCACAGACTTTCCATCATGTAAATCTGAGGACGTTACCCTCATTTTCTTCTAGGTGTACCACTATAGAGAAGAAATTTTATGTTATACACTTAAAAATTATTTTATAAATAACATCTTTTGGTTTTATGTAGGGAAATTTATAGTTCTTTTCATTTATCTTTAAAATGGAATAATTTCATAAAATGTGCTTTTTATTTTTTTAATTAATTGTTTCTAGTACTTGCTGAATATTTTGAATCTAAAGACTTTGACCTACCCTTGGCTGGAAAAGTTAAGTTGCATTTTATTTGTTCCAATACCTTGTTATGAAATAAAATCTATTTCAAAAACTAAATATTCTCTTTGTTTTTTGTCCCTGATTTCTTTATTTTTTCTCATTTTTAAAATAATATTTTGAAAAAGTTCCTGAGATTTTTTTCAAAATGACTAATTTCTTTGGTGCCAGGGTTTGTTCTAGATTTTATTGCTTCTAGTACACATTTGGATTTTGCTAGCACGATTTAATTTTTCTTAATGTTTTTCCTTATATTATCCTCTTCTCCTTTATATTTTTCTCCAATGTTTGTTATTATCTCATTTTCTGGGGTGTTAGTGTACATGTTTGGGTTTAAAAAATATTTAGAACACAAATTAGGTGATTTCTTAACTGTACTCGTTTCCTGCAGCAAATCATTTTTAAAGTTCATTGTTCCTTTTACTGGTGACCAGTCTGAACTTTTTCTCCTGTACTGCTAAATCTTCACATAAGCCCTACATTTAATTGGCTCATTCTTGAATAAAGAGATCTTTGGTTGAGACTGGTGTTTCCCATACATAGGATGAATAAAAGTTTTCTTAATCCTTTCACTTTCCACTTAATTTTTAGAATGCTCTCAAATCAGAAAATATCTATAGTTCTTCTGTTGCTAGAAAAAAAAAAATGAATAAAACCCCGAGATTTTAAAATCTCTCAGCTCCATTACTTTTTTGTGTTTCTTCTCCTTTTTAGTTTGTCTGTATCATCCAAAGGCAGAGAAAATTGGTGCTTTTCACTTTTTCTCCAATCCTGTTCCATTACTGGGTGTCATCATTCTAATGTAAGGTTAGAAATGTGCTATTGGGTTGCATGACAGGGTGGCTAGAGCAGAACCTACACAGCCCAGAATACCTTAGGTAACATCTCTCCCAGGGAGAGGGACAGATTTTTTGTTTTCTGGTTGGTACTTGCCTTCCATCTCTCAGCTGGAGCGTAAACAGGGGAAGAAGAATGAATCACATTTTTACTGATGAATGTATTTCTTCTCAACTGGCAACTATAGCAGTTGGGATTTCATCTTTGTCCCATGTACTTTTTTAACTGAAGAAATTCTTCCAAGATTCTCAAAATAATTTAATTTTCAGTTAAGTTTTACATGTATGTATAATTTTTAAAATAAATCTAGTTTTCATGGTGTGAACTTCTATTCCTATTTTCACTTAAACTGGAAGTCCCATCTAATTTTCAAATTAATATTATTAATAATTGAGACTTAGAATTCTTGCTACATCATTTAATCATCCACTGGAAGAGGCTCATGCCAGACTTTGTTGGTTTCCAACTCAACAGCCATTCCCAGTCTTCTCTAGAACTCTCATTTTCTTTCAGCCATTTACTTTTCTAGATTCCCTTGTAGCTAAAATTAATCCAAATCTGGACAATGGAATATTAGAGAACATGTAAACATTTGTTAGGGGGTTATAGCAAATATTTTTTCTGTAATAAAAGAAGAGAAATATGGAGAGAAAATTGTCACCTCCTTCCCTCCATTTCTGTATTGGATGTTCTTTTAAAAAATAATCAAGACTTTATTTTTTTAGTATAGTTTTATGTCTCTTTAAAATGTTTATTTATTTATTTATTTATTTTAAGTGTGTTTTATTGATTATGTTGTTACAGTAGTCCCATTTTTCCCCCTTTGCTCCCCTCTGCCCAGTACCCCCCTTACCTCCAGCAATTCCACCCCCTTTAGTTCATGTCCATGGGTCGTGCATATAAGTTATTTGGCTTCACACTTTCCTATATTATTCTTAACTTACCCCTGTCTATTGTATACCAACCAATTATGCTTCTTAATCCCTGCACCATATCCCCATTCCTCCCCCTTCCCCCTCCCAGTTTATAACCCTCCATATGACCTCCATACCTATGACCTTCTTCCTATTCTGATTTGCTTAGTTGGGTTTTGTTTTTATTTTTATATTCAATTGTTGATAGCTGTGAGTTTGTTGTCATTTTAATGTTCATGATTTTGATCTTCTTCTTCTTAAGTAAGTCCCTTTGACATTTCATATAATAATGGCTTGGTGATGATGAACTCCTTTAGCTTTACCTTGTCTGGGAAGCACTTCATCTGCCCTTCCATTGTAAATGATAGCTTTGCTGGATAGAGTAATCTTGGTGGTAAGTCCTTGCTTTTCATCACCTTGAATACTTCTTGCCAGTCCCTTCTTGCCTGCAAAGTATCTTTTGAGAAATCAGTCAACAGTCTTATAGGCACCCCTTTGTAGGTAACTCTCTGCTTTTCTCTTGCTACTTTTAACATTCTCTCTTTATCTTGAACTTTTGGCATTTTAATGATGATGTGTCTTGGTGTGGTCCTTTTTGGGTCTAGCTTTTTTGGGACTCTCTGTGCTTCCTGGACTTGTATGTCTATTTCCTTTGCCAAATTTAGGGAGTTTTCCTTCATTATTTTTTCAAATAAGTTTTCAATTTCTTGCTCTTCCTCTTCTCTTTCTGGCACCCATGTGGTTCGGATGTTGGCACGCTTAAAGTTGTCCCAGAGACTCCTAAACCTCTCCTCATTTTTTTCTATTCTTGTTCCCTCATTCTGTACTGGTTGACTGTTGGTTTTCCTCCTTATCTTCCAAATCATTGATCTGAACTCGTTTTCTTCCCTTCACCATTGGTTTTGTGTGTTTTTTTCTTCATTTCATTTAGCATAGCCTTCACTTTTTCCCATATGCGTTTGCCATACTTAAGCACATCTGTCAAGCCTGTGAGCATCTTTATCACCAGTGTTTTGAACTCTGCATGTTAGGTTGACTGCCTCCTCATTTGTTAGGTTGGCTATCTCCTTGTTGCTTAGTTCTCCCACTGGAACCTTGGTCCATTTCCCCTTTTGGACCATACTTCTCTGTCTCTTCATCTTGACAGGTTCCTGTGTTTGCTTCCCTCTGTGTCTTAGGTAGAACTGTCGCACCTGTTACTATTTATTTATTTTTAAAGGGAGGGATAAAGAGAGGGTAAGAAACATTAATCAGTTGCCTTTTGTACACACCCCAACAGGGGACCAAACACACAACCCAGGTATGTGCCCTGGTCAGGAATCGAACAAGTTATATTTTGGTTTGAGGAACAATGCCCAGCCAACTAAACCACATCAGTCAGGGTAGTACATTTGTAGATGTACAGAATAATTGAGCACAAACAACAAAGAGTTATTTGTACCCACCTTAACCCCAAACCTTGGTGTAATTTTTCTTATTATTAAGACCTTGGATTAGTGTGGTACATTTGTTACAATTGATGAGCCAATGTTGATAGATTGTTATTACCTGAAGTCCACAGTTTACATTAAGATTCACTCTTGGTGTTGTACATTCTATGTGTTTGACAAATACATAATGTCATGTATTCACCATTACAGTATCTGTTACTGAATAGTTTGGATAGTTCATTGTCCTAAAGGTTCTTTGTGTTACACCTACTTATACCCTTCACCACCACTGATCTTTTTAGTGTCCCCATGGTTTTGCTATTTTCAGAATGTCTATACTTGAAATTAAGTATGTAGTCTTTTCAGGCTGACTTTTTTCCCCCCACAGTAAAATGCATTTAAGCTCCTCCATTTTTTTGTTGCCTTAATAGCCCATTAAAAAAATTGAATAATATTTTATTGTATGAATGTACCGTACTTTGTTATCTGTTTGCTTACTGAAGGACATCGTGATTGCTTTCAGCTTTGGGAATAATAATGTGAAATAATGAGTAGCTATAAGCATTCATGTTTGGTACTCGATGTTCTTTTGTGAAAGATGACATGATGCACTGGCAGCATCTTTCCACCGTGAGATGGCAAGTGTGAGGATGAAAGCAAAGATGCTGAGAATGCAAAATGGGAGAAAAGGAAGCACTGAGACTTCGCTGATACACTTGGGTCAGTGGGTCAACATCGGACTCCTTGCTAAGTGAGCACTAAGTGCCTCCATGAAATAAGTCACAATTACTCAAATTTTCTATGAGTTGCCACCACAAAATTACCCTAAGTAATGAATGTCATGGTTTATCCAGGGAGGATATTTTAATTTCGATAGCCCATTTTAATTTACCTTTTTAGATAAAAGAAAACTTTAATATTATTTAATGTTTAAGCAAATTTTTCCTGATTTCTATAGAACATTTGTCACATACGATATTGTTCACTAAATTTTTATAGGTAATAATTCATGCACTGTAAATATTAAGTGATAGCGACTAATAAGAGATTCACATTCCAATGTTCATAATAATTCTCAACAGTGCTGATTTGTAATGTGTCTGGATAACTGCCTTTTCCTCCCTTTAAGCTCAGCCTTGTTATTCTATGCTTCTTGAAAGGAGGTGATTATGTTGCCCATCCTCACAACTGGGAGGCTGCCCAGCAGCCAGTGAGTCCCCTTGGAAAAGTGGGAACACAGTGAATTCATTGAAAGTAGCCATCCAGAAACCTAACAGAGAGAACCCTCAGTGATAAACAAAGGAAATCAGACTTGAGACTGCTGCCTCATTAACAAGCTGGTCTTAAATGCATCAAACACTTTAAAAACCTTTATCTCAACATTAATCTCCACTCTGAACACTCTAAATCTATTAAGGCCTTGGTTTCATTAGCCATCATTTGCTGTCTCTAAGATCTAACAATTTCCTAGGACTGAAACACCCAGTTTGCCTTAGCATAGATATTTCCCAATCCCCACAGTCAGTGGTCCTTTTCTGGATGAACACACACCCAGCCATTCTCTCTTCCACCTACCGGGATTTCAGACACTCAAAGATCTTTATACTTCTTAAATCTCCTCATTCTAAGGTTAAATGTCCCTCATCTCTTTAATTGTTCTTTTTAAGACATCATATCCAGACCCGTTACTTTCTGGGTCTCTCCACAGTGGGTACAACCTCCCCTGCCAAAATCTGTCCTTCAATATGATATCTGCAACTCCACATGGTAGTGTCTTAGGCTGAGTTTTTTTCAGAAGTGGATCCTTGGATAAGGATGAAATTCAGGGGGATACTGGGGAAGTCATCCTAGGAAGCACAGGTAAGCAGTGGCGATGTCAAACAAAAAAGAGAAGAAAGTTAATATAGGCTGCGTGCGTGAGCGTTTTACTTCTGTGAGCAAGTGGGGTGTCAGTCCTGCTCTGTACTTCTGGGACCCTCTATGGAGTTTACTCTCAGAGCTGCCCCACTTACAGATGAAGAAGCTGGGATACCTGCCATGGTGCTTATCTAGGATCAGTGCTCTAGATAGGATCTGATAAAGCACAGCGTATCATAAACACTGTCTTTGTTAATAGTCTAGGATTCTTCAGTTTGTTTTTTAAACAGCTGAATCATATCCTTTAAAATCTGTTACCAGTCAAATCCCATGGATTTACTTTGCTAGCCAAACCTTTGCCCATTTGTATATGAGCAGTTGGTTTGTTTATTACTCGATGAGTTGGGGGCATCTACCTGCAGTATCCTGTTTATATTGCTTCTCTCTCTTCTTCAGTTGGTTTGAATGCAGGATGCTGATCTGAGATCAGTCTTCTGCTGGAGTTGCCATACTTCCAGACAGGCTGCCAGTTTCTTCACTTCCCTCTGGCACGAGGCAGGCCTTTCCTGTCTTAACGTCTTTTCCTGCTCAAATGACCCCTTTGTCAGCTCTTGGGGCCCAGTCCTGCCATGGGTCAAATAGTTAATAACACATGTTATTCCCTAATGAAGTTTTGTATATTAAAACATGAAATTCCACAGCTGTCCTTGATGAAACCCAGGAAGCCATGTAGCTATTTTCCCTTCTAGTTGAAGAACTCAAGGGAAGTAAATTTTTCTATGAATATATATGACTAATTATAGATTTTCCGTGGAAAGTAATTAGATCAGTATATGCTGCAAGTTCACAAATTTACTTTCACTCTATTTAGATGTGCACAAAAATTTTAGCTTCTTTATTTTCCATGAAGTGTCTGATTTTTCTCAGAATCCCTTCACTGTGCCAGGAAAAAGAAAAAATTAAATTTGCCAGTGTTTGGTATCATAATGGCGTCCAATTTAAGTTGCCTTCCAGATGAGTCAGTCTCTTTGAGAAAATGCTTCATCTTTCCTATGTTTTTCTCCTTCTCCATGATTTTCTTTTTTCTGATGGATCTCTGTACATGTGAAAAACTCATGCTGAGGCCCAAGACATGAGCAGTGTGGCCCTCTCTCAGGACTAGAGACCGTTGGCATGAGCCTGTAGCTACTTCTAGAATGGATGGTCTGGGCCACTGGTGCCTGGTTGCAAATGGTCTGTACACTACAGGCTCTTTGTCTTGATTCCAGGCTTCTGTTTGTCCACTAGCCTTTTCATCATGTCCATATACCCTGGGTGGACCCCCTAGAATCTTAGAATCTTCTGATTTCTCCAAGCAGCATGGAGCAATAGGAGTGCAGCATTTGGCTTATCTACCCGGCCACCCTCCTCCGGCAAGGGGCCCTCATATTCCATTGTCATGCTGAACACACAAACAATAGTGATTTTCAAAGCAGCGTCTCCAGGCCATGGTCAGGCTCTCCCGACATTGTTGTATTTGTCCACACCTGTCTAGATATTTGTATTGTTTTCTTTTTTGTGGTTCTGTTGTAAGAAGGGGAAAGCAGGAGTAAACACATCTGTCTCTCTTCCCTTTTGTAGATAAGACAATTAGTGCTCATCAAAAATTCCATTCCACTCTCCCTCCTTTGGACCATGTGACTGTTTGGGGCCAATTGCCACCTCCAGGCTGATGTGGCTGAGAGTAAGTGTGCCTTCACTATGTCTATTTTCTCACACCGTGACAACTCACCAGGAACCACAGAATTAAGGAGGGCAGGGACCCAAGTTGGGGGCAGGAAGACTGTCCTGTATGCAACTCAAAAAGAACTAGAAACAAACCTTTGTTGTGAAAAGCTCATGAGATGCTGGAGTTCGTTACTGCTGTACAGAGGTAATCGCCCTGCAACACCCACACTGTCCCAGGATGCTGAGGCGGGAAGAGATAATAAATGCCCCACTTCCTCTTCCTGTCAGGAAAGGACATGTCCTACTTTGTATCCTTCCTGAATTGGGAGCAGTTGGGTGCATTAAGCTTTGTGGCTGAGCCTTTATGGTGTAGCACTGAGCTCTACCGGGCTAGCTGGAGTGGATTTTGAACTAGTATTTATCCCCATTACATATTTTCATACATAATTATGTATGTTTCATCACATATGTTTTCCTGTGACTTGCTGAACTGATCCAAGGAGCTGTTCTGATTGTAAATGCTAGAAGTCTTAGCGCCAACAAAATTATCAACAAGCAATAGGTTGTTACAGTGAGTACAAAAACATGGTTGAGATGTGTGATGTGTTCATTGTGTCCCCCAAAAGATGCTGATGTCCTCGCCCCCAGTACCTGTCAATGGGACCTTATTTTGAAATAAGGTCTTTGCAGATAATAGAGTTAATTAAGACGAGAATGTTAGGTTGGACCCTAATCCAATACAATCAGTGTCTTTATAAAATGGGACATTGGAACACAGAGATAGACATGCACAGAGGGAAGAAAACATGAAGACAGGAAGAATGCCATCTGCAAACCAAGGAGCAGCAGAGGCTACCAGAAGCTGGAAGAGAGACTCTCCCTCACAGCTCTCAGAAAGAACCAGCCCTGCTAGCACCTTGATCTGGGACTTCCAGCCTCTGGAACTGGACACAATACATTTTTGTTGTTTAAACCACCCAGGTTGTGACTAAACCTTAGATTCCCCTCTCACCCCACAGAGAATCCATGTATCACTGGAAAAATATTTTAAAAGTCAACATTTTATGAAATCTTTTCCATGGCCTTATATTATGATTTCAGAAATGATTTCATTTATATTTTTAAAGATGGCTTACATTCATTTTCCCTTGGCCCCAAGTAGGCAATGAATTCCAAAACTTTATGATGAAATGTCTGAACCTTCAGCTCTTCTGTCAAGTGGTTAATATCATGTAATGAAATATATACAATGGGAGACTTACAAAAACTCCTTTGCTACCGCACCACCATGTAACTGATGTGGAACCTCCCTCTGTTCTCTGTGCTTTGGGTATGGCTCAAGTAATACATTTGACTCCAAATTTAGGAGCTGTACCCATTCAGATTCCCTGCCTTGACTTCTTGATTTTGATTAAGTCTTAGTGATAAGTTCCATCCCTTCCTATCAGAATGAGTGTGGTTCCTACCTGCATTGACCAGAGCCCTGAGTTGTTACTACCACAAGGCCAACTTTCATAGATGGCAAGTCTTGGACAAATGTCCAGATGTTCAGAAAACCCCACTTTAACAGGCATAGTTGAAGACTACATAAATAGTCATAAAGCTGGTAAATATATTTGCATTTCACACCCCATAATTTCAGACTCCATCCCTGAAACCTCTGCCTTCGAGTGTGTGATTGTTCAGCCCCGCCATTTCCTAATCACCATGGTGTGAATAGTGAAAAAACACAGATAACAGATTGTCTCTGGATGAAAACAAACAGACATTTTGTGTCCTGGTTTTCCTCTTCTTTTCTCCTTAACTAAATACTCAAGGCCTCTTGGCATCACTCTGTTCTGTGCATGTTGATATGGGCCTGGTGGGTGGGGGTGGAGGACTGAGCTTGCCAGCCTTGGATGTCAGACATCATATTCTCAGAATGTAATTTGTAAAGCGTCCCAAAGGAATGTGGTTCAGGGTGCTCTTTGGTTCTACTTTTGAGTTCACCATCTTGCAGGAGCAGTAAATTATTTGTGCTGCAGAGGAATCATATGAGTTTTGAATGGTAGATTCATAAAGTCATGATTTATAATTAAATTAGACCTCAGGAAAATGCCTCGAATTATATCTATTTGATTTTCTCTGGCTTTTTTTTTTTGAAAGTCCCTCAAACAGACTGAATGGAAATTTCACTTAAGAAATTGTTGTTATAAAATTTTATGGGACCATCTCAGTGGTTAGGGGACTGTTAAACATCACTGCAGGGGGAAAAACAAACACAATTAGACACAGACTAGCTGTTCTGCTTGGAGGGTAAAAACCAAAGTCACAGTGGAAATGCCACGTCCATGGAAGCTTAGCATTCAGCCTCAGCGGGGTTTTCTGATGCAAGATTATCGTAAAAATTCTGCCATGTTCTACTTTCTGTTTTTTCTTCTCTTTTTTCTTACTTCCTCTTAAAAAAAACTAGACTTTATTTTTTAAAGCACTTTTTAGGTTCACAGCAATATTGAGCAGAATATAGAGATTTTCCATGGACCTCTGCCCGGTCCCCCCGCCCCCCGCCCCTTCCCCACTATCAGCATTCCCCACTAGAGTGGTTCCTTTGCTAAAACTGATGAGCTGAGCCTACACTGACGAATCCTAATAACCTGGAGTCCATAGTTTGCATGAAGGTTCCCTCTTGATGTTGTATCTTCTGTGAATTTTGACAAATAATGACATATTCATGATTATAGTATCATACACAGTTTCAATGTCCAAAAATTCCTCTGCACTCCTCCTATTTATCCATCCTTCCCCCTTAACCCCTGGTAACCACTGATCTTTTTACTATCTCTATAGTTTTGTTTTCCCGGAATTTCATAGAGTTGGAATCATACAGTATGCAGCTTTTTCAGACTAGCTGCTTTCACTTAGTAATAGGGATATAAATTCCTTCAAGTCTTTCCATGGCTTGATGGTTCATCTCTTTTTAGTGCTGAAGAATATTCCATTGTCTGCATGTACCGCAGTTTATTTATTCATTCATCTATTGAAGGATATTTTGGTGGCTTCCAAGTTTTGGCAATTATAAATAAAGCTGCTGTAAATATCCCTCTATAGGTTTTTGTGTAGATATACAGTTATAACTCCTATGGGGAAATACCGAGGGGTGCAATTGCTGGATCCTACAGTAAGAGTACGCTTGGTTTTGTAAGGTACTATCAAACTGTCTTTCAAAGTGGCTGTACCATTTTGCTCCCCTACCAGCAATGAATGAGGGTTTCTGTTACTCTGCATCTTTTTATTGTTGAGTTTCAAGAGTTCCTTTATGTGCTTTAAATAACAGTCCTTTGTCACGCGTGTCTTTTGCAAATATTTTCTCCCAGTTTGTTTTCTCAACAGTGTCTTTTGCAGAGTGAAAATATGATTATGACAATTTCATAATCATAATTTCATACAATTATGAAATTGTCATTTAGCCTATTGATATAATTGATTATATTAATTTGTTTCTGAATACTGAACCAGCTTTGAATACCTGGGATAAATCCCACTTTGTTTTATATATTGTTGAAATTTATTTGTGAATATTTTATTGAGCATTTGGCACCTATGTATTGATAGATATTTGTTTGTGGTTTTCTTTTCTTGTAATGTATTTGTGTGGTTTTGGTATTAGAATAATCCTGGTTCCATGGAATTCAGTTAGAAAGTATTTCTTTGGTTCTATCTTCTTCCAGAAATAATTATAGAGGATTAGTATGATTTCTTCCTTAACATTTTATATTAAAAATATATTTTTGTTTCTTCATTTTAAAATTATTTTTTATTTTTAATTGTGGTAAAATACATATAGCATAAAGGGTGCCATTTTTAGGTATACAGTTCAGTAGTGTTAAGTATAGTGATATGGTTGTGTAATTAATCACCAGAACTCTTTTCTTCTTGCAAAACTAAAACTCCATCAAACAACTTCCCATTTGACGCTCCCTCTAGACCATGGGAAACACAATTCTACTTTCTGTCTCTAGGAATTTGACTACTCTTGATACTTCATATAAATGGAATCATAGCCTTAGTCCTTTTGTGACTGGCTTATTTCACTTAGTATAATATCCCCAAGGTTCATCCAACTTATAGCATGGGTCAGAATTCCCTTTTTTTAGGGTCGAATAACATTCCATTGCATGCATATGCCCCATTTTGCTTATCCACTTTTCCATCAGTGGACATTTGGGTTCTTTCCCTTTGTACTAATAAGTGCCTCCGCAAGCCTTGAGAGTTCGGGGTAAGGCTGCAACAAATAGTTGTATAGGTCATCTTGGGCATGAGTTTGTCATCATTTGTAGTGACCTCAGGTTTGAGTAAACTGGAAAAGCTCAATTTCTTTTCCTTTTTGTGGCCTTTGTTTTTCAACCTCCTGTAGCCCAGCATTTTAGAAGATAAGAACATCCAGGAGGAATATGGGATACAGAATTTGTAGAATAAAGCCACAGGCCACAAACTCTCCATTTAACTTTCAGACTAAAATCCTTATTATGCAGTAAAGCCAACACATATTTTAAAATGCAGCTCATGCTAAATAGAAACATAAACAAGGCCTCTTCCTACCTTATGCTTTTCCATTTGAATGTTGTCCAATCATCAAAGTACTTATTTTTTTATTGAGCCTGCAGTCAACCTAGGTGATAAATTTTCACTTCTCACCAAATTTCTTAAAAATACTAATAATAGCAACCAGCATATATGGAGCAACTTACCCTATCTGCCAAGAACTCTCCTAGGTGCTTTACATATACATATATTATGTCATTCAATCATAGCAATGCTTTACTGTAATATTATTATTACTGTTATATAGACTAAAACCTGAGAGTCAGTAATATTCTGTAACTTAGCTGAGGTTCCAGGACTCGGAAGAAGTGAAGCTGGGATTTCAGACTGAGTAACTCCAAGTCCTATACTTTGTGATTTGAGTCACTGTCTTAGAACAGTGTTTTTCAACCTTTGTCATCTTATGGCACACATAAAATAATTACTAAAATTCTGCAGCACACCAAAAATTATATTTTTTGCCTACCCAACAAAAATAGGTATCATTTTGATAGTGTCAAAATAATAATAATAATAATTACCTACCTTTTTTGCTCCAAAGTGACTTTTGGAAAAACCAGGTGCCTATACCTCCATATAAGGATTTCTGGTACCAAGAATTAATCAATCAGACAAAACCTTATTATGCAATATGGCCAATAAGATGCAGCTCTATTATATAACAAATATATTTATGGTTCAAGACAGGATATTCACACCAGATAGCTATTGTTGTGTTGGCTGTTGTTATTTTTTTATTTGACAATCTAATGGAAAAGAGATCAGTACTCCTGAATAAATAGTCAAGTATTGCATGTTTTAAAAATTCTCGAGGCACACTGGTTGAAAATCACTGTGCCAGAACACACTTTGTTACAACTGAAAGAGAACTCAGCTCAAACTCTCCTTCATGTTTTTAGCAATAACACAATGTACACATGATTTAATATAGTCATTTTTTTGAGTGTTAGTTTGTATATCTATTTGGCTTTTATTTTTAAATTGCATTTATTTAATGATTCTGACCTTGCTTACCACCAACAATCTTTCTTTCCTTCTCTTTTTTTTTGTAATAACAATACTTAACATGAAATCTACCCTCTTAATAAATTATAAAATACACAATACATTATTATTGACAATTGGTATGATGTACAGAAAATCTCTAGGGGGCATTCATCTTATTTAACTGAAACTTTATGCTTATTAATTAATAATGCCTCATTTTACCCTCCCCCAGCACTGGCAACCACATTTCACTTTTGATTCTATGAATTTGACTATTTTAGATACCTCACATAGGTGGAACCATGCAGTATTTGTTGTTCTGTGATCAGCTTATTTTACTTAGCATCATGTCCCCAAGGTTCATCCAAGTTGTTATTTGTTGCAGAATGTTCTTCTTTTTTAAGACTAAATAAGATTCCATTGTATGTATACACTACATTTTTTTATCCATTTATTTGTTAATTGGTTATTTAAGTTTTTTTTCACCTCTTGGCTATTGTAAATACTGCATCAATGAACATAGGTATGCCACTATCTCTTAGAGATCCTAACTTCAATTCTTTTGTACAAATAACCAGAAGCAGGATTGCTGGATCATGTGGTAGTTCTGTTTTCCATAGTGACTGCACCAATTTACATTGCCACCAACAGTATGCAAGAGTTCCAGTTTCTTCTCATCCTCATCAACATTTGTGATCTTTGTTTTTCTATTGCAGTCATTTTGCCAGGTGTGAGGTGATATTTCATTGTGTTTTTGGTTTACATTACTTTGATGATTAGTGACTGAAGATTTTTTCAATACACCTGCTGAACATTGTATGTCTTCTTTGGAAAAAGTTCTATTTCAGTTCTTGGCTCATTTAAAAAATTTTGGTTATTAATTTTTTTGGTGTTGTTCTTAAGATATAAGAGTTCCTTATATGTTGTAGAAATTAACTCTTCATAAGGTGTATTGTTTGGAAATACTTTCTCCCATTCCTTAGTAACTCTTTTACCCTATTGTAGTTATGGTTTTGGCATACACAAACTTTTCAGTTTGATTTAGTTTCTAGACTTTATTGTTGTTTTTGTTGTCTGTGATTTTAGCATTACCATCTTTCTATTTTCTCCACCATCATTAGAAAATAAAAGCTATGTGTATAGTTAGTATAGTTTTGTTTTGTATTGTTTTGTTTTTGTAAACAGAAATTCTGACTCAAACTGCTTAAGCAATACAAATATTTAGTTTATCACATAATGGTAAGTGGAGAGAATAAGGGGCTGTTGAGGCTGGTTGATGTCAAGATGGGGTGATACCAGACTTATTCTGAAAGGCCAAGGTCTGGCAGCTTTGGTGTCGGTTTTAGCCCAGGCTAGGGGCAAGATGGCTGAGAAAGTTCTAAGCATCATACTTAGACACACAATGCCCAGAGAAGAAAGGGCTTATCTTATGTCTCCTTGGGAGTGGGGAAGTATTTTTCAGGCACACTGCAGCTGACTTTTCATACTTTCTCACTGACTGGAATTGAGCCACATGTCCATTCTGAAATCTACACCTGAAAAAGTGCAACAGAATGGCCAGAGTTAGACAATCACGTATGTTAGCAAACTCAGTGATGACTACATGAATATATAATGTATATGTGAATATTTTTTAAGCTAAAAAGGGTTATACAAATAACTTGTAATTACATGGTGGGGTAGATAGCACATCTGTCCTCCTCTTATAATAATAATAATAACAAATCATTTTATTGGAGCTAAAGTACTTTTATAGAAGTAGTCATAAAATGGAAATTTTCCAGGCAACAGTGTGAATATAGGGAGGAGGGGTGGGAGATTCCAGGAGGAGGAACCAGCACAAGTAAGGGCAGAGAGCTGGGCAGGAATAGAATGTGTTCCTGGGGAGGAGACTGATTTGGAACTGGGTGAACATGTGGCAAGAAGAGAATTTGGAAAAGTAGGTGTAGATAGACTGTAGAGGGCCAGGAAATTCAGGTGCATAGAAGTGGCCTCTCTGATGAGTTTATACATACATTGCAGGGGTTCCTGAACCAGCAGACCCCCCATTGCGGATGAAGAAGTTGACCCAGAGACGAGTTGCCTGGGGAAAAAGAGAGAGCACCCCTCAGAGGAGAATCCTGCTGATTCCTTTCTTAGTAGAGCTTTTATTGCGTTACCTACATGCAGAAATGCTTGGCTTGTGAAAGCAGCCCTCCACCCACCCACAAAGAGGAACATCAAAGAGGAACGGAGACCAACTCCTGGAGCTCGGCTCAGCGGGACTAAGGGCACGGGCACGCGAGCGCGAAAACACCTCAGCCCGGGGACAATAGGCGCCAATCGCGGGGCAAGTTCTCGGGCCGCCCCACCCGTGCAGGGGCTCGCGCGCAAGGACACCTCAACTGGCTCCAGCGGGCAGCAAGGGAGCGCGCCGTGCTGGCAACCGCGGGTGCGCACCATTGCGGCAAGAAACAAGAACCTCTGAACCGCCACACTAGACCAGCTGCAGACGCAGAAAAAGAAGGCAACACACCAAGGCTAAAACGGAGTAAAAACATCCCTTTCTTTTTTTTCAATTTTTTTCTCTCTCTTTCTTCTTTCTTTCTTTTCTTTCTTTATTATTTTCTTTGTTCTCTTTTCTTGTTTTTTGGGGGTTTTTTTTTTCAATTTTTTTCTCTCTTTCTTCTTTCCTTTCTTTCTTTCTTCTCTTTTCTTGGGTTTATTTTGGGGGGGCGGTTTATTTCCTCCCCTTCCAAAAAGAAAAACAAACTTTATCTCTAACGTGTTGCATATAACCTCTCCTTCTCATCCTTTCTCTTTAATCATTGTTTATTTGTTTGTGTGTCTAGTTTAGCTCCCTATCACTCTAAATAATAGAATATAATTACTATATAAACCCAATACAATACAATCCCACTTTCTTACTATATTATGCATTTTTCCATCCTTTTCTTCTATTTTTATTAACATACAATGTAAATATTACCTACTGGCTTGCACAGTCTCAACTATTATTAATCTATAACCCCCTCTATCAAAAATTATATTTTTCCTCCCCAAAAACAACTCTTATCTATTCTTCTTATAGTATAAAAGCTATAATCTCTTTACATTTATATTAATACAGGCTCGTTGGCTAATGATAGCGGGATAGAGAGTGGGGGATACTTTTTGAGGGTGTGGGTCTCCTGCCTGGGCCGTGTGTTTATGTTTTTAACAGCATATCCACAAAAGAACTCAAGACAAAGTGGATAGAGTGACTCTCAACCAACTAGCCAGAAGGAAGATCCTGCCAAAGAACATCTGAAATATAACCAAACAGCATAAACAAACGACATAAAGGGTAACTCAAGAACATCAGGCTCAGGATATCAAAGAGACTGCACCCCTGAAACTCCCAGATCTCTGATAAAGAATCTCACACCACAAAGGAGGGAAGTCAAAGCAGACCACCCCCCAAAAAACAAATAAATAAATAAATAAAAACAAAAAGAATCCAACATGGTAAGACACATAGCCCAAATGTCAGACATGGAATTTGAAACAGTGGTGGTAAAGAAGCTCAATATACTCGACATCCTTAAAATCAACTATGACAACCTCCAAGGAAGTTACCAGCAGCTCCAAGAAAATTACAGGGAACTTGCAGAGAACTACACCAGTATAAAAAAAGACATAGGAACTGTTAACAAGAACCAGGAAGAAATGAAGAATTCAATCTCTGAACTGAAAAACACAGTAGAATCAGTCAAAAGCAGACTAAACAAAGCAGAGGATCGGATTAGTGAGTTAGAAGATAATGTAGAGAAAAACTCCCAGACAATACAGCAAAATGAAAAAAGATTGAAAAAATATGAACAAGATGTAAGGGAATTACAGGATAGCATGAGAAGAAATAATATCAGGATCATAGGAATTAGAGAGGGAGAAGAAAAGGACCATGGAATTGAAAAACTCATAGGAGAAATAGTGACAGAAAATTTTCCCAACCTGAGGAGAGAAAAAGTTATACAAGTTCAGGAAGCACAGAGAGTTCCAATGAAGAGGAACACCCAAAAACCCACTCCAAGGCACATCATAATTCAAATGGCAACATTTCAAGACAAAGAGAGAATCAAAAAAGCAGCAAGAGAAACAGCAAATAACATACAAGGGAGCTCCGATAAGGCTATCAACTGATTTCTCAACAGAAACATTACAAGCCAGAAGGGAATGGTCAAAAATATTTCAAGCAATAAAAAACAAAGGCCTACAACCAAGAATACTCTACCCAGCAAGGCTCTCATTCAAAATAGAAGGTGAAATAAGGAGTTTCTCAGACAAAGGAAGACAGAAAGAATACATCTCCACCAAACCAGCATTGCAAGAGATGCTAAAGGGAGTGTTCTAAGAAAAAAGAAGAAAAGAACAAGAGAGGAGAGGAACAGAGGTACAAAGGGCAATGAATAAATACACGTCAGTAATAACCTTAAATGTAAATGGATTAAATGCTCCAATTAAAAGACATAGGGTAACGGAATGGATAAGAAAACAGGACCCACATATTTGCTGTCTACAAGAAACACACCTGAAAACAAAATATTTACACAGACTGAAAGTAAAGGCATATAAAAAATATTCCAAGCAAACGGACCAGAAAAAAAAAAGCCAGGGTAGCAGTCTTCATATCAGACAAAACGGATTTCAAAGCAAGGGCAATAAAAAGAGACAAAGAAGGACATTTCATAATACTTAAAGGAACAATCCATCAAGAAGATATGACTTTGATAAACATATATGCACCCAACATAGGAGCATCCAAATACATAAAGCAAATACTAGAAGACCACAAAAAGGATATCAACAACAACACACTCATAGTAGGGGACTTCAACACTCTATTATCAACAATAGACAGATCATCAAAGCAAAGAAACACCAAGGATATACAGGCATTGAACAACACACTAAACCACATGGATCTAACTGATATATATATAGAACTTTCCACCCCAAAGAAGCAAAATATACATTCTTTTCAAATGCACATGGGACATTTTCAAAGATAGACCACATGATAGGACACAAAACAAGCCTCAACAAATTCAAGAAAATTGAAATCATATCAAGCATCTTTTCAGATCACAATGCCTTGAAACTAGAAATCAATCTCAGAGAAAAAAAATCAAAGACACCCAAACTCATGGAGATTGAATAACATACTATTAAATAATGAATGGGTTAACAATGACATCAAAGAAGAAATCAAGAAATTTCTAGAAACTAATGATAATGAGCACATAACAGCCCAAAACATGTGGGACACAGCAAAAGCAGTCCTGAGAGGGAAGTTCATAGCAATACAGGCATATCTGAAAAAGATAGAAGAATCTCAAATAAAAAACCTAACCATAAAGCTACAAGAACTAGAACAACAACAACAAACAAAGCCTAGGGCAAGAAGAAGGAACGAAATCATCAAGATCAGAGCAGAACTAAATGACATAGAGACTAAACAAACAACCCAAAAGATCAACAAAACTAGGAGCTGGTTCTTCAAAAAAATAAACAAAATTGACAAGCCTCTAGCCAGTCTAATCAAGAAAAAAAGAGAGATGACCCAAATAAACAAAATCAGAAATGAAAGAGGAGAAATCATGAGTGATACCTCAGAAATACAAATGATAGTTAGAAATTACTACAGACAACTGTATGACAAGAAATTTGACAATCTAGAACAAATGGACAAATTTCTAGAAACATACAACCTTCCAAAACTGAATCAAGAAGAAGTGGAAAGTCTCAACAGACCAATAACAAAGAAGGAAATTGAAACAGGAATCCAAAATCTCCCTGCACAGAAAAGCCCTGGACTGGATGGCTTCACAGGCGAATTCTACAAAACATTCAGGGAAGAACTAACTCCTATCCTCCTCAAACTGTTCCAAAAAACCCAAGAAGAGGAGAAAATCCCAAACTCTTTCTATGAAGCCAGTATTATCCTAATCTCCAAACCAGGTCAAGACACAACAAAGAAAGAAAACTACAGGCCAATATTGCTGATGAACATAGATGCTAAAATCTTCAATAAAATATTGGTAAACAGGATCCAGCAATACATAAAAAAGATCATACATCATGATCAAGTGGGCTTCATTCCAGGGATGCAAGGATGGTTTAATATTTGCAAATCAATAAATATAATACATCACCTAAACAAAATGAAAGACAAAAATCACATGATCATATCAATAGATGCAGAAAAAGCATTTGATAAAGTACAACACCCATTTATGATGAAAACACTCAGCAAAATGGGAATAGAGGGTGCATACCTTAACATAATTAAGGCTATATATGAGAAGCCTGAGGCCAACATCATACTCAATGGACAAAAACTGAAAGCATTCCCCCTGAAATCAGGAACTAGACTAGACTGTCCACTCTCTCCACTCCTATTCAACATAGTGTTGGAAGTCCTAGCCACAGCAATCAGACAAGAAAAAGAAATAAAAGGCATCCAAATTGGGAAAGAGGAAGTAAAACTTTCATTATATGCAGATGACATGATAGTATACCTAGAAAATCCTATAAACTCCATTAAAAGACTACTCGATATAATAAGTGAATTTGGCAAAATCGCAGGGTACAAAATAAATATACAGAAATCTAAGGCATTTCTGTACACCAACAATAAAATAGCAGAGACAGAGACAAAAAAGAAAATACCATTTACTATAGCAACAAGAAAAATAAAGTACCTAGGAGTAAACTTAACCAAAGAGATAAAAAACCTGTACTCTGAAAATTACATAACATTGAAGAAAGAAATTAAGGAAGAAACAAATAAATGGAAGCAAATACCATGTTCTTGGATGGGAAGAATCAACATCGTCAAAATGGCCATACTACCCAAAGCAATTTATAGGTTCAATGCAATCCCTATTAAAATACCAATGACATCTTTCACAGACCTAGAACAAATACTTCAAAAATGTATATGGAACAAAAAAGAGCCCGAATAGCCACAGCGATTTTGAGGAAGAAGAACATAGTAGGAGGAATCACAATACCTGATATCAAACTATACTACAAGGCCATGGTAATCAAAACAGTCTGGTACTGGCATAAGAACAGACATATAGATCAATGGAACAGAATAGAGAGCCCAGAAATAAACCCAGGTCTATATGGTCAACTAATATTTGACAAAGGGGGGAACGAACTTCAAATGGAGTGAAAAGAGCCTCTTCAACAAATGGTGTTGGGAGAACTGGACAGGGAAATGCAAAAAAATGAAACTAGACCACCAACTTACACCATACACCAGAATAAACTCAAAATGGACCAAAGACTTAAATGTAAGCCGTGGCACCATAAAAGTCCTAGAGGAAAAAATAGGCAGGAAAATTTCAGATATCCCACATAGCACCATTTTCACTGATATATCTCCTAAGACAAGGGAAATAAAGGAAAGAATAAACAAATGGGACTATGTAAAACTAAAAAGTTTCTGCTCAGCTAAAGAAAACATCAGCAAGATGAAAAGGAAACCAACCATATGGGAACATTTTTTTGCCAATAATTCCTCAGACAAGGGATTGATCTCCAAAATATATAAAGAACTCATACAACTCAACACCAAGAAGACAGACAACCCAATTTAAAAATGGGCAAAGGACCTAAACAAACACTTCTCCAAAGAGGACATACAGAGGATCCATAGACATATGAAAGGATGCTCAACATCACTAGCCATCAGAGAGATGCAAATAAAAACTACAATAAGATACCACCTCACACCAGTCAGAATGGCCATCATCAACAAATCAACAAACAAGTTGTGCTGGCGAGGATGCGGAGAAATGGGAACCCTACTGCACTATTGGTGGGAATGCTGACTGGTGCAGCCACTATGGAGAACAGTATGGAATTACCTCAAAAGATTAAAAATGGAACTGCCTTTTGAACCAGTGACTCCACTACTAGGATTATACCCGAAGAATCTTGAAACACCAATTCAAAAGAACTTATGCACCCCTATGTTCATTGCAGCACTGTTTACAATAGCTAAATGCTGGAAACAACCTAAGTGTCCATCTGTAGATGAGTGGATTAAAAAACTGTGGTACATCTACACAATGGAATATTATGTAGCAGAAAGAAAGAAGGAACTCCTGCCATTTGCAACAACATGGATGGAACTAGAGAGAATTATGCTTAGTGAAATAAGCCAGGCAAAGAAAGAAGAATACGATATGATATCACCTAATACAGGAAACTAAAGAACAACACAAACAAAGGAACTAAATAGAACAAAGAGCAGAATAGCAGTCAATAGGGTGGAGGGGAGAGGGAGAGAAGGGGGATAAGTAAGGGAAGGGTTTAGTCAAAGAACCCGTATAAATGACTCATGGACATGGACAACGGGGAGGGATATGATTGCGGGAGAGGGGGTGGATTGGGTGGGGGAGAGAAACTGGGGGAAAGGGGGACAACTGTAATTGAATAAAATAAATAAATAAAATAAAACTGTAGAAAAAAACTAAAAAAAAAAAAGAGGAACGTAGATCAATACATTATAACAATTAGAATTTCTGGTGTCAGAGCACATTGCAAAAGATTAGATTGTACTTGAGTTAAGCACTCTTCTGGTAGTTAAACATCCTGCTGATACAGATCTAAAGTTAGACAAAGCAGAACAGGCCTCAAAAGATACATGCATTCCTATTCCTTCCCCCTGGCAGGTGACCAGTGGTGTGGTTTCTGGAGCTTGCCACCAGCTGCTTCCCATTTTCAGTCCAGTCTTATAGTCCTGTTTTTGGGCCTGGCTTGTGCAGCAGTTACAATTTCCTATACCACACAAAACGGTCTCCTACAATATATAATATTTAAAAAGGCATGTGCGAAGATGTGAGAAATGTGTAAGCAAGCAAAACATAGTAAAGGTGATACTGACCTAAAAATCTATTCTTACGCATGATAAAGTCCAAAAGTCCATGTCCCACTCTTTGTCTAACTGGATGACTGTGCTATGTCCTCTCCCCACGAAAGTTTACAAGCCTTCACTCCTGACAGTGATCATGGATGGGAAGGGACAGCCCTGTATTCTCTCTAAACCTCTTCCTTTCTATTCTCGTTTTATTTTCTCTTGGATGCTCCCTTTGTCCTTTCTTTGTTTAAAGGTCCCCTTTGTTTCTGAAGCTCTCAGTACATGGGAGGCAGGCAGTGAATGTTTGTTAAATAGAATTGAAGTCTTCATTCTATCTTCTTCCTTTTTTTAGGCTAATAGTCTCTCATTTACAGTCATTGTTTGCTCTGTACAACCTTCAGAAGGCATCAGAAAAATATGTATCCAGTTATGGGTTCTCAGGGACTAAAATGTTTTTGTTCCTGAATTCAGCACCTCAGCTGTTTGATGGCAAGAGTCTCTGAAATATCAGTCTTACTGGAGCAGAGGTATATCAAGGTATATCCAGGGCTCTGGGGGACCCAGGGATGGGCATCAAGAACTTCTGATGTTGTACGTGTTTGATGCAGCAAGTACATTATTCTTAGAACTGGGAACAAGCTATGTTTTCACAAACTGTCTAGGTGGTGGTAACCCACCCAAAAAGGTTAAAAAAAAAACAAAAACCTGTAATATTGAGTCTAGAAGAAGGCTTAGTGGTGATTGCTCACAACCTTTCCACGTAAGCTACTCAGGTAAACTCAGCAGAGTAGGGGCAGGAAGACAAGGATTTAAAATGGGGCATTGAATGCTACTCACCAGGCTTGCTATTCTCCTTCCCTCCCATCCTCTACAAGACCTAGATTACACCCTTATCTGTGCCCTGGGAGTCTGAGCCCTGGGAAATCTCACCTACGCTTCCTTGCAGGCTGGCACCTGGTTCAGCTTGGTCCATGGAAGGCAGGGTAGACAGAAGGACAAAAGGAAAAGTGAGGTCGGTTATATTTTTCTCTTCCTTGCTTTGTGTTCAGCTTCTGGGAGTGACTGGTGGTGTTTCTGTTCCCAGTCAGGCTTCTCTAGGGTGACCCTACCTTCATGGCAGCTCCCTTAGTCCTGGGTACACACTCCACTCCTTCTGTCACCTCTTCAGCCTTAGCGTAGTAATGGCTTCCATTGTCACTAATCTTTGAGGCCCTCAACACCCCTTACTGATTTCATCAGCCTTCAAACCTTCTGTAACTTGTCCTTCCTTAGACCCCCTTCTCGGTACCAATGGGGGCAAGGTGGATGTTTCTCACCAGGACCCTGAATGATTCCCTCACGAGCTCACAAAATGTGACATTTTGTTACAATGTGTGGAACTGGATATAAAACCTATGTGACTGAATCAATAAATCAGCTCTCAGTGACACAGGTTTGAAGACATAAAATCCCTGGGTGGTAACTGAGGTCTCTCTCCTGCCATTACCATGTCGTCCCAGGGCCTTCTTCTCTTGAGTCAGAGACCTCATGTCTTCACACTAAAGGCAGACACAACACAGAATAAAGAAGTTGATTCAGTTTCCGAGTGTTTATAAAAATTAGTAATAGAGACATGGTCTTGGAAGCTGGAGCTTTCTGTGCCAAGAGCTGGGCTTTTGAAGACCATGCTTCGTGAGCCCAAAACGGCTCAGGATCTGGTATACTTGGAGGATAGAATTTCTCCCATAAACCGCAGTGCACAATGATGTAAGAGTTTTTCCAAACCGAGTCAGATGCAGGGTAGCAGCAGGCAGCAGGAGAGAGTCTAGAGAGGGCATGATTAGCCTCTAGGTGTTAGTTGGAACCTGGAAAGGGATCATTACAAATCTCTTTGTTGAATCAAGCCCCAGCGAGAACCAAAAATCCTGAGAGAGTTTTCAGAAGCCACAGAGCAATAGCAGCCCTTTCTTTCACCTCAAGTTGAGTCTACGAAAGCCAGGAGCCTTTTAATGGTTCCCCCTTTTCTGAGCTTATGAGATGGACCTTCATGAAACAGAAATGATGATGTAGCATGGCTTCTTTAAGAAGAGGGTAGCCATTACGAATTGTCTTCTGTGTCTCCCCTGACCTCAGAGTGGTGCGAGGGGGGACAGCGAGTGCCCTGCACCCACAGAAGGAGTGTATGGGGAGGTCAGGGTGGCAGATCTGCAGAGACCTCAGTGTTGGGGTACAGAAATCCAGAGTAGACTTGGTGCCCAAGAGGGGTGCAGACACTTAGCAGTGAGTGGTGGGGTGGGGGCCTGACACAGAGTGCAGATGGGAGGGCCACATGAGCACAGGGTTCCTGGACACACTGGGACAGATGGTGCCAACACCCAGCATCAGATCACTGGCAGGGGAAGGGCGGCGCCAGGGGTGGTGGAGGAAAACCCTGGCTGGCCTGGGCATTTATCTTAAAGAGAATATACACAGTCAAGAAGCAACTGAGTTTATCTTGAAGTGAGAGCTTCCATTTTCTACCATCACCAGAAGAGAGTACGATAGCTTTGTTAAGTTCAATCATAAAAAATTGAGTTATTTATGTTTCTCTGCCCAAGTTTATGACTGACATTTACACTCTTTGCAAAGGGTCGTCTAACCTGACGTGTGGCATCGGTAGCGTGAATGCTCCCTGTTCTTTCCCGCTGGTCCAGCCAGACCCAGGCCTCGAAGTCAGTGGATCAAGAAGGGGAAATACACAAGCATGCGGTGTGTTCCGTGGGCACGAGCCAGGGCTGACAGGGGCGTCTCCAGCTCCATGGCAAACTCCTGTCAAGCCGATCGCCAAATTTCATGTCACTCTGGTCTCACTTTCACTTGATGCAAATCATCGAACATTTGATTGATGATTTAAAGACATGAATTTAAAAATATTGTCATAGATACAGAGAGCAAACTGGTGATTGCCAGAGGGGAGGCGTGGGGGGGACTGGGTGAAAAACGGGAAGAGATTAAGAAGCAGAATTGGTAGTTACAGAGCAGTCCTGGGGATATAAAGTACCGTCTAGGGAATATAGCCAATAAGTGTAATAACTGTGTTTGGTGCCAGGTGGGTACTGGAAATATTGAGGGGAACACCATGTAAAGTGTATGATTTTCTAACCACTAAGCTGTACACCTAAAACTGATACAAAATAAACTTGAAAAAAAAGAACATAATAAAATAAAAGTGCTGACAAAATAAGGTTGCCTTTCTAAGTAATGTTTTGGCTACTTTAAAGAAAATAACGCGTTTTGCAAACTGTGATAATAACTCATTACTCCATGTGGTTGGATTATACTTGAAATATTTCATGTGCCTCTCAGACCCGCTGGGCATCTTTCAGGGACAGGCAAGACTTAAGCTGGTAAAGATGATGTTGAGGAACTGTATTGTGCAAAGAATAGGCTAAAGAAGGAAATATTGGGAAGGATCATAGAGGCAGTTTTCAAGTTTCTGAAGGACAATGGAAAGGGAGATTAAACTTTGATATTCTCAAATCCTAAAAGTAAAACCAGAGTTCAGAGCTGAGTCAGACAGTTTCTGGTGAATTGTATCCTTCAGGAGCCAGGGAGTGAGGAGGACTTTGTCCCGGGGTGCTGCAGACGGGCACCCAGCCTCAATCAGGGGTCCTGTGGCTCTCTTCATCACGGCCATTCTGCAATCTGATGAAATTTCCGCGTTGTGTGAATTTAAACAGGACCGTGACCACTTTTATCCTCCTTTTACATTTTTTTCCTGGCCTGTTAGCAAAGAGTAAATGACCTACTAATGCTCAAGGCACTCTTGAAAAACCACAGTCGGATTAGCGCTTGGTTTTTAAAAAATTCATCTCTTTCTTTGGTTCATTGCTTTTTTCCCCAAATGAGATGCATGGTTGTGCACTGGGAATTCCTCCCCACCTCCACCTGCCTCAGGAACCGGGCCTGGGCCAGGTTCAGAGTTGCGTGGTGCGGGGTCCCAGGTGGAACTTTAACTCAGGCGGCGGTTGCGCACTGTGCTCGGTTCCCTGGGACACCAGCGCGCTCCCTCCTACCCCGCCAGGGGCGCTGTCTCCGTTCCTGGGAGGAGTGGGGAACGTGGCCGTGAGCTGTGGCTTCCAAGGGTTCCCCTCTTGTCTGCCTGGATGTGGGGCGAGGCCAGGAGGGAAAATTCAGAAGAAGATTGTGGTTCTAATTTGCTACAACAAATTATTCTAAATCCCGGCATCCACAGGGGCACATTTCAGTGGTTCCTAAATGGGAAAAAAAAAAAAAAAAAAGAGGAATTCTTATCTGGGTAACGCAGTGGTATTTGCCACATGATTTACGATCTTTGTAACTTTTGCGAAGACAGAAGCTCTGCGCTGGGAAGTCCTCCCCACCTTTCCAAACATCGAAACCCTATTCCTCCCGGACACTAGGGAGGAGCTTGCCTCAACCCTCCAACCCGAGGAAATCTCATCTTCCTCAGAATTTCCACCGCATGGCACTTAGTCTGTTTAGCATAAACTTCATTATGCATTGCTGTTTGCATCGTTGTCTTCTCCACAAGATTGCAGATTTCCCAACTGTATTTTTATCTTTACATTTCTCCCAGGATACATGGGAACAGACTCACGAATGCATATAACTCGTTCAGTTACCACGTCTTCTCCCGGTCTGAGTGAAGCAAAGCGCGCACCAGCCCGCCAGAGCAGGAGAGAACCCTAAAGTGGGTAAATGAATTAGACACTTGACGCTTCAGAATAATTTCACTTAAGCGAGTTTGAGCACGATAATCTTCTTTGTAGATAGTCTTTGTTCTAGAAAGCTTTTCTGCAGCCTCCCCAACCCCACCCCCCCAAAAAGTGCCGATATGTGCTTTAAAATAAAAATTGAAAGTTTGGAAAGGTTCAAAATCAGATTTCTTGATTTATACTACAATTCCTAGAGAACTAAAACTGTCTCCTTTATTTTTTAATCTCTGATGCAATCGGTCTCATCTCAGGCAATTGTGGGTCTTCTGTAAATACTTGATGAATTTCTAAAATAAATAAAAGGTAAGAATTCATTTTAATGCATATTTTACGCCATCTGATGCCAAAGTCAATGACTAAAATTTTCCTTCTTAAACCTTTACTATTGGTTCAACCTAGAGAATAAAAGACATTGAACTAAAAAATGGTCAAAGATTGGAGTTACTTTAAACTAGTAGGTAAGAATTGTGACAGCAGAGTAGCAAAAACAACCCAAAACTAACAAAAGCGTGGTTGATTCGGGGGTGTTATATGGACACAGATAAGTAGAATTGTTCTAGTGAATAATGGATGTGGGGTGATGGCCATATACTGTTTAATGGTTTCCAAACTAATGTTTAAAGGAAAATGAGTGGTTTATACCAGAATCTAAATCATATAGTTCTCAGCCAATAGTATATATGAGTGTTGATCTTGGATGAGTGATGGTAGTATATTAATAGGAAGGTTGAAAGATTATATTATCTCTGTGGGTTACACAAATAAATTTACACAGAAAAAAATCTTTGCATGGAATAATAAGGGTAATATTATATATGGATAGTCAGCAAGGTATTGTACTCGGAATCTAGAAACACCATCATATTCTTGGCCCTGTAACCAACTAGCTCCCTCCTCTGGGAAACTGCAGTTTTATCCATCTTTCAATTGCTGTGCTTGCAATTATATTATAGTTAACTGTATAAATATTTTTGTTCCATTACCTCTTTCAGGTCAGAGGGTGAGTTGTTTATCTTTAAATTCCCAGTGCTTAGCAGAGTGAATACATATGTATTGGCTGCCCAATACATATTCAGAGAATGCATTAAAATGCAGGGGTTGTATAAGATCATTAATTTCTGCTTCTAAGGTTCTAAGATCAGAGAAATTCAACACTCATACAGTTGAAATTATGGGTTCAAAAATGTTTCAGCAGGAAACTACAGGGGGTCATTTAGTCCAATTTTTCTCCCTGGGTGAAGATGTAGCAATTTATTCTATGAGCTTTATAGGGCCACGAGAAGCTACCAAACAGGAACTCCTGCCGGTTTCCCATATAGCCTCAACCCATCGGTACCCCTTTTCCTTCAGTACCACAGGTTCTAGGGCCTTTTCCTGCGGGTGCCATATCCCTATTCCCAATGATACTATTTTCTTTCACCCATTAGGATTGTTTATTGAATAAATGGTGTTGGGAAAATTGGACAGATATGTGCAGAAAAATGAAACTAGACCATCTTCTTACACCACACACAAGAATAAGTTCAAAATGAATCAAAGACTTAAATGTTAGACCCCAAAACATAAAAATCCTAGAAGAAAACATAGGCAGCAAAATCTCAGACATTTCTCATAGTAGTTTTTTTCTTCTCCAGATATATCTCCCCAGGCAAGGGAAACAAGAGAATAAAAAACAAACAAACAAACAAACAAAAAGGGACTACATCTAACTAAAAAGGTTTTGCACAGTAAAGGAAATCATCATCAAAATAAAAAGACAACCCACAGAATGGGAGAACGTATTTGCTGATACATCTGATAAGGAGTTAATATCCAAAATTTTAAAGTACTTACAAGATTCAACACCAAAAACAAACAAACAACCCAGTTAAAAAATGAGCAAAGGACCTGAATAGATACCTTCCAAGGAGGGCATACAGATGGCCAATAAACATATGAAAAGATATTCAGTGCCACTAATCATCAGAGAAATGAAAATTAAAGCCACAACAAGACACCATTTCACACCTGTCAGAGTAGCTATTATCAATAAATCAACAAACAACAAGTGCTGGCAAGGATGTGGAGAAATGAGAGCTCTTTTGCACTGTTGGTGGGGATGTAGCTCAGTGCAGCCACTGTGGTAAGCAGTATGGAGATTCCTCAAAAAATTGAAAATGGAACTGCCTTTGACCCAGCAATCCTACTACTGGGAATATATCTGAAGGAACCCCAAACTCTAATTTGAAAGAACATAAGCACCCATATGTTCATTGCAGCCTTATTTAACAATCGTTAAGCTATGGAAGCCGACCAAGTGTTCATCAATAGTTGAGTAGATGAAACAACTGTGGGACATTTACACAATGGAATACTTCTCAGCTGTAAAAAAGAAGAAAATGTCACCATTTGTGACAGTATACATGGACCTGGAGAATATTTCACTAAGTGAGAATAGCCAGCCAGGGAGAGACAAATACCATGTGATTTCACTCATATGTGAAATCTAATGAACAAACTGAACTAACACGGAAAATGGGAACAGACTTATAGATGGAGAGCACATGACAGCTAGTGGGTGGTGGGTGAGGGGGTAGAAGGGATTTAGGACAAAGGACTCATGGGCATGGACAACAGTGTGGTGATCGCTGAAGAGAAGGGGGATATAAGAGGACTAAATGGTAATAAAAAAAAGTGCAATAAAGATTGAAAAAAAGATTCCTCTGCTCAACTTGGGCTATCCCAGTGTTTTTGTTTTAAACATTCTTAGTATCTCTTTTGCTTTATAAAAAAAAAAAAAAGGCAACTTTTTAGATCTTATATTTTTATTTATGTCAGGCAAACTTTCGTGAAAGTGCTATCCCCATTCCCCTCCTTCCATTCTCTTTGCCCTCTTCAATCTGCCACCTGCCCTGACCAGACCAGTAGAGCATCACATGCTAAAACCTGTGAGTAATTCGGTGTTAGAAGTGACGCAATCCTGGTTGCTCTTTTTCAGTCACCTTTTCAGGCTCATCTTCCTCAACAACGTCTTTCAAACTAGGATTTCTTTAAAGCTCCAATTCAACGTCCAATTCTCTTCTCACTCCATACTCTCACTGCATGATTCCATGCCCACATTTTCACTTGTTTCTTAAATAAAACTTTAAAATCTATACTTGCAGTTCAGATCCCTCATCCCTCGTGCCCTTTTGGGTGTCTCAAAGCCATCAAGCCAAACATGTCCCAAATAACTCATTGTTTCTCCTTGCCACCAAAAATGTTGATCCTGTTTCAGTATTTTTTAGTTTTGTGAAGGTCTTGACCATACATCTTATTATAAAATTTCTGTCAGCTCACTCCCATTGGAAGTCCTTTACCAAATCCGATTGATTTTTATCTAGTTAACATCCGTTATGTCTATGCATTTCCACTGTTGACTCTCTAGTCCAAACTACTGTTATCTATTCCCTGGATGACTTATTGTCCTCTAATTGGTCATTCACAGTCTCTCTTGCTCTTTTGCAATCCAGTTTCCAAAGTACAGCCAGATGGACCATGTCAGAACCACGATTTGCTTAAATTATTCATCCTCTTTATAAACACTTCAGTGGCTTCTCATTGCTCTTAAAATGAAAACTAAAATGTTTAACAAGGCTTCAGCATTGAGCATGGTCCTGCCCCAGCTTACTGTCTGCTTCATCGCCCATCACCTCCTCCTCATTCTTTATGCTCTCGACACTTCACTTTCTTTTTGTCCAGTGTATCAACTCTCCTCTCTCCAACCACAATACATCATGATGGTGTGCTGGAAATTGTTTTAAAACTGACTCCCTTGTAAAATAAAAACAAAATAATCTCACCCCCCTCCCAAAAAAACTCTTCATTAAAAATATTTTATTTAGTTAGTTTTAGAGAGAAGGGGAAGAAGGGAGAAAGAGAGAGAGCCACACATTAATGTCTGAGAGAAATATCTATTGGCTGCCTTTCAGACAACCCCAACCAGGGACTGTCCCACAACCCAGGCATGTGCTCTGACCAGGAATCAAACCAGTGACATTTTGGTCTGAGGGATGACAGCCAACCCATTGAGCCACACCAGTCAGGGCAATACTTATCTTGTAGCACTGCCCATATTCATGCTGTAAACATTTCCAATGTGATATCAAACAGCTTGCAAATTTTCTGAAAATTCAACAATCTGCTCTTGTAAGCCAGTATGAGCTTGGTCCTGCACAGGACAGGACTACAGATGTTTCCCCTGCCTAGATTTTCTATTGCTATTGCTTTTAAAATGTCTCTTTAATTTTGAGAGCTCAACAAAATCACTACTTCCTCAGGGAGGTCTTCCTAGATCTCCTTGACTAGGTTTAATTGTCCTACCAAATGTTCTCACACCAGCCTATGCAATGGCTCTTTATAGCACTTATCATATTCTACTTTTACATTAATTTGATGGATGTGATTAATGCCTGTCTCCATGAGCAGACATTTAAGTTTCATGAGTAAAAGGAACATGTCTGCTTTAAGTCAACATTGAATCCCCAGGGCTTAATACAGTTGCTGGTAAATAGTAAACATACAACAAACATTTGTTGAGTGAATGATCAAAAGGGACTTTTGGAATAGAGAGCAGCTTGGTTTACTAATATCTGTTTCTCCATACATCTGGAATAGAAGTGTTTGGAACAGAGTCACAATATGGTGTCTTACAAACCTGAACCTAAAATTGTTTATTCAAGAACTCAACTAAGTTTGGTGGAGGAAGAAAAGCATAATTGGGTTGAATCTTGTTCCTTAAATTTGATTGACATATTATCCTTAATTTACTACTTATTCTTTATATAAATTATAGTTTCTCTGATTTTTATCTCCTCCTTTTTTTACTCCCCTAGATAAAAATGTTGGGCTCAAGGGGGAAGGGGCATGGCTGATGGGGCCTCTTGATAGTAGCCATGAACATTACATCAGCCTGCCCTTTGGAAAGTCTGTTTTTACTTTCCATTATGCCATTGGGCTCTATGGACCTTCCATGGTCCCCATGGAGAGTGGCATAGAATATAAAACTTTTGTAGCTCCCAGGACTCTCATTAGGCCATTTCAAGACTTCCCACCTCAAACTGGAATGGCCCTAGAATCCATTGAATATATTTTGAACTTCTTCATCTCTACAATTTTAGTATGACATTCCCCTCCCTTGCAGCGTTTCTATTCAAATCATCCTCCAAGCTCACCTCCTGTTGCAGGTTTCCTTCTGTAGTCCAGCCCAAGGGACCAGACTCACAGACACATGGTGAGCTTTGCCATGTTTTTCAACACCCAAGTCTATGTAGGTTGAATTACCAGCTGTGCCTTTAACTAGCTGGGTGACTTTGGGCAAGTGACTTCAGCTCTCTAGGCCAGATTTACTCACCAAGATTGAGGGTGAGTAGGACAGTGAGGTGAGAGACAGATGTTTAGGGCACCTGTAAGAGTATTATGACTATGCTCTAGGCCATATTTTGTAGCTCATAACCCAAAGGGCATGTACTTTTTAAAGTACTGAATTAGTAGCCAACATGTAAAAATGGAAAGATTTCACATAAACATCCACATTTCTGAGTTCTTTTAAAATAGATTTGTCACTATGAGGCTGGCATCTCCATGTGGCAATCGTAGGTTGGTGCCGCAAGGCTGGCACATTAGATGGGAGCTGTGTCCTCCATTGCCCACACCCCATGGCACTTTTGTTAAAGCTGCTTGGCACTGGCAGATACTGAGATATTTGGCCCTGGATTCAGGTAGTTCTATGTACCAAATCTTACACTAGATTATGATTCTTGCATTGTTGTTTAATCATTTATGAATTAATGGTTTGTTTCCCCACGCACCCTATAATGGTCTTGAGGCCAAGGCTCATATCTTATGATAATGATAGTTAATACTTTCAAGCACTTGGCCTAGGTCAGAGGTTGTAATAAGTACCTACATGTATCAACTCATTTAATTGAACTTCTTTTATCTCCACAGCACTTAAGAAAATATACCGCATATAGCTGCTGCCAAATGCACTTGTGGATTATTTCATGAACTATCAGACTGGAGCCAGGTTCCCTGTGTTCAAATTGTGCTCAAATTTCCCTTCCACTATAACTTTGTAACCTTGAGAAAATGGTTAAACACTTCTACCCTTAGCCAGTACTAAGTTTTTTATTTATCTATCCATCATCTAGCAGTACCCTTTTTTGAAATATGATTTTCATGAAGTTCAGTGAGTTTTGACAAACATTTGATAAACACATACATCTATGTAACTGCTATCTTGACCATTTCCATCACTCCCAAAAGTTTCCTCATGTCCCTTTCCAATCAATGTCCACCCCCTTTTGATCTCTATCCTGAAAGTTTAGTTTTACCTGTTCTTGAACTTCATATAAATAGAATCATACACTATGATTGCTATATTTTATATTTATGTATTTTTTGGCTTGGTTCTTTACTCAATGAAATGTGTTGATCCATCCATGTCGTAAATATATTAGTGGCTCATTCTTCTTTTTGTAATTGCTGAGTAGCATTCCCTTTTATGAGTATACTAGAATTTGACTGTTCGTTGGTGGACATTTAGGTTAATTCTAGTTTAGGGTTATTATAAATAAGGCTTCTATGAATATTTTTGTGTGAGTTCTTTTTTTGCAAACACATAATTTTTCTCTTAGCTTTCTCATTTGCGAAATAAGGCCAAAAATAGTATCAACCTCTTATCATCTTTTGAGGATTAAATGAAAACCTGCCTGCAAAGCCATAACACAAGCCACAGCACATAATAACTTTTTAATGATTAATTTTATCTATTATTGTTTTACAAGGGTAACTATACATGACTTTGCTATGTACATAAAAAAAGTTAAAGTATTAACTCTTTGATTTATCTACAAACAAAAAATAAAGTGCATCGTTTTATAGCATTCTTCACTTGAGATCATTTGAACTACACAGATACTTACATTCGAATTATCTGGATAATGTCTCAGCTCAGTTTCAAAGGTATTCAATTTTGACTTAAACTCAAGTCACGCAAACACATGCAAAGTTGAAGGGCATGCAAAACCTGTAATTGAAAGAAATTGTTTATAAGAAGAACTAATACCAGCCTTATACAAGAAGATCAGATAATTTTCTGGACTTAAAATGAATCTTAAGGGATAATGTTTTGATAAGTTGAGTAGAAGTGAATTAGAACCATGTGGGAGTATATTTTCCATAAAAGAGATTTGACTATTCAAATATAATGAAAAAAACATGCTTGGGGAAAATGTATTTAAAGCTTTGACAAACTCACAACTTGTAACAGTTGCATAATCATAAAGGTCATTACTGCTCCATTTCCCCCCAATGACTGGAATTCCCTCTCCCACCTGCCACTTCACTCATGGACACATGATAAAAACACACTCGTGTTGGCAAAGGAACTAAGTGTGACATATTTCATCCCATAGGTGACATAGCAACCACTTGCCACTGTCATTGGACCCTTTACATTGCTGCTGAATGTCTGATGCTTCCCACATGCCCTGTATCCCGCATGAATCTCTGAGGCAAGTGGGCCGATAACTGATGTAAGCACCAGTTCTTTAACTTTTGGGGGGGGTGATCCTGCATAAGAGAATTACAGAAACTTAGGCTGTTCAGTTTGCTATACATCCATTACCTTGTTCTTGAATATTTTATTACTGGGAATACTTGTTCTAAGTATATATGACTGAATGATGCAATTGGGGCATAAGAGAAGTGAAATTCTTTTTTATTAATTAAAAAAATGTGTTGTATATCTAACACAGAAATGGTGCTATTTAATCTAGTTCCTCACCTCAGAACTTACAACTTAAAAGGAGAGCTGAGTCACATATACATAAAAACTATTTAACTTAAGACATAACAAGGGAAGTGAAAAGATGGCAGAGGAGTGAGTGGAAACTACACTAACCTCCTCCCAGGACCAGTCTGGATTTACAACTTAATTTTGGAGAAATCATCTGGAATAACCAACCGAACACTAACTGGAGAGAAGTCTTATAACCACGGAGAGACATAAAAGGCCACTACATCACAACGTGACCGGAATTCCAGAAGGAGAAGAAGAAGAGCAAGGGATAGAAAACCTCTTTGAAAAACTAATGACAGAAAACTTCCTTAACATGAGGAGGGAACGAGTCACACAAGTTCAGGAAGCACAGAGGGTCCCAATGAAGATGAACCCCAAAAGGTACATTTCAAGACACATCATAATTAAAATGGCAACATTCAAAGACAAAGAGAGAATCCTAAAAGCAGCAAGAGAGAAACAACTAATAACATACAAGGGAACTCCAATAAGGCTATCATCAGATTTCTCAGCAGAAACACTACAAGCCAGAAGGGAATGGCAAAAAATATTCCAAGAAATGAAAAACAAAGGCCTACAACCAAGAATACTCTACCCAGCAAGGCTCTCATTCAAAATGGAAGGTGAAATAAGGAGTTTCCAAGAGAAAAGAATGCTAAAAGAATACATCTCCACCAAGCCAGCATTGCAAGAGATGCTAAAGGGTCTGCTTTAAGAAGATGAAGAAACAGAGAGAGACATAGAGGAACACGAGTACAAAGGGGGAAAATGACAATGAATAAGTACTTATCAGTAATAACTTTAAATGTAAATAGATTAAATGCTCCAATCAAAAGACATAGGGTAGCTGAATGGATTAGAAAGCATGACCCACATATATGCTGTCTACAAGAGACCACCTTATAACAAAAGATCTACACAGACTGAAAGTGAAGGGATGGAAAAGAGTATTTCAAGCAAATGGACATGAAAAAAAGCTGGGGTAGCAATACTTATATCAGACAAAACAGATTTTACAGCAAAGGCCATAAAAAGAGACAAAGAAGGACATTTCATAATACTTAAGGGAAAATTTCTTCAAGAAGATATAACCCTTATAAATATATATGCACCCAATTTAGGAGCACCCAAATATGTAAGGAAAATTTTGAAAGACTCCAAGAAAGATATAGACAGCAACACACTCATAGTAGGGGACTTTAACACCCCATTGTCAACAATGGACAGATCTTCAAAGCAAAGAAACACCAAAGATATTGAGGCACTGAACAACACTCTAGATCAAATGGACTTAGTCAATATATATAGAACTTTTCAACCTAAAGAAGCAAAATATACATTCTTCTCAAGTGTACATGGAATATTTTCAAAGATAGACCACATGGTAGGAAATGAAACAAGCCTCAATAAATTCAAGAAAATTGAAATTATATCAAGCATCTTCTCAGATCATAATGGCTTAAAATTGGAAATCAACCTCAAGGAAAAAAGCTCAAAAACATTCAAACTCATGGAGAATGAATAACATGCTATTAAATAATGAATGGGTTAACAATGACATCAAGGAAGAAATCAAAAAGTTTCTGGAAACTAATGATAACGAACACACAACAACCCAAAACCTATGGGATACAGCGAAAGCAGTCCTGAGAGGAAAGTTCATAGCAATACAGGCCTACCTAAAAAAGCTAGTAGATTCTTTAATAAAAAGTTTAATCCTACAGCTACAAGAACTAGAGGAAGAACAACAAGCAAAGCCCAGATCAAGTAGAAGGAAGGAAATCATCAAGATCAGAGCAGAATTAAATGACATAGAGACTAAATTAACAATTCAAAAGATCGGCATAAGTAGTAACTGGTTCTTTGAAAAGATAAACAAAATTGACAAGCCTTTAACCAGGCTCATCAAGAAAAAAAGAGAGGACCCAAATAAATAAAATCAGAAACAAAGGAGGAGAAATCACAACCGATACCACAGAAATACAAATGATTGTAAGAAATTATTACAAATAACTGTATGGCAAGAAATTTGACAACCTAGAGGAAATGGACAAATTCCTGGAAACATATAGTCTTCCAAAACTGAATCAAGAAGAAGCAGAAAGCCTGAATAGACCAATAACAACTAGTGAAATTGAAGCAGTAATCAAAAAATTCCTGGCACACAAAAGCCCTGGACCGAATGGCTATACAGGTGAATTCTACAACACATTTAGGAAAGAACTAACTCCTATTATCCTCAGACTATTCCAAAAGATCCAAAAAGGGGAAAGACTACCAAACTCATTCTATGAAGCCAGTATTACCCTAACTCCAAAACCAGGTCAAGACACAACAAAGAAAGAAAACTACAGGCCAATATCGCTGATGAACATAGATGCTAAAATCCTCAACAAAATATTGGCAAACCAGATCCAGCAACACATTAGAAAGATCATACACCACGATCAAGTGGGATTCATCCCAGGGATGTAAGGATGGTTTAATATTCGCAAATCAATAAACGTAATACACCACATAAACAAAATGAAAGGCAAAAACCACATGATCATATCAATAGATGTAGAAAAAGCATTTGATAAAGTACAACACCCATTTATGATGAAAACTCTCAGAAAAATGGGAATACAGGGAGCATACCTCAACACAATAAAGGCCATATGAGAAACCTGAAGCCAACATCATACTCAATGGGCAAAAACTGAGAGCATTCCCCCTGAGATCAGGAACAAGACAAGGATGTCCACTCTCTCCACTCCTATTCAACATAGTCTTGGAAGTTCTAGCCACAGCAATCAGACAAGAAAGAGAAATAAAAGGCATCAAAATTGGAAAAGAGGAAGTAAAACTGTCATTATTTACAGATGACATGATAGTGTACATAGGAAACCCTATAGACTCCACAAAAAAACTACTTGACCTAATAAGTGAATTTGGCAAAATAGCAGGCATTTCTGTACACCAACAATAAAATCTCAGAGATAGAAACTAAAAGAACAATCTCATTTACCATAGCAACAAGAAAAATAAAGTACCTAGTAATAAACTTAACCAAGGAGGTAAAAGACCTGTACTCAGAAAACTACATAACACTGAAGAAAGAAATTAAGGAAGAGACAAATAAATGGAAGCATATACCATGCTCATGGATGGGAAGAATCAACATAATTAAAATGTCCATACTACTGAAAGCAATTTATAGGTTCAATGCAATCCCTATTAAAATACCAATGACATCTTTCACAGACCTAGAACAAATACTTCAAAAATGTATATGGAACAAAAAAGAGCCCGAATAGCCACAGCGATTTTGAGGAAGAAGAACATAGTAGGAGGAATCACAATACCTGATATCAAACTATACTACAAGGCCATGGTAATCAAAACAGTCTGGTACTGGCATAAGAACAGACATATAGATGAATGGAACAGAACAGAGAGCCCAGAAATAAACCCAGGTCTATATGGTCAACTAATATTTGACAAAGGGGGGAACGAACTTCAAATGGAGTGAAAAGAGCCTCTTCAACAAATGGTGTTGGGAGAACAGGACAGGGACATGCAAAAAAAATGAAACTAGACTACCAACTTACACCATACACCAGAATAAACTCAAAATGGACCAAAGACTTAAATGTAAGCCGTGGCACCATAAAAGTCCTAGAGGAAAAAATAGGCAGGAAAATTTCAGATATCCCACATAGCACCATTTTCACTGATATATCTCCTAAGACAAGGGAAATAAAGGAAAGAATAAACAAATGGGACTATGTAAAACTAAAAAGTTTCTGCTCAGCTAAAGAAAACATCAGCAAGATGAAAAGGAAACCAACCATATGGGAACATTTTTTTGCCAATAATTCCTCAGACAAGGGATTGATCTCCAAAATATATAAAGAACTCATACAACTCAACACCAAGAAGACAGACAACCCAATTTAAAAATGGGCAAAGGACCTAAACAAACACTTCTCCAAAGAGGACATACAGAGGATCCATAGACATATGAAAGGATGCTCAACATCACTAGCCATCAGAGAGATGCAAATAAAAACTACAATAAGATACCACCTCACACCAGTCAGAATGGCCATCATCAACAAATCAACAAACAAGTTGTGCTGGCGAGGATGCGGAGAAATGGGAACCCTGGTGCATTGCTGGTGGGAATGCAGACTGGTGCAGCCACTATGGAAAACAGTTTGGAATTTCCTCAAAAAACTAAAAATGGAACTGCCTTTTGAACCAGCAATTCCATTATTAGGATTATATCTGAAAAATCCTGAAACACCAATTCAAAAGAACCTATGCACCCCTATGTTCATAGCAGCACTATTCACAATAGCCAAGTGCTGGAAACAACCTAAGTGCCCACCTGTAGATGAGTGGATTAAAAAATTGGTACATTACACAATGGAATATTATGAAGCAGAAAGAAAGAAGGAACTCCTACCATTTGCAACAACATAGATGGAACTAGAAAGAATTTTGCTTAGCGAAATAAGCCAGGCAATGAAAGAAAAATACCTAATGCTGTCACCTATTACATAAAACTAATGAACAACACAAACAAATGAGCAAAATTGAACCAGAGGTATGTAAACAAGGAATAATCTAACAGTAACAAGGGGGAGGTGGGAGGGAGAGAAGGGGGTAAGAAGGGGAAGGGTCTAGTCAAAGAACATGTATAAATGACCCATGGACATGGACAACTGAGTGGGGACTGAATGTGGGAGAAGGGGGGGACAGGATGCAGAAAAGCAAGAGGGGGAAAAAAGGGAACAACTGTAATGGAAAAACAAACAAACAAATTTTTAGTGGGGGAAAAATAAAAATATGAAGAATGGAAATGCCAGTTCAGTGAATATTAGAAGGACAAGGATTTTCCTTCACACTGTATATTTTTCTCCCTATCCGATCCCTTCAGAGTTTGGCATTCTAAGGAAGTAAATAATGACATAAGGTTCTTTGCATAAAACTAATATGACCAGTTGTTAATAGAGGTTTTTTTGTTTTGTTTTGTTTTGTTTTTTGACCAAGACATTGACTGGAATGTTATGCCTAAAGGAGACATGCTTGGGCTCTGGTTGTTACCAAAAAGCTCTGAGGAAAGGGGAATGACTTTTGAAGGTAATAAAAGCCCACAAGATAAAAGGCCTGGTATTGTGGTTGGTTGTGTGGTCCACAGCAATCTTTCCAGGGAAGGAATGAAGGTTGTTTTCCTGAAAGATGACTAGAAGTGACCTTAAGGCACAATGGAAAACCTGAAGGACTTGGAAAAGACAGGTATGTACAGGCAAGGCTGAATGCCAGGTATGTGGCTCAGCTTCTGTGCCCTGAAGGGCAGACTGAAGGTCACCCTAAATATTCCTTGTGTAAGTTCCAGCAAAGCAGAACTAAAGATCATAAGTGATCATTTGCTGCTCTTGTTGTGTTTATGCAAATGAACAGGATAAATTAAAAATGTACTTAATGCAGTCCCTTTAATGACAAGGAGGGTAATCTTAGGGAGAAAAATTGTTATTCAAGGAAAATCACAATTATCACTGGTAGACTAGAAAGTAGTGCAGCTAACCGTCTTTACAGTTTCTTTTTATTTAAAATGTTTTCATTTGAAAGTTAAACTATGTCTGTGGTATCACCAAAGATGTTTAATTTACAGGCAAGAAGAATGTCAAATGCCTTGCAACTGGATGTCTTTCCAATAAGACAGTCTTAAAGATTTAGAGACTTGTTTGTAGGTTATGTTACAGAAATTAACATGTGTTTTCTGTTTTCAAAGGGCATAAGCCTACGATCTCATTACCTGAGTGCTTGTCTGTACGTATAGGCCTCACTTAATCCTGTCTGCAGGGCTGCCTCCTGAGACTCAACGGTTTGGTTGAACTAAGTGGCTGGGTTGGTGAAGTATGGGGTGGTCTGTGGGCTTCACTTTAAAACTGGTTTCTCTTTTCTATCCTAATGGCTTGGACAGAAAGGGCCCAGAGGTCTGAGAGGGGAGAAACCTAAAATATTTCCCTCAGCCCAAACTAAGTATAATGGGCAAAAGGGTTTTGTATAGGTGAGATGTGCCTGGCACGCCTTCTTCCAAAGGAGCCCTTCTTTTCCCTAATGTGGGACATTGAAAAATTAATCCCTGGCTTTTGTCATCTAGTGGTTATGGATTGAATGATGTCTTTTAACCCTGTTGCTAAATCTGTTGCCTCCAGAATACAACAAGGATGCCAGCCTGTTAAACAAGCATGCTGTTGTCCGGGGACAGCCAACCAACCTGGAGTCTGCACGATCCTTCCCCATGTGGGAATGCCACCCTCCCCTCCACACCCCAACTCTTATTAGGGATTTCTGGACCCAAGAGTAGGTAGGACGACGACCATGTCCAGCTTGAAGCAGCTAGAGGAGCTTGAGACCTTCGCCCATTGTCCTTTATAAGATTATAAAGGGTCTTAAGTCTGAGAGGGAGGGATTGTTATTTTTTATTGTTAAAATAATTAATTAATCATTTATTTATTTAAAAAAAGAAGAAGAATATATGAAAGGGTGAAGCGGGAGAGCTTGTATGTATGACCCATGGGCATGGACTTGGGGGGGGGGGATTGCTGGGGGAGGGGGGGTGCTGGGTGGAGGGGAGCAAAGGGGAAAAATTGAAACTATTGTAACAATATAAGCAATAAAATATACTTTTAAAAAAAGACATAATGAGTGCATTTATGTCTAAGATTTTTCTTCTTTTATTCATTCCTATCACCATAAAAATCATCTATAATTTCACCTTTGAGAAAAATTTATGTTAACATTTTGTAGATTTCCTCAAATTCCTAGTTTTTTTCTGTGACATTTTCACATATTTGAGATCAACTATACTATGTTTTCACTGAATATGAAAACAATCTAATACAATTAAAACTTTTTTAAATTGTAATTTTAAAAAACTGTGTACCACTTAATTATGTCTCCGCTCTATCTTCTGTGAACACTGTTGTTAAGTACTTAGGTTTGTTTCCTATATTTCATTGCTATGAGCAAATACCTTCACACATAGAACATTTTTCTGTGTTTTATGTTTGCTTCTTCCTCTCATCTCTGAGAGAACTGGGGCAGTCAAACTGCATGAATGCCTCAGGGCTCTCACTCATGTTGCCCTTCTAAGACGCTGCACCGGTTTGCACCCCAGTAACCAGTGGATGATGAAACCACATCTGCACAGGCAGCAGCTGTTGGGTAGGAAAGTCCTGGCTAATCTGGTCCCTGGAAAATGATCTTGCATGGCTTTCAGTTTCTAGTTCTGCGACAACTAATGAGGCTGAATAGTTCATATATGTTTATTGGCCACCTTGTATATGTTATTATGGGTTAGAAACAGAATGCTCTTACTAGAGCTAAAATGTGGAAATGACCCAAATGCCCATCAATGGATGAGTAGATCAACAAAATGTAGTATGCCCATGCAACAGGATATTAGTCATCCATAGAAAGGAATGAGGTGCCGATCCACACTGCAACATGGTGTTTCACACTGCACACATTTTGCCAAGTGAAAGGTCAGTTATGAAAGGTCATTTGTTTTATGACTTTATATGAAATGTGAAGAATAAGAAAACCCATAACAACAGATAGTAAACTAGTGCTTCCATGCATGGTCTGGGGGAAGAAGGAAATGGAAAATTATTGGTAATGGGCACAGGGCTTCTTTACTGGGTGATGGAAATGTTCTGGAATTGGATAGTGGTGCTGATTGCATAACCTTGTCAATATATTTTAAAAATTATTGTGTGCCAGGCATTAGGCTAATTGTTGGAGACAGCAGATAGATGACATGGAGTCTGTAGTTTAGTGGGAGAAGATACCTACAGGCACAGAGGAAGTGGGTGTAACTAAGTCTTACATTATTTTAACAGCCAAACAACCACTCCAGACCAGTGCGTGCAAGAACAGTTAATGTGGGAATGTCCTTCATGGATTTTCCATAAATTCTGAGGTTTGGGTTACAAATTTGTCTCTTTTGGAAATATGGACTTTTCCATGTGTCTCCCTTGATTTGGTTAATTGGACAATGGTTAAATCTCTGCTTCATTGTAGGCCATGCACCACATACAGGAAATCTTCATATCTGTGTCCTATTTTTTTAGTATTAATAGTATGATATTAAACTAGAGGGAATCTTCTTGAGACCATCTTTGTACCTCAATGGCTGACTCAGTGTCTAATAAGTTGTTCTGTTCAAATTGTACTCAGAAATAATTAATTTGTCCATTGCTTAACTTGTTTTCTCAGTAAGTGTATAATAATTTTGACTAAGTTGTTTATTTTATTTTATTGTTTGCTCCATTTTGTGCAGGTCTACTGCTTTAAAATCCTGCCTTAATGATAATTGCATTGAATTTCTTTCATGATCTATAAAATGGAAGAGATTTAGGTCAAGTTGAATTTCTCAAGTAGCCTGGAAACATGGCTGAAACTAGGAGACTTGATGATGGATGACCAGACTTGGGCTTAGGCCCCCACCCTCTCCACTCCTCCGACTTTTCAAGAGGTGGTATAATGCTAAGCACATCATATCCTTTGGGATTCACCTGTTCATCTGAAAAAATGTATAATTTACCTGCATTATCTACTTCACAGAATTTCGTATAAAGATCAAAAGAAAAATAAATATGATATCATTTTGCAGAGCATAACGCATTCTAGAAGCTGAAGCATCATCATCATTATCATCATCATAATTATCATTCTCATAAGTATTTTTTTTCAATTGCAAACCTCTCTAGTTGTTTAAGTAGGATGGCAGAGAATGAGACAAGGATAGGAAGTTATTCTCTCTTATGTCTCAAACCAATCCCAGGGAAGGTAACATTGGTCACCTTCTTGGTTATGACGAAAGAAGAATATTGCATTGGATTCATTTGCTTAAATTATATAGTAGAGTATGCAGGAAAACAGTGGCTTTCATTTTCAGATGGACTGATCGTTTCTTGGCTGATTTACCTGAATGAGCCACAGCCAGGCAGTGCTGTAACCTCTAGGCAGTGCTCGCCCCATTATTCTGTAGTGCCCCACGAAGGTTCCCTGCAAAACAAGGCTGAGTTACGGCTGGTCCTGGCAGACGGTGTCATTTCCATTTGCTGTCAGTGAGCGCTGGGGAGTGAAGAGTCACAAGGGCACCATATTTTGTGTTGCACAGGATGGCCCTGTGATAAATGCTTACTCTATAGTGATGGGAGACTGAACTATTCAGTCTCTGGAGGGTGGTATGAACAAGCACCCATCACCCTGGTGGCAGGAAAGCAGGGAGAGGGTTGAAAGAATCTATACTTGACAATTCCTTTTAAGAGCAAACCATTACCTTGTGACAGAGAAAAAGGAAGCGGCAGTGATCCATCACCCCCCCCCCCCCAAAGCTTTGCCTGCTCACCTGACATCGAGGATATTTCCCAGACTGTTTGTGTAAAGCACATCCCGTGATGCTGGTCCTATGATGTGGAGATGCCTAACTACCTAGGGAATAGAACTGAGAACACCTGTCTACTTGCCTGACTGTGAGGAGGTGCAGGGGTGTGGGCTGCACCCTCAGAGTCCAGTTAGAAAACACGTTCCCCACTTACTTCCTCAGAATCATTAGAAGATGCTCCCTGGAGGTAAGAGTTTCATTAAAGGACTGATGCCCCAATGGTGGCTGGCCCCATGGGTGTTATATTGCCCACTTCCTTCAGCTGAGACCACAGGTCCACAGTCACAAGTGTTTTAGGCTTTTCTGATCCACACACAACCCTTCCTATAAGTAGGTGCTTGAAATTTTTCCATTACTAAGTCATTTTTTCCTGTCAACATTCTTTCTGGGTTTTTCACTCAAAATGCAAAGATGTAACTAGAATGAGGGATTTGGATCACGTTTCTTATGGCATATGACAGAGAATGGGAGGTCCTGGAAGCAGTGAGCCTAAAGGAAGAGGGCGGGCCAGGATGGGGAGAGGGGAGGAGTGGAGTGCCCCAAGGAACTTTGCTTTCTTCCCTTCTATTTGGAAGATGGGTCAGCAGGTGTGACCTTCTTGGGGTGGAAGGATAATTGGGGGTAGACCTAGGCAGCTCCCACTTTCCCAGCCACACCTTGGAAGGACAGCAGGCAGGTACCAGCTGGCCTACCCCTCTCCAGATCCTCCCTGAGAAGGCTGGAAGAAATGGGCATCATGGATCAAAGGGAACCGCCTCTGTTTGTTTTCACCTAGGGGAATGGAGCAGTTCCCACACCCTTTCACAGAGCTGTTCTAAGTTCTTCTTAACTTCTTAACCAGCATGAATCATAATCCACTTGACCCTCTTTCTAGAATTAGCACTGACTAGATGAAAGGCTGTCCCCATTTCAGTGTGGGTATCCTAATTAGGGAGAATGCTTTTTCTAGCTTATGTTTCATTACATTAAAAAAGTGTATTGATTTTACACAACCTAGAAACAAAAATAGCATTATTTACACGGATTAAAATACCACTACCTTGAGATAAATATGGTTGACATTTTTGAAGCACAGTCTTTAAGACTTTGTTTGTATGGGTACACAAATATTTTCTCAAAAACAAATTTTATAGACCACTTTGCAATGTAATTCTTTCATTTACCTTGTTGTGTACATATTTGATGTAAAATACATATCATTATCTTATTAAGAGATAAATATTGCACCTTAATTTTAATTTGTTTAGTAAGTTCCATATTCATCCTTCCTTCCTTCCTTCCTCCCTCCCTTCCTTCTTTCCTTCCTTCCATTACCTATCTATGTTAATCTACGTATTTATTCATCTATGTATGTATATATGTATGATCTATTTATTTATCTATGTATTATCTATCCCTCCACCTACTTATTGTCATTATAAATTGAGCCACCAAAAGCATTCTGGAATATAAATTATATGGGCACATAATGATTATTTCCCTAGAAATGAGATTTCTAGATAAAATGATATATTTAAGTTCCTTCATATATTACACAGGTTTTACATTCTCTTCATCAGAGTAGGAGTGTCCACTTCACAGTTTAAGAGAGTGGTTTTCACTCCTCACTGCTCATTGAAATCATCTGAGGAAATCGTAGAAAAATACTAATGCCCCGGCTCTGCCCCAGATGAATCACAGCCAAGTCTTTAGCTGAGGGTCCCAGAGATCATTATTTGTAAAAGCCTCCTCAAGTGATTCCAATATGCAGTGGGTGTTAAGGAGCTCCCTGACCCAGGGCTACCTTCTTTCTCCTACCCCAAGGCCACGGCGGACATCGTCAAGGGCAACACGTCCTTCTAGAGCCCAAGCTCACTCTCTCTATCCCTCTCAGGTGCCGCACTAACAACTAACACCTGGCAGACCTCAGCCTGAGAGGGGGTTGTTCCGATTTGGTACAAATTTACTGATTTTTGTCTGCTTATTCTATCAGTTGCTGAGAGAGGGTGTTAAAACTTCCTAGGTAAGAATTACAGAATTATCTATTCTCCTTTAATTTAATTCTGCTAGTGTTTGCTTTATGTAGTTTCAACCTCAGTCATCAGATCCCTGACTATTAATGAGTATTATGTCTTCCCGATTAATTTATCCTTTTATTACTATAGACTATTTCCCTCAATCACTGGTAATACTCTGTTTTGAAGCTATCTTTTTTATTTAATATAGCCAACCCAGTCTTCTTATGCTTCCTCTTTGCACTGAATATTAATTTTAACCCACTGATTTTTAACCCAACCCTGTCTCAGTATGTCTCTTGTAAGCCCTGTGTAGTTGGGTGTTTCTGGTCGCTGTTTCAGCCATTCTGAAGAACTCCGACTTTAACTGGAGTTGGTTCATGTCTACCGTTTTATTATTTGTTTTCTGGTCATCCTTTCTGCTTCACTGTTTCTCTGCTTTACCTTCATGGCTGCTTTTGGATTATTTGGATACATTTTAATATTCTATTTAATTTATGTATTGGCTTTTTAACTATACTCTTTCACATTATAGTTTTAGTGGTTCTGGAATTACAACACATATCTTTAGCTTTTCAGTTTATTTAGAATAAGAAGTATTGGCACCATTTCATGTAAAATGTAGCAGTTGTATAGATATCATTAAGGTAAAGTTCTTTGTTTTGTAATTCTTTAACAGTCTTAGTATTTCTCTCTTACTGAGAGAAGTCAGGTCCTCTTCTTCCCTCTCTTCTTCCTCTTGCTTCTCCTCCTCCTCTTTCTTTTTGTAATTGCTAATATATTTTGTGCTCTTGAAAACACCTCTTTGCAGTCTCCTTTCCTTTATTTTTTCATCCCCTTTTCTTTTCTCTTCTTTACTTTCCAGGTTTCGCTGTGTTTCCTAAGTGTCTGTAATGCACTGACAGAGAGCATCTGCTGAGAAGTCAGGCTGCTTGGTCTGAATTCCAACCTCTCTACTTACTAGTAGTAGGACCTTGGGAAGGCAACCACCCTCATTTTTCTTGTCTGTAGTGTAGGAATGATAATAACTCCTACCTCACAGGATTATGATGAGGAATGAGTTAAAATAAACAGAGCCCTTAGAATAGTGACTGACACATCAAAGTATCAAAATGTACATGATCCCCTAGTGATTTGAAAGTTACATATTCAATTGTATCTCCAGTGGTGCCTACCTTTATTCAGAAAAATAAAGGAAACTTTAGTTCTCTAACAGCAACAAAACTGTAATCGTGGGTGTTAAATCAATTAGCAGAAGAAAAGAGATTTGGCACACTCCCTCTTTCACAGATTATCTATTGTTTAAGTAATTTTAAATCCAGATAATGACAATTAATATTATAAATATCCTCATTCAATAATTTTTGACATTTATGTTGTTTTATCACTATATTAACAATAATTGTTATATTACCTGTTTTTAAATTTGATTTCTCTCCATAATTTGTTATGTTTTCCATATTGTTTTCCAGTTGATTTCTTTATTTTTATTCATTATAAGCTAGTTGGATAATTTTTCTCTAACTAATTGGGATGATGGGTGAGTATAGAGTATAGAGCAAATTTGAGTGCTTGGATTGCAGGGAATTTCTCTTTATTTTCTTTGACATGAATGATAAGATAGCTAGGTGAAACAGAATTCTTTAGTTATTGTCCACTATCCCCACTCCTTGTTCTTATTACTTTCTGGAACTTAGTATAGTGGAGGAGAAGTCTGATAACAATCTTTTCTTTCAATCTATATATTGAAAATCCCAGTTCACATGAGATTGTTTTTATAATATTTGCTGAAAAACTAATGATGATGATGATGATAAAGATAACAATGCGACACCATTTATATTCTCTTCCGGAAGGTCTTCTTTCACTGTTGCACATTGTGTCCTGGAGCAGTGAGGGTTTGTTGGTTTCAACAGCACCTGAGTTAAAGAGAGTGACATTAAATCAGGTGAGCTCAGGCTCCTCATTTGAAGACCTGCAGTAAAGAGGTGACAAAAAGAACAGATTTAAATGAGATGCCTAAGATGTTCTGACTTCTTCTCTTGAGTCATTGCTAATGACTTTGTGTGAGTTTCTTTACCTCTCTGTGTTTTAGTTTTATGTTAATTGGAGAAGTGAGAGCATATTAAATCTCTCCATTGAGTTTTGACAAATATTTACACTTAATGTAACCACCATCTCAACCAAGATTTGGACCATCTCCAGTACTCTATACATTTTCCTTCAAGCCCACTTCCAGTCAATATCCTACCTTCTCCTCACCCCCATTCAGATAGTCACTGATCTGCTTTCTGTCATTATAGTTGAGTTTTGACTCTTCTAGAACTTAACATAAGTGTAATCATAATATTGTTTTCCCTTCAGTAAATGTGGGTGTCTGATCTGTATTTTTTGATAATCATTCATGCTGTTTTAGTTATTGTTTTTTATAAATAATACTTTATTGTGTGAGTATATCACTTCATTTGTTTAAAAATAATTTATTGATAATAATAATAATAATAATAATTTTTTTTTTTAGTCTCTGCATCTCCTTTAAGTCTTTGAGTTTCTCAAAAACAGCCATTGCACATCACACAGTGCTTGGCACAAGTAGTTCAGTAAACATGGCTTGAGTAAATTCATAAATGGAATGAATACAACTTAGGGGACAATCATTGGGTTTCTATTTTTCAGGCTTATGGAGATGAACATGGGAATTGAGTTGAAAATGTGACAGTATATGAAGACAATGACAGATGCATACAATTGTGATTGCTGATATTTCTCCCCCTCTGTGGCAGTCCTAAAAGACCGTGCATGTGCTTGAGTGTGGGGTCCAGGAAAGAAATGTGGGCAGAGATGAGAGGAATTGGTCGAAATAAGAGAAAGAAGATGGAAGTTCTTTGAATGAGACAGAAACCAGAGAGATCATCTGATGAAGGAAAACATTCTAGACTAAGGTCTAAGTCTTAGATCTATTTCTTAGTACCCAAGTCACCTTAGATGAGCAATTTCACCACCATGAAACTCTGTTTATTCATACGCAAAATGAAAACAGATGGACTAGATGAGCTTGAAGAGTCCTTTGAGCTCTAAGATACTATAAACCCCATTTTATGTGGGTAAACATGAGAAAGAATTGACCATGCACTCTCAGAGCTCTGCCTACCAGGCATGCCATGGCTGGTTACTGTGAAAGAGTTTGCTTTTACCAGGCAAGTCCCAGAAAGTGCCTTTTCTCCTTGGATTCTCAGTCTGAGATTCTATTCTGAGCTGTTCAGCAGGCAGCCTGCAGGATGGGATGATGTTAAGACTGAGTGAAGCTGAGTCACTGAAGGCAGGAGGTCAGTGTCCATAGGATGGGTCACAGGAGGGTGGGCTGAGTAGGAAGACTCCTATCTCGGATCCAGGGAAAGCTTGTGTTTTACTGACATTTCCACAGAGAGTACAGAGAGAAGACTCTTGCAAGAAAAGGGGCAAAATCCCAAGAGCAAATATCTGGCTAGCTCAGTTCCTTTTTAGCTCTTAAGGGGCCGAGTATTCTATTTGATGGGAAGTTATGTTTTCTCCCTAACAAACATCAGTGTCTGATCCCCAGCTTCCATTTCTGGATTTCACAGATAGGGCATTCACTGTTGGAGGTGGAAGCAATAAAATCCTCCAGGAAAATTTGGGTGTTTATTGTGAGAATCATCTTTAAATCCCTCTTCTTGGGACACATTTTCTTTTGTAGCTTGTTTTCTCTTGGGTAGGGGGAAATGGTTCAGGCATAAGGGATTATGGGAGGATCTTAGTAATAAGAGGTCAATCCTGCCATTCAGTTAGCACTTAGCTGATTCCAACCCTGGTTTCCTTCCCAGAAAAAAAAAAAAAAAAAAAAAAAAAAAAGTAACTTGCTCTCAATGAGTCTTCAATCTCTAAGTCTCAGAGTTGGTTGCATTCTCATGAACAGAAGAGTGTCTGTATTTCATGAGGCTTTGCTACTTATGAAGGTCAGAAGCACTCACTGTGGCTGCTGGAATTTCACCCAGTTTGTGGGCTATTCTTCAGGCTGTTATTACTACTCAGGAAGTTTCATAGAAAGCTGTGTCTGTGGTATATGCATTTTTCCATGTATTTTTTTTTGAACCATGGTTAATACCCTTGAAAGATGTGAACTATTTAAAAATAAATATGCACCTTCATAATGGACTCAGTGAAAAACAGTCAGACATTAATATTTTTGCAATGTTGAACTTCCTATAATAGTTGATTGAATGTTAAAAGATTTCTAAGATGACTTTGGGTTTCAGTGGGCTCTTGGGGCAAGAGGTAGCACTGAGAGCCACCACTAAGGGGCTGTGTGCCAGTCACATAGTTTCTCTGGGCTTTAGTGTCCTCTGTAAAATGAGGGGGTTGGAGGCAATCATTTTGAGGTTTCAGTTTTGAGTCCAGCCAGGATGCTATACTCAAACAGCTAAAGAATTCTTGGGCTAAGACTAATCTTATAGAGACCAGGGAAGGAAAATAGAAAGAGTAGGAAAAAACTATAATAAACTGTGGAGTTATGAGGTGTGTGTGCATGTGTTTGTGTAGGAAGTTGGCCAGAAAAGAATAAAACAGAAAATTATCAGAGTTTTTCTGCTTCTTCATTGTAATTGCCTTGGAACAAAGAAGTACCTTCCTCTCACCTGCTGTATCTTGATCTCTGGTCCAGAAGTCCTCAGAACTCAAATTAGAGCACATGGAAGTCCAGTACTTATGAAAGTCCAAGAAGAATAGATGTGTACTAGTTAACTACCGCAGTGATTCAGCACCAAAGAAAAAAGTACCATGAAAACCTTCCTATCTACAAGGGAACCCCCCAAAACCAGGTTATCTTCTGGAGGGTGGACCCCTTGCAGTACAGGCTTTTCCCACAAAGTGAGTGTTCTAGGAACTCATCTGAATTGATGTACCAACTGGCATTGTTGTGAGAGGCTGCAGTAGGTGTCAGTAAATTTTTCTGAAGACTCTTTCAACACATTTGCCCACTACATGATGGGTAATTTACAAGCACACCTGCCCACACCTCGCTGAATGTTTGACCAAAAATGGCATGACCTCTGTGCCCCACCCTCCCAATTCACTTGATCTCACCCTGAGTGACTTTTTTTTTGTTTGTTTCCCTGGATGAAAAAGTCCTCAAAGGGAAACATTTTGCAAACGTGGAAGAGGTGAAACAAAATGGCAGAAACACTAAGAGGCATAAAAATCAATGAGTTCAAAAACAGCTTTGAGCAGTGGAAAAAATGTCTCAAGAGGTATATCGCATCAAATGGAGAGTACCTTGAAGGTGACTAAAGATTAAACATGTAAGAATAAATACACAATTTTTTATAAATAAATTCAGGTTTTTTTGGATCACCCCCCCTTGTATATACATGTTGCCTATACAATTTATATACAAAATTCAATTAAGTTTTGAAACAGCAGTAACAAATAACCAGAAAAATTATTAAAAGAAATCATTATTTACAGTAGTACCAGAGAATTGTAAGCATATAGGAACAAAGCTAACAACATGTTTATAAGATGTCTACAGAAAAAATATTAAAAATGTGTGAAGAGATACTAAAAGTTCTAAATAAAAAATAAAGATTCTTATTGATAAGATTTAACTTTGTAAATATGCAAATATTCACCAAAATAATCTATGGATGCATTGCATTTTCAAATAGAACACCAACAGAATTTTTCAAGGCAATGAGTTATCTTGGCAAGTTATATCTAAAATTTACATTCAAGTGCAAAAGGCAAAATACTATCAGAATTTTAAAATACATATATAAGCAGTTGGAAGGGACATAGCCTATGGAGTAGGACTTCTTATAAAGTTATAGTTTGGGGGGCAATGTGGTATTGGCACTAGGATAGACAAATTGATCAGTGGAAAAGAAGAGAAAATTCAGAAATAGGTACTAAGAGACGTGACATATTAGACTAGTAAGGAAGAGAGACTTTAATAAATGGAGCAGGAAAAAACTGGCTATCCATATGGGAAAAAAAAAAAAAATCCCTACCTCACACCATATACAGAAGTCAACCTGAAATGGATTAAGGGTTCAAATGTCAAAATAAAACTTTAAAATACTTCATAGAAGTCATAGATATTATTTAGAACTGGGAGGAAGAATGGTTTTCTTAAACAAGGCACGCACACACACACATATACACAAAATGCACTGTAGGAAAAATACTTAGTAAATTTGACTTTTTAAAATAATTAAAAAATACTTTTAAAATGGAAAATGATTTACAAACTAAGAGAAGATATTTGAGAAGTGAAGAAATAAAGCATTCATATTAAGAAGAGACAATTAGTATAAAGAAGTAATAAGAGAACAAATAGAAAGATGAGCAAATGTCTTAAACAGGCAGTTCACATGCAGCCAGCAAATATGTTGGAGGTGTTTGATATCATTAGTGATAATGGTAATATGGTTCGTGAGGACAAGATAACATTTTATACTCACATGATTGACAAAAATTCATAAAGTTGATCATATCTAATGCTGCAGAAGATGTTGATCTGTAGGTTCTCTAAGGTGTAACAATTTTGAGTCATTTGGTCCCAACGTTGAACATTCATATACCCGATAACTCAGCATTTCCACTTCTAGGTTATATTAAGAGAAACAAACACACAGGAGAAATGTGTAAGGCTGTTCTTAGTAGAGCTGTTTACTATAGCAAAAACCAGAAAACAACTAAAATTTCCATTCAGGGAAAGTCACCAAATAAATTGCTATATTGATACAATGGAATATTATGCAGCAAGTATAATGATATGCAACAGTCTTAGCAACATACTATTAGGTGAAAAGAGTAAATCTGTGAAAACTACATATAGCACCATATCCTTTTTATAAAGCAAAAAACAGTACATGTTCATAATATTGTTAGAAATACATGTAGGTACAGTAAATGCACATAACAGGGAAAGCAAGGGGACAGTGAATACAGGACTCAGGGGTGGGGCAGGAAAATCATACAGCCACCTGTAGGCAGGTGACTGCTCAACTCCCGCTTTTCATTTGGGATGTCAGGATCATGGATGCTCATTACATTATTTTACATTATTATGAGCTAAGAAAGAAAGGAAGGAAGTAAAGAAGGGAGGGAAGGAGAGAGAGGAAGGGAGAGGGTGAGAGAGAGGGAGAGGAAGAAAAAGAAGAAAAAAGGAGAGCAATGGAGGAAACAGGGAAGCAAGCTTATTAAATGCTGCTCTGGGTCTCAACAAGATGAAGTTCTCAGAACAGACCCTCAGAAACTTTCTCTGCAGAGCAGCACTTGTTAACTTGTTTCCCAGCCTGTGGGCTCCGGTTAAATCTGTCCTCATTAGGGATATTAAAGGAAACAGTGATGCACCTGGGACATGCACGTAAGCGAACAGTTGCCAACCACAGCGCACATCTCTGGCATATATTTAGGAAACACACACACACGAGAGCAGATATATCTTGTATGCAGAAAAGACAAACCCTCCACCATTTCTTTGCTTCCCTTCCCTTATTTTTTCCTTCTCTCCTTTTCTTTCTTCCTTTTCCTCATTTTCTTTCTCCTAAACCTCCATACATCGCCCACATTTGAAGGTGCCACCCTGCCAAATTCCCCTAGGGAGAAGAAAGCATTAAGTCTTTGTCCTGGTGGCATCAGAATCCATTTTGTTGGGGCAATTTATATTTTATGACACACATGTAAATTACTATGTGGAATTTAATAGCTCAATTGAGTACCTTCAGTTGGAGCCAAATTGGCATTTATTTCCTGATTTCTGAAGGGGGTTTCTGGGCTTTAGGATGGGGAACTTCTCGCAGATGGCAGCATTTTGATTTAACAGATTTTTCTGTGGGGAGATCAGTTCCAGACTTGCCCGGCTCGCAGAGCTTGGGGGAAGAGAGGAGCGGAAGGTGGTAATTTGCTAAGAAAGGAAGGAAAAACAATAATATTTATTTGATTACATTTTCTCATGTTCTAGTAGGGGGTAAATTACAGGCCTAATGACTTCAGTGTTGAGGGTTTGCCTGGAACAAAGCCTCCTAAGATGTCTAGGGCTTTGGAGTTAAAGGGAACTCAGCAGAGGGGAAATTCTTCCTAGGGTTTTATGTACAAGGTCAGCATTTCCAATAATACTGCTTGGCTCCAAACACCCTTTTCCTGCTCTCCCTACATTGGCTAAAAATGAGCAATAAAAGATGGGGGAAATGTGTGGATTATTGATGATAAAAATATGAATACAGTAGCATTTCTTATTTCTATTTTATAAGTGAAGAAGCTGAGACTCGGAGAGCAGTGGGGACAACTGTAATAGAAGAACAATAAGAAAAGGGATTAAAACAAGAAGAAGAAACTGAGACCTTCTGTTCCTTGCATATGATTTACTGGGTTATAGACTTGAACTTTGCATAAGTGTCTGATACTATTTTACAAACACGGAATTCCCTAGCCTTGCCACAGTAGTTCCAGACCCCACTTTGAAAAGCCTCCCAGGTCCAGAAAAGGCAAGGCAGGGTGGGCTCCAAGGTCAAGCTGCGCTGGGATGGGCATCGGCCTGGAGGGATGACTGGGTCCCAAGGGCTCGGTTCACTCCTGCACCTGAGTCTGCCCGCCCGGGAATCCGCGCACTGGAAGGGCAGAGACTTGGGGAATTAGCCAGCTTGGATTTGAATCCAGATCTTCTACCACGGGAGTGACCTCGGAGGGATTCTTTGCCACTTCCAGTTTCACATTCCTCACCCTCTGTTTAGCGAAGACAATACCTACCTCATAATGGGTGTGAGATTGAAGGTTAGCCAGCAAAGCGCCCAGCGCACCTGTGGGACAAGATGTGTCTGTGACGCTGCTCCTGTCCCCAGTCCTGGACCAGGGACCTTATCTTAATGAGTGACTAGGCTTTGCACTCTTCGTTTAGAGAATCAAGGTGACAGAGAAAGGAAATCATGTGCATCCAGATCCTCCTGAACAGATGGAATTGCTTGGAATTTCCTCTAAGGCAGAAGGGAGGCCTCTTCACCTGCTGCACTGCCAGCCTGCCCTCCTCTGTGACTCTGGGAGGGGACTGCAATGGTAGAAAGTGCACTGAAGTGCATTGAAAAATATCCTTGTGACTCCAACTCCCAGCTCTGCCACTTCAGGTCTGGGTGACTCTGAACCACTCACATGGCCTGTCTGAGTCATATAAATAATTCCTGCTCTGTCTCCTTCATCATGTTTAAAGAATTTAAGAGACTAAACATGCAGAAAATGTTTTTAATTATAAAGTAACCTCTAACATAAACCTGTATTATCTTTTCTCTTGTAGTTATTAATATTCTATTCTGCAATATATATTTCTCTATAAAATTCCTCAAGGAGATCAATACTTAAAACAGCTCCTAAAATAGACCAAACCTTCTTTGTTGGTGGAAGGTCCCACTTCCACTCCTCCTGGTGACCTGGGCTCTATGCTCAGGAATATCAGAGGGGTCTTGATCTCAGGGAACCATGGGGAGATTGGGGGGATTTCTAATCTGTGAGACTAGGGGTGAATACGATCATGTGCTTCCTCCATCTCAACGGGAGGGAAACACTTTCCAAACACAGCTAGCAGCTTTCAAATAAATGGTCCTTGTGACCAGGTATTTGTAAAAGGTTAATTGAAGGTACATTTCACATTTTCATGGAATCTCAACCCAGGGACTTGATTGCACTTGGCTCAGTTCACCAAGTTTTCATCTCCCTTCTGCTGGCACTCATCTGATGATAAAATGCCATCTCTCTATTACTGGCTTTTGACCTTTAAATGGCAAAGAGCTGCTTTGTCATCAGATAGCATCATGAAGAGCCATAAAAGGGGGAGATGAAGTTAGAATACTAACTTGTCTCAAGCCAGTGCATTATAAAGCCCTTTTGACTTAGGCATCAGTCAGAATAGGGGAAAACAGGGCTCTAACCCTGCCCCCCTTCCCCCCAGAGTCCATTACTACAACACCACATCATTTATTGAGAGCCGGCTCTGTCCTGATTCATTTACTCCCTCATTTGAATTCAAACTTAAATTCTTGTTTCCTCATGATTCTATCCTTTCTATTTACTTTTTATGTTCAGAGTTATGATAACAATTTATACCCGGCCGCCAGTTGCATGGTAATGCATAGTTCTGTTTCCTTGGGTTGTTCAGGGCCCCCGGCCATGGGCACTGAACATTCCTTGGTGCTTGAATATTCTCTGCGAGACCCTGTCAGGCAGCCTCAGCAGTAGACAGGACACTGTGAAGTCAAAGTGTGTCTCTGCCATCATATTGCCGGGCCGCTCTGCCAAGTCGGTTCACCTTTCTGTGCCTCTGTTTCCAGAGTGGTGAAACAGAACTAGTTCAAGAGCAACATCTCACCTTCCAACGGGAGTGTTCTCAGGAACGACTAATGTTAAGCCTTGTAAAACACACGGAAACCATGAAACGAGACATGAAAATGTGCTCTTCACTTGGGAGGAGAGAAGAGGACAGAAAAAGGCAGAATTGTGGCTGCCAGGCCAACTGGAGGGAACACAGCATGTCTGTGTCGCGCTGAACCTCCTAATCCTTTTATGTTTTTGCACACCAGAAATCAATAGGTAATATCTCTGGCAGGAAAGACAACTCTGTAGGGCAGTAAAGGACAATGGATCCATCAATCGGGCAAGGCTAGCCTTCCTAATTCAAGCTGGGTTTCCTGATACCTCAAGAGTCTAAGATGACAACTGTTCCTTGTTACTTGTCAGCCCATCCTCCCACTCCTGGCCATCATCGCCGCTCCCCTGCCATGATGGGGAGTTGTCACCCAAGGGGACATCGTTAAGAAATTATGGGTTCATTGTTTTCAAATCAGCACCTTGAGAAACTCCTGTCAAGGCCCTGGTGTTCAAACTTAAACCCCTGCCTTTTACCATTTTCAAATCAATACATAAAAAATACATGTGCTAAGTGCACAAGAGTTACATAGGAATTTAAGAGATGTAGAATGATAAGAAATGGTGCCTGGAATACCAGGAATGGAACAATTCAGACATCAAATAAAACTTTATATAAGTCATAGCTAATAGGAATGGACTGTCAATTTCTAGGGTTCTGGAGAAGAATAAATCTTATTAAGACAAGAGTTGTCAGGACAACGTTTGCAAGTAAATAGGAATTGAACTAAGACTTTTAGGTGGCTACCATTGAAATTAGGGGTATTAGGGCCAGTGGGGAAGGGATGCGGAGGTCATTGCAGGGAAGGCAGGGTAAACACAGGTGCAGAGCAGAGAAGGGGCTGGCGTGAGTCAGGGGCACTGAGGCACCTGCAGACGGCCTGGAGAGTGTGTGCTGGTGACAGGGGAGCGTGGTCAGCCGGAACCACGATTATGGGGGAACTTGGAAGCAATGCTACCTGCCTTACTTTTCATAAAATGGTTAGATGAAGAGGTCTAAAGGAAATGCTACTTCTTTTCCTATGGACTAAAATTTATGAACATTATGAGCACTATGTACAACTCAAAATCCCCTTTCCCTCTAACTTCTAGTGCAGTTTGGTGTTTTGGAAGTCCGGAATTAAGAGAAGTATAACTTTTCCATAACAGGGCTTATTCTCCTCCCTGCGGGTCTACTTCATAGCATCATGATTATAAGCAAATTATTGAAAATATTGTTAAAATATTATGAAAATATAAAACAGTTAGGGAGCAGAATAGGAGGACCCCAAATTCTGTAGTACATGGTCAGCCTAACAGTTAGGCAGAATAGGCAAACGCCTAGTCATGGTATATAGTTTCAGGAATTTTGGAAAGTGCCCAAAGTGTCAAAGAAGAAAATGCTCCCCCACCCTCTGGCTGACTGAAATTCCACCAACAACCCTAATCTCTTTAGTTTAGGGTGTTGATCCCTGTTAAAATGTCTACATCATGAAAGCGGTAATAATTTAAGCTGCCCCTCAAGGTACTGTCCCTTTTTTTTTCTTTTTTTTGCTTCCTTTTACTGTAAAGTTTTTAATTAAGTGGTCTACACCCCACAGCCCCCATTTCCTTACCACCCACTTTCTCCTTAATCTTGAAAAAAAGCTAGCTTCTGTCCCACCTTTCACCGGAAACCATTCTCTCCAAGGCGACCAAAGACCTGCCAACCACCAACTTTTTTCTCACCACTTTGAGCCCTTTACTATGCCCTCTTCCTTGAAACTCTTGTTCCCTAGCATCCAAGGCACAATGTGCTGTGATTTTCTTCTGCCGGGTGCAATGGTTTTTTCTATGTAGCTTCACTAGTTCCTCTTCCACCTCCGATTCTCCACAATACCCAATACTCGTCAATTCCTTTACAGGTCCCTGCACGCATGCATTCCAATTCGCTCAGGTTATCGAAGCTTTTGGAGGTAGTTACATTATCGCCACATCGAGGGTGAGAAAGTTAAAGCTCAGAGAGTTGCTAACAAGCTGGGCAAGCAGAAGAGAAGGCTGGCTCCCTGACCCCGCCCCCAGCCTGTGCTCTAAGTGTGGACACGCCCTCGCGGCCAGTTTCTCGCCCTCCTTCCTTCCTCTGTACCCCCCATTACAGCGAACCCAGCGGCCTCCACAGCTTCAGCGTACTCGTTCGTTCAACACGATTTTAAGAACCTGGACATGAAATGTGGACAACGCGTCTCTAGCTAAAACCCAGCAGGACGGGAAGGCAGGAGGAGGAAGAGTTGAGTTCTGGGTCAGAATCCTGGCTTTTCTATTAAGGGGTCTTATGATATTGGACAAGTTATTTAATTCTAGCTATTCTTACTTTCCTTTATTTGTACAATGGGAATAATAAGAATAACTCATATTTACTAGTTTTGTGAGGGGGAAAGGAGATAGCTTGGCTAAAACATGTAACCCGGGCTCTGAGACAGAGAGGGCTCCCCCATCCGTGTGAGGTACTTTTATTGGCTCTAATAAAGAGAACTGAAGAGATGGTATTGGAAAACTTGTGTTCACATCCCTGCTTTTTCTATTCAAATGAGAGCCCTGCTTAGACCTCTTCCTTTCTGTCCACGGCACCAACATCACTCATTCCCCTGGTCGCCTGGGTTTGAAGTCTGGATCCTATCCGTACCCTTATCCAATCAGCTACCAGCCCTGGTTTGGTCTTCCACCACTGGGTCTTCTCACCTGAGTCATCAGTGGGCCGTCACCGTGGTCTCAGTGTCTGACTTCTCCCGACCCCAATTTGACCCTCCTATGTTAGTGAGATTAGTTGTTCAAAAATACAACTTTTTTTTTTTTCTGGACTGAAAAACATCTAGTAGTTGTCCATTGCTGATAGCAGAAAGCACACACAGTTCCACATGGAATTCAAAATCATCCTAAACGTGACCCCTGCATACGCTCTTCCATCCATTCTGCTCCCTCACAACTGACCCTTGTTTTCTGTTCTCAGTTTACATTCCAACCAGAATCTCTACTCATGGCCCCAGACGTTCAACTTGCATTCCTACCGCCCCCACTGCTACGTCCTTACCCTCGCCCAGGGACTCTTCCGGTATGCCCTCTGTTTACATCTCTGCCGCACTGGCCTTGCCCCTAGCTCGGCTGCCACATCCTTCTTCTCCAAGTCGTCTCAACTATATTTAAACTCCTACAGTGACAGCAGCCACTGTTTATCGATCACCTGCTGTATGCTTTACCCACCTTGTATGTTACCAAATGCCACCACACTGCAAAGTATGATAGATATTGTTACCATCCACGCATCATAGCTGAAAAACAAAGTCTCTAAGGGTAAATAAACTTCACTATTTACTTTATAACACCATTGCTGCCTGGAACGTTCTTCCATTTAAAAATAAACATCTGCTATATTGTATACATATTTAAAAATATTTCTGTGAGAATATTTTATTCCTTAAATTAGACTATGCACTTCTTGAGGCCATCTTTAATGACTTTACAGAACACACCTGCAGCTGTAGGTAGCTCATGTCTAGAGGTTCCACAGAAAATGAAAAAGATTGGTATACCTGATTGTAAGTGTACATTCTCAATAAATTCTCTATTATCTTGAGACCACAGAAAAAGGTAAAAGAAGCTCATAGTAGCCAAAAGGAGCATGACTGTTCATCAACCAAGTTATTGTACTTACAGAACAAGAGAGGGAAGGTCCCGATTTTGATATAAGAGGACTTCTATGAGTTCACACATACATTGGTACGATGCTCTTGAGGGCATATTACCTACCGCTGGGTTCACCACAGAGATTTTGCGTCATAATGTACCTTTTGTGACATTCTGGAATGGGTCTATATGCCTACTTTGATATTTCTATATCTAGAAACAATATTTTTAACCACAAGTTTTATTTTCCTTTTCTTTTTGTCACACTGCATCTTCCCTATTAGCAGGGGCATTGTCCTGTTTTTGCATTGGGAGATCCAGTATGTATTTGTATATGACAGGCAGCAATGATGCAACTTCCATTACATACCTGATATGCAATTATGGAGAAAAGGTGAATGTGAGATGTTAAAAACGTTACCACAGATGGCTCTTCATTTTCTCTTCTCGTCCTATACTCATCCAAATTCTGGAACTAGCCCAATCATTTAAACTTGTGTTCTTGGAAGGAGAATTTTAGGAGAGGTTTTCCAATAGTTAAGAGAAAAGAACATTCTTAAAAAGGTTAGCAATAAACATAAAATAAAAATACATTGTCTTGAAAAGACATATTTTTAGGCCAATCTTCAAGACCTGAGACTATCTAGATACAAGAAGATAGCTTTCTCCTTGATCTTTATTGACTCCGCTACTCCGGCGCTGACATTTTCTCAGGCCCCTCACCTGTGGGTCCCTCCGGCTCCCTCCAGTTCTCTTTTTTTATTGATTCCTCAGAAGATTTTATTCCCTGCTTCTTTTTATAACTCAACTTTTCTCTTTTATGCAACTTGGCAGGAGCCCCCAAAGACTGAGGATTATGGTCTTAATCTGTATCTGTGTGTGAATCTTTGTAATTATATTCTCAATCAGAAAGGAGTAATTTTATTTACCCCTAAGCCCTGAAGCTCCCCTCTGAAATTTACAACTTGCTTCTGACTCAACCTGCTTTAAGTTACTAACTTACTAAATTCCAAGCCTACAAGAACATAATTACTTTTCAAAAGCAGATTTGGTCAGAATATACAAATACTATAAAAGGAATATGAAGTGTTCACCCATAGTTTTATTCCACTGTATCAGTCAAAAAAATCAAAGTGAACTCCACGTGTTCTTGGCATCCCTGAATCACAAGTCTACCAAAAGAGGTATGGTGTCCACATTAAAATCCCTTTGGTTTCTTGGGTCAAAATTGAGTTGTGAATCCAAAACAATGCAGACTCAACAGCAGTGACTCAGCAGTCATCAGGATGTTAGCTCTGTGGAGTCCTGCGTGATGCTCCACGGAGAATACACATGTGAACAAGATACAACTCTTATTTTCAATAAGCTTAGAGCTTACTAAGTGATGGCAACGTGCACACAGAAATCATTCAACTGCAAAGCAGAACTTCAAGGGAATAAATAATAGAGGAGGCAGCTGAAGACACAATGATAACTTTGTAAACGAAGGACATTTAGGCTGCACTTTTACAGACAGATGATGTCAGCAAGTAGAAAGGATGGATGGACACTGTATACAGCAAGAGTGAGCAGAGGGGATGCAGGCTGACAAATCCCGGCCATGATCTCAAACAATTAAAAAAATCATACTTGGCTAAAACAGCATTAGAATGAAGTTGAGCAGTGAATAATAATTAGCATATAAAGTGGGCCTTCAATGTGAAGAAGTCTGAACTTTCTTCTTCAGCAATAAGAAACCATGACATTTTCAGAAATGATATGATATCAATTTCTTCGGTGATAGAAAATTCAAAATGACTTCTGGTGCAGAATCTTGTCAGAATATGAATATAGCCCCCCTCCTGGGGGGTGCAGACGTCCTTTTTAAGTTTTCTGGCACTGAAAAAAGAAGAAAAGAAAGAGATTAATAGAGCGGTGATGGAAGAGAGAATAAACCCAGGCATCCTTGGTGGATGTTAATGTTCCATTTCACGGTGCAGGATGCCAAGTGCCTCCGCCATTGTTAACGACGGATGTGCTCAGAACCTGGAGGCTGATTGGGTGTCAGGCAACATGTTCCAGGATCTTTGCCATCCATCGGGAAAAATATGGGTCTCTCCCAAAAATCCAAGCATAGTCTTTACAGGCATTTTGTCGGCATAACAGCAAACTGTTAGCACACAAACAGTCATTAACCACAGGCTGTAGGCAACGCTAATCCCGAGTGCAACACAGCCCATTGGAACCAGGAAGCCTGAGCCGCTGCTCTTAGGCTCCCAGCAGCTGAGGCCTTAGCTCGGTTTGGCCCAGCTTCCCACCCATGATAACAGGGCTCACTGCTTGTGCCCTGATGTTTAATTTCTGTTACGGAATTTTTGACTGGGTGAAAGAAAAATCATAGTTCAACACTTTTTTCCCTCTGAAAATACAATGTCAGAGCTGGAGAGGGATTTTTAAAGATCTTAACATCCGATTATAATTCCTATGTGGATACTGAGGTCCAGAAGAGGAAGGGCAACATGCAAAATTATGCAGTGGTTTGAGGCCATCTGCTCATTTTTCAACACCGTTTCTCTCACTTACTCATGTTCTGTAAGTCTGGGAAGCAACAGTTCCTTTTTCTCAGTCTTTAATTCATGGATCCCCTTCTTTCAGCTTCACTCCTGGACATCTAAGCATATATAAACATTTCATTTGGTCTGATCCTTCTCCACGATGTCGCCTAAACATAGTCTTCATAGACTGCTGGACAAAATGAGTGTCAAGGAAAAGGAAAGGACTCACAGACCCCAAGAGCCAGAATAGGTGGCAGTTTAAGGGAATGTGCACCTATGGTAGCACCGCCCACTTATCCTAAAGGATGTCAGGGACCAACTGCAGGGTGTCGGTCATGTCAAGGTCATAAGAAAAACAATTCTACATGTCTCATTTTAACACTTATTCATGCATGTACTACACAAAATATGAAGGCTGCTACCACGTGTGAGGTGTTAAGCTTGCTGTAGTGATTGGTCATCCTTTGTTTTGCCTAAGAAGTTCAAATTTCTATGACACAGAACCTAGATCATAGATCGATATCCTAGTTGCAAGCTGCCTCTAACCAAAGCTCACATAGGGCAGAATTGTATAAATGCAGGATGTTGAGTGGTCAAAGGAAATTATAACCACCCCATGCAGATGGAAAAACTTGTTACCATAAAAGGCCAATTCTGGCATTGAATGTTGACAGTGGCAGGAAGACCCGAGCCAGGATCCAGGAGACCCAGAGGGGACTGCAGGTAAAAGAAGAGCAAGTGGAAACATCTGGGGTCTCTCCTGTTCTCCTCACCAAGTTCCCGGAAAAGAAAGGGCTCTAGCACATTCAGATGGCACATTACAATCAACTGAAATGGCCATAGCAGGAGCATTGCCTCACACCGTATGAGACATATAAGCTATGACATAGATCCCGTGAGGTGCTTTTCTATGGAATTTTACTTCACATAATGGACCTTGACTTAAAGATAGTGCAGCCGATTCTCATTGCTTGGTATATTGGGGTGTGCATTTTGGTGCTGGGGCAGGAGTGAATACAGGGCTGGGGAAATTGTGGGTATTTTTCCTGTCTGGGATAAAGATTCTTTGATTCTTGTCATTATAACAAGATGGGGAAGGTCAGAATTCGAAGAGAATACTTTAGACTAGTCTCTCCCTGCTCAAAAGGTCCATTTTATTACTTATTAAAATTCCCTTTTTCAAATCCAGTGGAATTCTACCCACCATTCGGATATTAATCTTCTATCTTTAGCATTCTACCAGAAGGGAGATCATTTAATAGCCAATAGAGACTAGACTTCGGCAACAATTTGACTTTCTCAATGATGGGCTGGGGACATAAGTAGATTTCTTCTACCACCACATAGCTGGTCTTTTGTGGGAGCAATTGGGAAATTGTTCAAGTGGTTGGAAGATATTCTGACCCATTTTATTTCCTTCCTTAGGGCAGAAATTGTGGTTATGAAAGATTTTATCTTCTAATTTATTTGGGGTTACTGAAGGAAAGTTCTCTCTCTCTCACACACACACATATTTATATAATATAAAATATATTATATATCTGTATATATAATACCATACAAAATTAATTTCTAAACAGAGACTTTAAACATGGAAATTATAGATATAACATATTCTCCTTGTTATAGATATGAAACATTTTTTGTTAGTGAACTTACAATTTGCCTATCTTGCTTAATAATAATATAAAACATGTATATTACTCCATTCATTTTCTGTAAGAAAGAAAAATAATTACATGGTAATGTTAAAGACTTTTGGTTCCCAAAAGATCATCTCTTCTTTGCTTGGACATGTGCATATTGGGGAGTAAGATCAATATTAAATTATTAATCTATGATTTCTGGTTCTCAGGAAAGTCTTTCATTTTTGGAAGTATGTAGACTGACTAGCAATCCTGAAACTCTGATTAGCAAACACAAATTCTAGAAAAAACGTTTATTATAAACCTTTTAAATTCACAGATCCAATTATAATAAAACAAGGATATTTTTCTGAAGGCAGGAAAATATGAGCACGTAAATTCGGATGTTAAGAGAGCCCAGGAGGCACCACTGCCCCTGGGGCAACTACTGATCTGAGAAGCCCCAGCTTTGGCATTAATAACTGCATACAAATTAGTGCAGGTAGACAAAGCCTTTGGCTTTTGCAGGATGAGGAGGCATATCATATATATGTCCAGAGGCACATAAGAAAAAGACAAACTAGGACAACTCCAGAAATGTCTTGCGCTTTGGCTCTAGATGGGCAGGGAACTAGGAAGAGTTCTCCTTTAAGAATCCATGATCATTACTGGATTCACATGGGTTTGTACACCATGTGAATCCATAACTTCACCATGTGAATCCATGTGGCTCCATAACTTACAATTTGAGGATTTTACCTAAAATTCATTTATGAGTAAACTAGGTTTGGTAGTAGCCCAAGGAATCTGGCAGAAGCAAATGCTGTTTCTTCATGACAAATAATTGCACTTCAGGCCTTAAAGAATTTCCACTGCTAGAGTCTGAGATGTACTCACAATCAAAAATAATGAAACACATAAAGCCACTAAGCATCACGGGCTGAGAGTTAGCAGAATCAACAGGAGAGCCATACCTTAAATTTTTCAGGTTGAAATGATAAGATACAGAATATAAAATATGTATGTTTAATATGCTTAATGAAATATAGGAATAGAAATTATGAGTAAGAAGCAAGAGACTGTCAAGCTTAACAAGGCTGATTTATAAATAAGTATACTAAAATATCTTTATTTCAAAACACACAAAATGACATAGATATATTTAGATTAAGTCTCAATAAAAGAAGCAAACAGAAGATTGAATTGAGTTGGAGAGTGAGTAAATAAAATGGAAGGAAGACTTAAAGGTATAAACTGAATGCATCCCAAAGAGAAAATAATCAGAAAAACATGAAAGAGATATTGAGAAATGTTGATGAAAGAACAAGAATAGTAAAACATACATTTACTCCAAGTTCTAAAAGTTTAACAGAAAAAATAAGGGAAATATAATAGTTGACATTTGATGGTTGAGAATACTCCAGAGTTGATAAAGGGTAAGACTCCTTAGATTCAAAAACCCCACTAACCTTTATGCAGGAAAAATAGAAGAAATTGATAATTTAGATATGTCAAAGTGAAATAGATGAAATAAAATGACATTAAGGCAGACAGAGAAAAACAAACAGATCATTTACAGAGAAAAGAAAGTAAATTACATCTGACTTCTCAATAGCAAACAACACCCAGAAGACAATGGTATCATATCTTTAACTGGTGAAAGAAAATAATTTTCAACCTAGAATTGCATTTCCAGCTGGGTTACCTTTCAGAAACAAGGATTAAACAAATACATTTTCTGATAAGCAAAGTCTGAGAAAGTTGATCAGCACAGACTTGCATTCCAGGGACTTCTAATGTTTATGTTTCAGGAAGAAGGAGGGTTGAGAATACAAGGAAAACCAAGTAAAGAAAGCAGTACCAAGGAAAGAAATATAAACAGCTATGGGTGGTGTAAAAAATAACAACAACAATATCTAATTTATTGAGTTAAAAAAATGCAGAGCTCAAATACTGGACAACAATACCCCATTAACCAGACTGGTCATTCACATTTAAAAAAAAAAAAAAAAACTCTAAGTTACTTGTATTTTTCAGAAAGAAGGTAAAGATTAATGTAAAAGTATGCTAATGATGCATGTTAATATTTCAAAAGTAATCACTAGATTTTTAAACCAATGAAGGGGAAAGGTGGAATGAGGAGGAAAATACCTCCATCATTCCAAAATAAGAGAAAGGAAGAAAGTGGAAATAAAAGAAAAAGATATCCTAGTGTGGGTCACCCCCAAAAGCCAAGACTGAAAGCCAAGGTAGTGCACAGGCAGTTTATTTGGGGAAACTTTCCTAAAGACCAGCAGTAGGAGACTGGAAACAGTGAGACAGAGAACAACGGAAAGTCAGTCCAGGGAGGCGTTCTTCAGATAATCATCACTGAAATGTCATCAGGCACCCTGTGCAAAGCCATGAAGCAGACACCCCACAACTGTGCCCCTAAGGGAGGGGCTCGGGGATGTGTACCTGCTAGTTTCTATCCACCACCTATTGGCCAGAGGGTGTTAGCTGTTCCCCATCCCCGGTTTCTGCGTGCATTGAAACAGTGAGTGTATTCTTGGAGGTGTGCCATGTGGTGACAACAGAGCTGCCCCAAGGGGAAGAGATGAAAGACACATGGGACAGCTGAGACGAACCGCTGTTAGGCTACATCTGTGTGGAGACGGTTGCCACAACAATAAGTGTAATAAAGCGGCGGATTCATATGATGTACGACTGGGCAAGGGAGATGTCTGATCACAGCACAGATAGGAAGCAAAGCAAGATGATAGAGACACATACAAATTTATCAGAAGCCACAACTAAGGTAAGCAGGCTCACCTCTAGTTAAAAGATATAGAGCATCAGTTCAGATTTTAATATCCGTTCTTTGGTGTTTACGAGAGATCCTGGGACAAAAGTACAAAGAAGTGGCGCGCACAGGATGGAAGGACATCCCCCTCTCCCTATCATTGGCTCATATCCGTCCATCTCAGGGCGAGGCTGTTTCTTCGATCCACACACCCTGCGGTGCTTTCTCGCAGGAGCCTTGGGCCACTTTTTCACTGGACTTCGGGGTGAAAGTTGTGAAAGAAATTAGAATTCTTTACAGATGAAGAAATTGAGGAGTAGGGAGGAAGAATGACCCCTTCAAAGACACATACTCACAGAGGTAGGTCTGGGACCAGCAGCTGGATATGTTAACTCCAAGTCCATTTTCCCTTCCCAAGACCAAGGGGATGGGCCAGCATTTTCATGTGAAAGGTCAGGTATTCCAGTCTTTGCATGCCATTAGGTTTCTGTAGCAACTGCTTGGCTCTACCATTTCAGCACAAAAGCAGCCATAAACCATATGTAAATGACTGTCCAGGGCAGTATTTCAATACAATTTCATTCAGGAAAACAACCCGATTTGGCCCGTGGGCAATAGTTTGCTGACCATTGCACCACACTGTGATCATCTTCTCAGCTGCACCGAAAATAACGTCAAGTGACATCATTGTCCCTGTGTCACACTAGAGAGAAACAGCCCACATGTTCAGGGATGCTCAGGTTTCGGCTCAGCAAGTGGGAGGTGGTGGTCCCCCCACCCCGCACCACCCCACCCCACCAGTTGAAGAAAGAAAAAGAAAACAGAAAAGGTTGCTGATGGCTCTTTTCAAGATGACCATATGAGCCCGTACTTTTATTTCTGTTTCCTCCAAAATTGCCTTGCAGGTCAGGGTCCCAGTGGCCTCCCAATGCAGGGAGTCACTTCAGCTCACACCCCTCAGTGTGATAATAAATTCCTGGGCCTCCTCCCCTCACCCCCACTTCCTCAGCCCCTTGGATAAGTTCCTCCTCCCCATGAAGGCCATTTTCCCCCTCATTCTAGACAAATACAGAAGAGACCACCCAAATCTAAAACAATATACATTCTCCCTCTTTCTCATTTGTCCGAGAGTACGGACACATTTCCTCTTTTTCTTATATACATTTTCTCACATTTCCACAAGGATCATAGATTTCACTTTTAAGAGAAAAAGAGTTCAGCACGGCCACAGAATTACTATTGTCCTTCTTTCCTCCCTAAGCTTTTCTCCCTCCAGACGTGACAAAGGATGGCTTATGCTTGTTAAAATACAAAACTTGGCACCCTCAAGGCTAAAAAAGGACAGAATTTAATTTGTCCTTTGTAGTTCCTCTTTTCTATCCCTTTTGGTAACATTTCATTAGCTTTGTGCTTTTCTCAAAAGTCAGTGTATTATTCTTTGTTTTTGAAAAAACAAAACAAAACAAAGCAAAATCCAAAGCTAACAGCCCTTCCACAAAGAACAATAGGAAATGAACAGCCAGGCTTCCAGTGATGATTATTATTATGAATCTTTGTGAGAAAATGTCATTGGGGCTCAGGCATGGAATTGAATTCCTCTTTCCAATTTTATTGGCACTTATTGGGTCTGACAGTTTGATGAGCAAATTGTGTATTATTTAGAAGCTCTTTCATCACTGATCGAGTCTAGTTTGAAAAAAAAAGCATTTACTGAGCATTAGTTATAACTTCAGGTACTGCAAAGAGGAAGGAGAAAACTTAATATGATGCCTTCCCTCCAGAAGAGGAGGAATAGGAGAAATTCATGAGAGACATTCATCTTTTTATTCATTTAATCAAGATTTAGTCTTCACTTACTTTTTACCAGCCAAGGGGAGAAATGTACAAATTGTTGCAATACAGAATTATCAAACAGAGTTTCCCAGGGGAGTCTGGAAAATGGGGTGCAGATAACTGGGAAACTCTTCCTGAGGGATTAAACTATGCTAGATAGTTAAGGAAAAAAGAAAGGGAGACTCTAGTTTAAACTAAAGGGTCTCCTCTATGACTAGGATATCAAAACCAAAAGTCAGAAGGTGTACCTTTATTTCCTTCTTTGAATATTCCCATTTTTAAAGAAAAATAAATAAATCTCCACCTTAAAAAAGGGCCTCCTTCCCCTCCCACTGCTTTTGAGTGCAAGCTGGACCTTGACTAGACTCTAGAGTAGTTGTAGACAGAGACCTGGCAGACCTTACTGGCACTGAAGGCCCAGAGTTGGCATCACCGGTGCTGAGACACGTGGGTTTTAGTTGTGCCCTGAGATGCTGTGGCGAGGAAGGTGCATCATCTCTGTGGTACTCTTTCTCCAAAGCCTCAGCCTCTATATAATCATGAGAGAAACCTCAGACAAACCCAAAATGCCTGTCCTGTACTCCTCAAAATCGACAAGTTCATGGAAAACAAAGAAGGACTGAGAAACTGTCACAAAACAGAGGGGACTTTAAGGAGACATGATAATTAAATGCAATGAGGTATCTAGAATAGACCCTGAGACAGAGAAAAGACATAAGTGGAAAGATTAGTGAAATCTGAACACAGCCTGTAGTTGAGAGTAATATACAAATAGAAATGTACCAAAGTGTGGCAGTGACTGCCAATTTGGGCAAATCCACCATGGTGATGTGATGTGTCACCAGAGGGGGAACTGGGTGAGGGGTATATGGAAACACTCTATACTATGTCTGCAACTGTACTGTGAGTACAAACTAACTCCAAAATGAAAAGTTTAAAGCAATGGAACCACTTAGTAAGGTATAAACATAGGTTTGGTGTCCAAAATTTGTGTTCATGAAGGCATGGCTATGATAAATTAGTGCATGTATGAAGTGAAAAATTTGAGCAACAGCTCCAAGTGCAGCAAATACTTAAGGTGAATGCTATGATTTTCAGAGCATGTATTGATGTGATTTTGAACTTCAGTCGGATCTGAATGATTTACCATAGGAAAATCCAGTTTAAATGTTCTACTTCACAATAAAAAGTAATAAAATATGAAGAATATTTTTTAAAAGATAATTGGTAACAGCCAGTGTTTCATCATTTTCCAGCTTCCCACTGAAGAGCACGTGAAGGCAGCGCACACACAGATGAAGGCCCTCGTGTGAACAGTGAGCACTTGAGGAAAATGTCTGTGCTCCTGGCCTCGGCCGGCAGCTGGGGACGACATAAGAGGCACACGGCAGAGTTCACCCAAATACAGAAACCTGTCTGATCTCAGCCCCTACTACTCTCCTCGTCCACTCTCCTCTAGCACACTGATCTCGCTATCCATTAAACACAACAGATATATTCCCACCTTGGGGACATCGCATTGTTTTTTTCTCCTACCTGGAACTTCCTTTCCTTAGATATTTATATTGCCAACTCTTCTCCTTCAAATCTTCTGTTATTAAAATATTCAACTCTATTCATATTTCAACTCATACCTACATACCTTATTTCCTAGTCCCTTACTCTACTTTAATTTCTCCATTTTAAACTACTTCCCACCTTCTAACATTCTATAACATTTATTTATTTATTATGTTTATTTATTATAAAATATAATAAAAACTCACTAGAATATAATTCTATGAGAAAGGATTTTTGTTTGTTTTCTTTAGGGAACAATGTCTAGCACATAGTAGGTACTTAAATGCATTTAAATGTAAATAGATAATGGTTCACTGAGGAAGAGCATTTAGTAAGGCCAGAGACAAGGAGAGCCTCACAGAATAGCATGCTGGGCAATGGGTAATGTAATTTACTTCATAGATGGGCTTTTTATTAGAGAAGGCAATGTGGTAAAAGGTATTTTCTTGGTAAAGAGAAACTGCTCCAGTGGAAATCTTCTAAGTCCAGGGAATTGAATGTGGAGCTACACGTGTCAACATGTCCTTCACTTCAGAGCTGCAAAATATATCAATGGATTTGGACATCAAACAACAGTCAAGTGCAGTAGGAGCATCCAGCCTGCTGATTGTCACTTAATCTGGACAGTTCTTGTTTTAGTTAAGGATCAGATTTTTAAAAAAGAAACAACAACACCTAAACAAATTAAAAGACAAATCACATTGCTGTCATAAATATACTTGTTACATTTATTACAGACAAGGGATATATATCCTTAATATAGAAAGAATTTTCCTGTCTATAAGCAAAAGACAACACTAATACTGGAAAAAAAAAATGGTCCAAAGATGTAAATAGGCAAATCACAAAGGGAAAAAAGTTTAATTTATTTAGTATCCTAAGAAATAGGAATCAAAATTATGACATTCTGTTTTCTACAGTGAGATTAAAATATGTATATTACAAAATTGTTCACAACAAAGATTGTAGCAATATATAGCATCTTTAGACTTCATAATCTCATGTATAGACATTTATTCCAAGGAAACAGTCATGGAGGCATTAAATAATTGTTGTAGCTTTATTCATAAAATCAAAAATTGGAAACAATATACACATCCGTATTTAATTGATTAACCCAATGGGTTGCCCAAAGGAAAAGTGCATGCAATCTATTCCCATTGCTCACATTTGAGTCCCAACTCTATCTCTTCCAAGCTGTGTGACTGTAGGCACATTAGTAATCTTCATAAGTGTTTCACAGAAAGGAGCCATGGAACAGTATGGTATATTTTGAGAGGGACAAGAAATTCGATGTGAGTACATTGTAGATTTCCTTGGTAGGGCTGGTAGGGGTGTGGGTGAAGATGTGCCTGAGAAGACAGGTGGCATTTAGACTTTTAAGTGGTGCTCGTCAACCACAAGAAGCAGTAGAGAGATTCTCAGTAAGAAAACCCACTTGAATGTATCTATTCAAGCGATCACCTCAGCAGAACTGAGAAGTGACCAAGAGAGGTGATGCTGGCCAGTGCTGTAGTTGGGAAGGTCTCATAACAATTCAGCCATTGGGAGTGAGGATGATGGAAAGTCTGCACTTTGCAACTGAATTGCATCTTCACTACTTTTCCCATCAAAGTCAGGAAACAACGGGGTTGGAGAATGAGACGGTGTGTGGGAATGGGAGAGACATTCAGAGACGTTGTTGAGATGGTCCAATGATACCGAATTAGTTGTGCAAAAACCTACCTCACCTTCTCTGATTGAGCTCAGCAAGACAGCTGGGCTTTAATTTCATATTAAATTGGATAACAATCTAGGTAATTCAGAGACCAGTCCTAGGCAAACACATGTAGCTGTCTTCATGCTTTTGTTTTCCTTCTCCTTAAATACTCATCAAGCAAACATTTATTTTTGATACTTTCCATCCCTGGCCAGTTGTTAGTGGAGCCGGCAGTGGCCCAAAGATTGGGCAACAAGTTCAGAATCTTTCGCTGCCAAGAGAATGTCAATACATAATCGACACATTAAGCCAGGGCTTCAGGTTTGGGACAGAACTATTTGTGCATGTTTTGGGGAAACAGACAATGGAGGTAAGGGAGGAGGAAGGAAGGAGATAACAAGGAAAATAGAGAAAGAGAGAAGCCCAGAAGAAAACCTGTAAGACCAGCTTGAGTAGCCAACAGGGCTGCAGCTCTGCCTCCCCCTGCAGTTATCACACACGGAGAACTAGAGAACTGCGTTCAGTAGTCTTTTTGATCAGTTGCTGAGGCTTCAAAACGTGCCTTTGAAACATGAGGCACCATCTGGAGAAAAGGACTCCCAGTGGGCTCAAAGGCCCCATGGGCCAAAGGAACATGGCTCTGGAGTTGGATGCCCTAACTTGCCACATCCCGGCATTGCTCGCTTCTCCAGGGCGCACTCTGTGAAGCCGCTGGCCCCTGATGCCCGGAGCACTCGCTGCGTCTCGTCCAGCAGACTTTGTTGCACGGAGGAGAATGTGGTTTACATGTTTCTGCTTTGGAGTTTCTGGACTTAATTAAGGGGAGCCGGCTACAAATTAATGACTCCTTAGCACAACTCCACTTTCCCTGTCCCCTCTGTCTACTTTCCTTCTCCCCACCACTCACGTCCTGCACTATGTAGGGCTACTTGGGAAGGGTGTAAAGTAGGATTAGCTTGGCTGCAAGTGACAAAGATGACTAAACATTACAGTGGCTTAAACAATTCAGAAATCTATTTATCTCTCATGTAAAGGAGTTAGGCCACCCCAGGTACCAAGGGAGTTCCGCAGAATCAAGAGTAACCCATGTTCTTTTCAACTCACCAGTTCATAATTCCTGAATGAAAACTTGTTCTCATGATCCAAGATAAAGGCCCAACCTCCAACCTTCATATCTGGGCTCTAGGTATCAAGCTAGAAAACGAGATGCAAAGGAAAAGGAGCAAAGATCACTCGTCAGTAATCTCTGAAAGATATTTATTAAAAGTAGCCTCATTCACGTATCACTGACAAGAATTTAAACATAGTTTCATATTTAAACATAAGGAGAACTTGGAAATGAAAACAGCCAAAAAATCTGAGATGTTCTTACTAAGGAAGAAAGGGAAAATAGAAACTGTGTTCTTTATCATGGCTGAAATTTTGGCTACTGAAATAATCATGGGAACATACATTATGCACAGACCACATTCATGCCTCTCTCCAGGTAAGTAAATGCAAAGTCTCTACAATTTTCTACCTCCTAGTTCACAGTCCAGAATCCATAGTCCTCTTCATCTATCTCTGGGGACTGCATCTGGCAATGTGTATATTTAAAGAGAAGTTAGCTCTCAACACACCATGACAGAGCAGGAACAAGGTAACGGTAATAAAATGGCCCAATCCAAAACAGGGAGAGTAGCAAAGACAGCAGTTCCTGGCTCATAGCAAGCTCACCCCTGCTGAGTGTAAACCATGTTACCCCTAATTCAGAAGTGGAGAGCATTTCTTGGTTCAAGAATTTTCCTGGTACCTGACTCTGGGAGGAATGTCTTTATCTGGTGTTATCCACAGCCCCTGTCTCCTGGTTGGTTCCTGTTCATGGTCATCGAAGGGGTCCTTTAGAGAGCACCCTGCATTGCACAGCATGACCTCCATGCATGCCACCGAGCTCTCCAGGCTACTATTTGTGAATGCAAGTTCAGGGGCCCAGAGATTGTTAGAGTACTAAGGGTCCTGGATGTTTTCAGGCCCGATTCAAGGTTCTTTGGCAATACCAGAATCTTAAAAATGGCGTAGGCTTTTGGAATACTTGTTCTTAGTCAATTTTAGGTGTCAGTAACCATAGCCAAAGATCTTGTCCTGACCTAATGTTTGAGCCTGGTGTTTTTATCTGGTCTCTGTGTTCTGCCTTTTAGGAGGCAGCTCGGAAGCATCTGAAATGGTGGGCTTATGAGAGGACCATCCTTACTTCCCTTTTTGCCATCAGGCCCATAGTCTTCAAATGACAGAGCAAAAACCTTGCATTCCTGCAGGTTCACTGCCATCTGTGTTATTCCTTCTGTTTGAGCCACAGAAGCAGTAGGATTTCTATCTTGCAAGTGTCCAAATTATAGAACACGGTAGGCTACAGAACAAGGGCTCCATACTTACAGAGCTGAAAGTGCTAAGAATAGCCACCCAATACCACTATTCTGAAATTTGCAGACACTTGGCCTTAACAATACTTCAGTCAGCTTGTGGTCTGCCTTCCAACCTTGAGCATGCAACAGTTTCACCAAATATATCACTACTATTGCACACAGGTTGCATACTTTCTGGCTCCAATAACTGAGTCCTTGCCTGTTTCTTCACTTTCCCTGCTAATCTAATGCCACATTTCAGGTATTGCTCTTATAACTTAACACTTTCCAATGCAAAGTTCTGCATCAGTCAGTATTGCCTTAGGCATGGCTTAAGCACGGTGGAAATTTATTTTTCAGGCAAGCAAAGTCATGAAGGCAGACAAATGAAGGCATGTTGGTTACATGGCTCCACAAAATCATCAGGGAATGTGTCTCCTCCCAGCTCAGGGATTCACCATCCTTCATCCTCAAAGTTTAAGATAAGTTCTAGACCTCCAGCCATCATCTCTCACTTCCAGGTAAGAAGCTGGAGGAAGAGAGAAGAAAAGAAGGCCCACGGCACAATCCAGCTGTTCTGGAAGGTGACTTCCTGGAGGCTGCCATACAAACTTCAAATTACATCCCACTGGCTAAAACTTTGTCACATGGGACTAATCTGCAGAGGACGCTGGGAACCTCTCTGTATTCTAACTGACGCTTTTTCTGTCACAAAGCTACTATCACTAAGGCAAAAGGAGCGCATGAATGTTGCCACTGGCAGCATTTGCCACAGCAGTATTACCAGCATTGAAAAGGAGCTAACGGGGGCAATTTCATACAGAAGTGGTAAGAGTGTAAATTGGTACAACTGAGGAGGACAATTTAGGAATATTTATTTAAATTAGAAGTGGGAAAATTCTTTAAACAAGAAATTTCACTTTCAGAAATTTATGCCACAGAAATATTTATACAAAGTAAAGAAGACCTCAATACAGTCTGCCCTCCATATGCTTGGGTTCTGCATCCTCAGATTCACCAAAGCGCAGATCAGAAACAGTTACCTCCATCTGCAGTCTGGAATCTGTGGATGCAAAGGGAGGACCGTGAGCATGTGCTATGCCATTTCACAGAAGGGACTTGAGCATCCCCGGGTATTGTGAAAGTGTTCAGTGGACCAAGAAGAGATGATACAGTTTGCAGAAAAAGACATGGAGAACTTGACTAGCTAGATATTAAGATGTATTATAATGCCATTGCAAGGAAAAGCAAAGAGATCAATAAAGTCAATGAAAGAATATAAAATATGTACACTGTCCAGAAAGTATCCATCCATGTACTATGAAAAATGGAGGCTTTTATTGAAGAAGATACAAGATACAAGAAACATTGTACATAGGACAACAACGCCTCTGTCCCTTTCAAAGTAGGCACCTTGGGACCTCACACAGTTCTCCCAATTGCCATCAGCTGCCCTGTCATATTTTACTAAATCTCATCAACAGCAGTCTAAAATCTCTTCCCTTTCAAAGGTGATTTTAGTTTTGGGAAAAGCCAGAGGTTGCAGGGCCCCAGATTTGGGCTGTAGGGGGGTTGAGTCACCTGGGTAATTGAATGTTTTGCCAAAAAACTCTGCATGAGACGTGATGCATGAGTGGGCGCGTTGTCGTAATGAAGCTGCCAATCACCGGTTGCCCACAGCTGCTGCCTTCTGAATCATCTGAGTAGTTTCCATGGAGGAATGTTCAAGCTTAACACAAAATCTGATGCACATTCATTGCTCTACTCGTTCAGTCATTTTGAATGCGATGACCACATGGTACCCATGCTCACTCAGTGGTGTCTACCATCCCCACTGACTGGTACAGTGAAGTCATCATTGGTCACGCATGTGCATTCCAGCCCACTCTTCTTGGCTGCCAGGTTACATTGATGTTGTGCAAACTGTTCTCATTATAGTAACAATGGTGGACTTTTTCTGGACAGACCTCATAGACCTCAACCTTTATGAGACTGTTAAATGATTTAGGATATGTTATAATTAAATAGGGGGAAAGATGGAGTGCTTGATAAACATTTTGTAACTATATATACCTGACTCACAGTATGCACAGAAATAAACTTGTTATATCAAAACTAAATGAAAATGTAAAACAATATGATAAAATATAGGAGAATATCTTTATGACATTAAGGTTAGAAAGGATTTCTTTTTATTATTAAAATTCATTTTTCAATTATTGTGTAGTTTAGTTGATTACAAGTTTAAATAAATATTTAGAAAGTATTTTTTTTCTGGCCATATTCAAGCATATACAAAATTAGAGAAAATTGTATAATGAACTCCACTTACTCATCACCCAACTTCAATCTTTAAAGACTTTGTCTTATTTGTCTCATTTATCCTTCCCTCTCCTCTTATTTATTTATTTTTATTTTTTGCTGTAGAATTTAGAACTAATTCTCAGCAGTATATCATTTTACCTATAATGTGTTTCCAACAGATAAACATGTAAATTATCTACAGTACCAATTAGCACACCCAACAAAATTAATATAATTCCTTAATACCACTTAATGCTCTGTACATGTTTATTTCCCCAAATTGCCTCAAACTTGTCTTTTTACAGTTTGTTCAGATCAGAATGCAAAAAAGCTCTAAATAATTGCTTGTTATGTTTCTTAAGCCCTTTCTAACTTATAACAGTTTCTACTTCACATTCCCTCTCCACACCCATGTGTTTTTTCTTATCCCATTTGTTTGATGCCGACAACTGGGTCATCTGTATTATAGAATTTTGCACCCTCTGCATTTGGCTGACTGCCTCCTGCGTCTCCTTTTCTCTTGGAGATCAGTGCTTTGAGCTGGAATTTCAGCGGCCCAGTGTTTGTTCGTTTGCAGAGAACCGTTTGCGAGTGGCGCTGTGCATCTCAGGGCGTCCCAGTGCATCTCACGGGTGCATTCGGCCTGCTTGTCTCACTTCTGGGAGGTCAGAATTGATCGCCAGCCTCCATCAATTAAGTTTTCATCAAGTTTTCACCAAATGATTGCAGCATCTCTTGGAACCACTATCTTAGGCCCATTTTTATTAAGTGTTGCACACGGGCTATTTTCTAATTCCGTCACCTCTTCTGCACTTATTTGCTTAATTGTTCTGTGAGAGTTCCTTAATCTACTATGTAGTTACTCAGGAGAGTGGTTCTCACTGGCTGGTAGATCATAGGTGGTGCCTTAGCAATTTCCAGAAGTGATCAATAAGGTGACCTTTTCCATTTTATACTACTATGGCTTCATGGATTTTTATATATTTAACTGGTTTTGATTTCCCATAGTCATTATTCATTGTGATACTCGTCCTGTCCCCACTTTGACCAGGTTGGTCCCTTCAAGTTGGCTCCTATGTTATTTTGACACTGTTCTGTTACTCTTTGATAACTTTCTTGCTTTCAGGTACAAGATGTTTCAAGATCATCTTTTACACTGTCAGTCCTGAATGTAAAAACAGCAATTTCCCAAGGGAGACATTTCCTGTTATAGAAACATGATACTTGGAGATCATAATATGTGTGCTAGAGGAGGAAAGAATTTCTTAAACAGGACATAAAAACTGTACCATGTAGCAAAACGTTGCTTGATTTTGTCAAATTTTATTATTAAAATTTTTTAATATTTATTTTTATATTAAATAATTAAATAAATAAATTTTAATTGTGAAAATTATTTTAAATGTTTTGTGTTTCACAAGATGTTAAAAACAATGGTAACTTCAAGTCAGAGACTGGGAAAAGGAACTCTTACAAAGAAATAGTATTCAGGACAGAACTTCTATAAATAAAAAAATAAAAAGGTAAACATCCCATAGAAAAAAAGTCAAATGATAATAACAAGGAATTAACAGAAGTAGGAAAGTAAATGCTCAATAAACTTATGAAAAAAGACTACCTCACTAGTGACTAGAAAAATAAATATTAAAACTAATGGTTTTACACTCATCAGGTTGGAAAATATGTTTTAAGACTAACATTACAAAGAGTTGACAAACCTGAGAAAGAAAAATAACAATCTTGCTACAACTTTACCAGAATTTGATAATTTTTAGTTAGATTGGAAAAATATGTCTAACTATTGATTCAGTGATTCCTCTTCCAGGTATTTATATAAGAGAAGCTCTCACATTTGTGTAAGGAAATGCACAAGAGTGTTCATTGCAGCACTGTCTGTGGAGGTGAAACACTGAAAACCACCTTCCAATCAGCAGTGAGAGGATGATGTGAATGAACTGTATGGGCATCACAGAATGGACTCCTACACAACATTAATATGAACAAACAGTTATGCATTGACATAGAGAAATCTAAAGAACTATTGAGTACAAAAACGAAACCAGAAGAAAATCACAGATGATATAACTATTAATTTAAAATAAAATCTAAAAGTGACCACATATTTTAATCTATAAATAAATAAAGTAGACATAAAATATGGACATGCTGAATACCAGTCATGAATATAGTTTCATCTTGTGAAATAAAAAAACAGAAGGGCTTCAGTTTATCCATGATGACTTTTTTCTTAAGAGACTTTTACTAAAGATAGTATTTAAAAATTACTAAATAATACCTAAAGTAATATGATAATATATGAACATGTATCCACTTTGTTATTACATGCATATGCTCATATTAATATTTCTCTATATGCTTTGTTTTTAATCTTTTAGAGAATATCACCTTTTAAATAATATTTAACTTGGGGCTTCCTCAATTGAAGACTACTGAATGTTTTTTAAGTCATGTTGCAAAATACTCTGAGGCATACACACAGGCAATATTTGAAACTATGCCCAAAATAGTAAGAAATAATGATTTAGATATTTTTTCTTGGACCAAATTTTTCTAAATTACACATGTGACATTTTCAGGAAAAGAAATCTTTAAATAATACATTTCACAATCTAGAAAGTTTACAAATGACTCTTATCTAATTATGTTTCAAATATTCTACCTTTAAAAACGGTCTATTTTGTCAAGAAGTAGGTCACCTATACAAGAAGTTTGAAAATACCGTCAGTCAGCATCCAGTTGAATCGGGACCCGGAGAGCGGCGGTCCGCTGTGCTTCCCAAGGCATCTCAGTAAATGCGCCTTAGTCCTAATGCCCCAGACACAAACATTTTATGAAAACAGAAACTAAGTGAAACCAGGAGTTAGTCATAGTTAAAGCATTTCCTAAGGTCCTTATTACTTTTGAAACACTGATTTATTTTAAGTCTTGTCCACATTAGTGCTGATTTCCTTGGCTATCCTGACAAGTCCTAATTGTATCAATGTCCATTCAGCTCGGGTAGCTAATGAATACAGCCCTAGGTGGAAATACAGGATCTAAGTTTTACTCAAAGATTCGAAGAAAGGAGATCATAATGTTCACTTGCTATGGAAACTATGGGCAACAAAGGCAAGTAAGTGAGCTTTTACATTATGTAAGACTGTTTTTAATTTACTGTGAATTTAGTAACTTCCTGCTAATAAAAATAATAGGAAGGTTTGTGAGCTTTGTTTCATTAGTCATCAAACTGGACATCTATTTAAAGGCACCCAAATCCAAGTGGTGTCAATGATGGTAGAACCATATTGAGCATTATCTGGAGGGTTTATATTTTAAGAGATGAACCGAGCACACATTTTTTCTTACTTTTTAAAAAAGAATTCATTTATTTATTTTTAGAGAGAAGGGAGGCGAGGGAGAAAGAGAGGGAGAGAAACACCAGTATGTGATCCTCTCTTGCAGGTCCCCATCTGGGGACCTGGTCCTCAACCCAGGCATGGGCCTGACTGGAAATTGAACCCACAACCCTTTGGCTCACAGGTCGGCACTCACTTTCTTAATAATCACTGAAGAACATGGAATAAATTTATGAAAAGCACTAATAATAGGGACAAGTTTGGGGGAATGGAGCACAGCAGTAAACTACAAGATTTTCCAGTGCTTTGGAAAAGACCTAAAGTTATTAGGTTAGCAGAGATAGTCCCAGAGGAAGACCCTGCCACAGACACGGGAGCAGTTTTCATAACAAAGTTCTGAAATTAACATGTTTAGAAACCTGGAGGAGACACAGCTGTTGAGAAGGACTCCAAAGGTTTATCACCTACCCACCAAGCTATATATCAGAAAAATGATAAAGGAACCCAAGAAAGAGAGAAACATTAGTTCTAAGAGCAGATCAAACCCATTTTTAAAAGTTCAGAACAATCTCTTTTCAGTAGATCTAAACAGGAAGCAATCCTCACCTAGCTGAAAGTTCAAGGGCTCTGAGAATAATGCCAAAAGAAAATTAATTTATCATAAAAATTAAAATGAAGAAGCTAGATGGCTTTACTTAAATGATGGAAAATATATAATATTAACTTTAAAGACGTACAATGCACAGATCAGTTTCTTCACCCCTCTCAACTCCTAATTTCTAAAACCTATATTTTTTAGGTGACACATGTTTAATGACATAGAATTAGCATTTGCTTCTCCATAAATCAAACTCACTACCTGGATATGCAGTCGATGATATTTAGACAACCATAATATGTTAAATGTCAATTACTGGTACTCAAATTTAAAAACCCATTTATAGATAAAATACTAATGACTTTTCAGTTATGGTGTGAAATATGGAAGCTGTAGACTATAACAATATAAAAGTAATGATCAGGTGAATAAAGAGTGGGAGTAAAGATACAAGAAGAGGTGAGCAGAGATGTAAAATGGCTAAAGGTTTTATATTGCATAACGGTGAGTCAGAGAAGCTCCCTAAAACAGATGCGTCAAGACATGTTGCTATTGTATAGTTTTGAGGATGAGCAATAGATGAACTAAAACCTTAAAAGTAGGTGACTGGTAAAGAATCAGAAAGGAAGGCAATTATTGCAAGATCACTAAAATTTAATTTTCATAAAAGAGAATCCAAATGCACTTTCTAATCACAATTGGGAGACAGAGGTCGGAGTAATTTTTTAGAGTTCAACAATAGTGATAAAATTTGGTGGTCCCTGGGCTGTAGAACTAGAGGTGAGGGTAGAGTAGATTATTAATTTTAATTTTATAGTCTCCGGTCCTAATTAAATTTTTATAACCCTGTCTGACTATTGGGGGTAAGTAAATCTAAGCATGTTTATTGCTAGAACCCAGAAGAAAAAGCACCAGACACCTTGGTTCCTCAAAGGAATAGAGAAAAACAAGAATGTGGAGAATATCAATGGAAGAGAAACCTAAAATTGTGAGTACAGAAAAAGAGAGGATTCTGACCTCACGTAGTCACTTAGCTTTCATGTTCGATTTTCATCTGTAAAATAAAGATAAACATAGTATTTGTTCAGGGTTATTGTAAAAATGAATGGATATATGAGTTTCATCATGTCGGCACATGGTAGGTCATTCCTAAATATCGGTTCTTTCTTTCATTGACAAATTAGGTCTCCTAATGCCCATAGTGTCGTCCTTTCCATTTACCCAGAACCCACCGGTTCGCTTCTGTTCCCCTGGCCCTGGCCACTCATTAAGGAGGAAGCTTGCACAGAGGGTATAGGGGTAAGGCCTGTGTCCCATGCTGACTTGTGAATATTTCCCCCTAATTCTAACTCACTGGGATGTGTCTACTTCTACTCCACTGGACTTTAGGTCCCAGATGCTTCTAGTTTGCCCTGCGAGCAAAATGAAACCTGTTTCTACCTGCCTAAAATTTCAGTTATGAAGCAAAAACAAAGACACATCACCTTCATGCCTTCTCACCACATGTTACTATGAAAATATTTCATGTTAAATTTTATAATACTGCTTTTGGTCATTTACTTCTACACTGTTCACCAGTGAGATAGTTTTATTGTTGTTCCCGCTTCTCTCTCTCATGGTGGTCCTTATTGTCTTGTTTGCTTGTTTTGTTCTGTGTCTATCTGAGAAGCCCACGCTTGGCAAATGCCAAAAGAACTGAGGTCGTAGGATAGAGGGACGGAACTGAAGACACCTAGGAAGGGGAGAGGTGCCCGCAGTCTTTGCATCCTCATTCCCAAACCAGAGTAGACCAAGACAGAGCAGAGTGATTTCACTCCCTGTCTTTCTTGCTCTTTCTTATCCTCAAGGGCAACTGCTTTACTCGCCTGTAAATCAGCAGCAGCTATAAAACGTGTCTGTCCTCAGCAACGACTTTCCCCTGTAGGACACTTTATAACCATGGAACCTGCCCAAGATATTAATGACACAAATTCATTACTCCAAATGCACACTCTGACAGACACATTGCAGAGTTGTTGGAAGAGACGTGTGTGGACCAGAGTCTGGTGTGGCAAACACTGGCTGTTTCCAACTAACTTTGAGGACCAGACAGATGAGCAGATCTGCCCCCATCCTCAGATCTTTAATGAATTTCAGTGAAGCAACCGCCCACAGAACCAACCTGTCATGGGGGCTTGGGAATCAGAGCACTCTGAAATGACAGAGCCAGACAGGACATCCCAGGCCACTTGAGTCATTCCACAAAAGGAACACTGGCCAACTCACCCAAACCCTGTGCTGCTTCCAAATTTTAGACATTTTCTATTTTCATTGTTAAAACATTTCAGCCATAACAAGAGGATCTTAAAATTAAGAAATGGGCCATTCACAATCCAGTTCTTTGTTTTTTGTTTTTATGCTTCTCTTCCCAGGTCTAATTGATTGAGGGATAGAAGTTCACACCGTTACAGTAACGTCACAGGTTACATTTTGTTCTCCGTACACTTACAATGCACTGACATCTCTAGGGCTGCTATTTGAGACTGTGGCCGCACGTGCTCACAGGAGAGCCACCATGCCTTCCTTGGAGCCTGAGCCGGCCTGGCATGGGAGAGTGCTCACTCCAAAATGCAATCAGCGGCTCTGTTATCGACTTGCTTTCTCATGGTTGACTTAACATAAAACACTGCAATCTATAAATATCCTTTTCCAACTCCTCAGGGCTCAATATGTTGACCGTGCTGCCTGGACAGTAAGAACCTTCTCCCTGCGCTCCTCAGCGGAGTGGTCAGTGGGGCTGCATGGAGCTCCTGCTCGTGTGGCCTGTGTGTGATGATTCACCAGGGAAGAGAGGAAGTGCCTGTGGATGGAGAATAAAGCAGAACTGGCTTCCCCAAGACCCAACATCACCAGACACAAACTACAAGATTGCACTGTAGGAGGTACATGAGCCAGAAGTGAATATTATTATTTTTTACTAAAAGAAACCAACTCCTGCAACCAGGCAACATGTGTGGGGTTTTGGCACGTGTGAACGACAGTCATCTGTCCTTAACACTATGACTTTATCTGGCCTTTTATTAAAGTGAACGTTCTTTAGAATTCTCCTATTCACATAAAAAATTATGTGTGAGCCCCCCAAAGCTAGGTCTGAAAGGTACCATTTAGTGCACCAAACCCATTGATCAAATTGATCTGCCTGACGGGGAACTGAATCCATGACCATCTTAGTCAGCAGAGATGGTTGTGCCATAGAAATAAGTAAATAACCTGAAATCTCGGACTTACTCCACCCCCCTCTCCCCTCAGAACGGTTATTCTGTCTCAGGCTACATGTCCATCACAAGTGGGTTAGAACCTCTGCTCCCTGTGGGCACACACACTGGCCCCGCGGTGAGGGAGCAACCACCAGGGGCCACTGGCAGCGGCCACAGAGGCAGAAGAGAGGGTGCTGTCGTCAGGTGCACACTGGCTCCTCAGCAGGGAGGTGGCCACGTCATGTCCCCTTGTACTGCTTGGGTCAAACTAAATGCCATGCCATCCTTGAGGGCTGGCAGCCCTACCAACTGTCTAGAGGAAATAAAATCTACTATTTCCAATAGCTCTAGTGACTTCCACAGGGACCTTGCCACTTCAAGACCACCTAAGAAAGAAGTCTTGTGAAAGTAAAGAGTGAGGTTTATATGCGCTAGAGAGAATGAACGGAGGAGCAAAACACCGATTGCCTAGAAACTCATCCTATCACCTCTGTGGCGCTGCTGCCATCATCCCGCCCTTCAGAGCGGTTCCTTGGCAGGATTTCCAGAAGAGATCCACCACTCACGAGAGTGGGAGCACCCACCGACATGCCTCACAACCCACTCTGGGCAGAGCACTGAGCCAAAATCTGAGGATAGAGTGAACGGAGCCAAAGGGTTACCTTTAAGTTACAACCCACAAAGCTTACAAAGGGATTCCTTTATCCTTTACAATTAGCTAAAAATCAGAAAACTGCGTACACCTAATCAGTTAATTAACTAGATGCTTCTTGTGGCTAGGGATAGGTATAGACTTTAATCTCTGCCTTAAAGAGACTCCAGATAATTGTGGAATTAAGTCATGTGCACGTGCAGGGAATGAGCACTGTGCATTTGCTTCATAGGTTTATGAGAATTTAAGATTTAGTTCAACTCTCAACCCAACTCGTTTTGTCTGACTTCTACAGTTCTTGCTCACCCCTCCCTAAACACACGGACTTCCCTCATTTACTTTTTCCGTAAAACTATCTTTTTACATGGACCCTGAATGAACCTCACTTGAATTAGTTGGCTATGTCAGTCTGTAGAGGTCAACTCCTGCACACGGAACCTGGACACTCGCTACCTGGCTCCCTGTGATTGATATGAACACAGATGTCAAGTGATTTTTTTTTTTACTGAATTGTCTGAGCAGCCAAATTGTTTTGGCCTCATCTGTGACAGTCTTGCATGGAAAAGGGGACCTTGTGTAAATCTCACAACACTTGCCCAGCCTATGCACTCAGTCCTAACGACTGAGAATAACTGATTGGTGCAACTGACAAAGTTAAACTGACCGATTGACTTATCTGAAGGGTAACTCTGAAACCAATATTCAATTTGTTGTATGTATGGACATAGTTTCGCTCTTCCCCAAGGTTAGTAGAGGGTGAGGATGATGATATGACTACTCTGAATTACTCAGAAAAGTAATCCCACTCTCTGGTGGCCTTAGCTGAGGAGACAGTGTCAAACATCTTCTAGAAAGATCCAAAGAATGTCACTGGCTTGTGACCCAAAGAGACATTATACAGTTCAGAGCCAAGTCATGCAAAACCTGGGCAGAGGAACAGAGTGTGGGGGATTAGTTTAAGAGAATGATTTCCTGCACAGAATATCATTATCCACAATTTTCAGGCATTTGCAAATAGCACTTACGGTCAGTTTGAGCCCATTAAAATGCTTTTTAGGCATGATGCTGAGCTAAAAAGTAGTCATTGCTTTAAATCCCAGTGAAGAGCTGATTGCATTACTACGCAAATTACAGGCTTTGGGAAACTATTTGCTGAGAATCCTTCTAACATCAGTTGTTGAATAGGACTTCAGTAGCTTTAATTTAATTATGATTAAAGTAAATTCCTAAGTGAAATGAGTGGGTGAGAGTGGAGAATTTGTTGCTGTTGTTTGAACAAGGGAAAAGAGCCCTGGAAGCTTTATTGGTCGAGTAAATAAAAGAGTGAATGAAGAAGTCAGTGATATGACACCTTTAGTCGGACAAATGAAAGGGGCCCTTAGGCTGCTCAGTTCTCTCTTTAAGTTACCGCTTTTAGGATTACTCAAGAAGGAAAGTCCAAACGTTACTCTCATTTAATAAATTAGGTACGAATTGAACACACATTGAACTTTTATTAAGAGCATTCATTCCATCCTTCTAAAAAGTCAGTTGAGTCCAAATGTATGAAATCATTCATAAGCATATATTCTTGAACAATGAGAAAAAATGTTACACTTGGCCTCGTTTTAGATTTGGGTACGTTAAGTAGTGCTAATTATCGCCATTCTGCAACTCACGTTACCACTCGAGGACGTTGACAAAATGAAAGGAAGTGAAGGCAAAGCCGGACTCGAACTGAAAGGCCTCAGTCCCTGGCACCGCAGCACACAGGGCTTGGGGTTTGAGACCCGGCCGTATGCTCCCGCACTACTGCTCCCCAGCTCGCCCACAGAGATGCCCGTCACTCCCCACAGCTGAATGGCCCTTTTCAAGTGTGAAGACTGTGCAGCCTCTACTTACTCTCACCCTGCGGACAAAATAACAAATGTTTTCAATTCACGGAAAGAAAAAGTGGGAATGAGACACCCGACTGAGGGGGCACAAGCGTCCGTCGCCCTTCGGTTTAAACCCTTTCTCTCCCCTCAGCACTGTATCGGGCCCACCTGGCCCCGTCTGTGGTGGCCGGACGAGTTGCGCAGGGTGCGTGGGGAGGGGGACACACGGGACAGTCTTGGGAAGCTTTTCCACACCTTGAAAAACATGATGTGTTTGCTCTCCCCAGTCTTCAGGCCCAGGGCCTCCTGAGGGCAGGTCCCACCCCATTTGTAGGGATTCCCGGTCAGGACACCCCGGGCCCGCCCTGGGGTCTCAGAACAGCCCTGTAGCATAGCTCACCGGGTGTCCGTGTTGTGTGTGCTCACCATGCCCAGCTTACGGGGACCATGCAAGAAAATGTGGTTCTTCCCTCGGTTGGGTCTTCGTCTAATAAGCTTCAAGACCATTCTACACCTTTGCTAATGGTCTCTGTGGCTCCGGACAGCCCATGCGGTTAGCTCTCTCCTTCTGTAACGTTTATCCGTTGTTCTGGGTGAACGTCCCTCACTAGTGGCCCTGTGGTCTCATGGAAGAGAAATGCCACCTGTCCTGGGCCTTCTATTCGGCACATTAGCTATTTCCGAATGCCAGAGGCTCTACCATTTCATTTGAAAACCGCTGCTCCTTTTAGCCTTACCACCAAGCCCTGCCACCTATTGGAGAAATGTTTTGAGCTGAGTGTGTTTTTTGAGAAAAAGGTAAGCACACAGCAACAGCAAGAGACAAACTCCTCAGGCGCTCAGTTTTCACGTGAATGTGAATCTATTTTTAGACTTGCTCCCCTAGTCCACTACTTGTCTGTGTGTTCATGCACCAGTGCCACACTATTTTCAGTAAGGATTTGTAGTATATTTTATTGTCTGGTAGGACTAATCCCGCTTTCACATGTTTGTCTCACTCATTGTTCTCCTGGCTATTGTTGCGTAATTGCTTTGTTTTATGAAACTTAGTATCAACTTGTCTAGCTCCATTAAAAAAAAAAGCTTGTTGGCATTCTTACTGAAAGGATCTGATTCTTTATTCAAATCTATCCCAACATTTTTAGCCTGACTTCTCTTGGCTGTCAAACATAAGGCTTGTATTACTTTCCTAAGGCTGCTGTTACCAATTACCACAAACTAGGGAGTTTAAAACAATGGAAATGTATTCACTCACAGTCAGGTTAGACGTCTTCAAACAAGGTGTCTGCAGAGCCAGGCTCCCTCTTAAGACTCTAGAAAAGAATCATTTCTTGATTCCTTCTAGATTCAGGTGGCGTCTGGCAATCCTTGGCCTTCCTTGGCTTATAGCTCTATTACTCCCATTTCTGCCTCCCTAGTCACGTGGGGCTCTCCCTGTGAGCATGGCCATCTGTGCCTCTACGCGGCCTTCCTAGAAAGACACCAGTCACTGGGTGTAAGGCCCGCCCCAATCCAGTCTGACTGATACAGAGAGATCTGGTTCAGATCACTGGGGAGAAGTAGGAGGGGGCATAGGAGGAGATCGGAGGTTGCCGAGGCACGGAAGGCAGTCTAGGATGGGACTGGCTGAGAAGCTGAACGCCTTCAGAACCAATGGAAATAAAAAGGCTGGCTCTTTGCCTCAGAAGCTTTTCAGAGCTTTTCTGGCTTCTCAGCTGGCTTTCTCTCAGGCTTTGGCTCTGGTTCTGGCTCTCTGGCTCCTGGACAGGACGGCACTCACTCTCAGGCTCTTCCTCAAGCACGCCTAGATGACCGCGCTGCAGCTGCCTGCACATCCCAAAAGCTGGTATCTGAAATGGGAAGGAACTCCCAGCACAGCCTAGGACCTGGCTGGCCTGGCAGAGGGTGGCAGGTTTATTCTTTGGGTGTCCTAGAGGGAACAGGCTCTGAGGCAGAGGCCTGCCATTCTTCCACAATTGTGCAGCTTTTATGGATTATGTTGTTTCAGTGTGTAAACTAACCCTTCAGAAATTAACAGGGAAAAGATAGGAGAATCCAGCTGTTAGAATTTAGCTTTAATTGATAGGCTTAAGTAACTGCTTTTGAATAAAGTTTCCTTCCCTTTATCACCAAACCTTTGCCTTCAGAATTTACCTAGTGAGTCACAGCAGGGAGCAGGACCCCAACATGCTGTTTGGTAACATGACCTCATCTGAACTAATTGCAGCTGAAGAGGCCATGTTTCCAAATAAGGTCACATTCTGAGGTTCTGGAAGGACATGAATTTTTGAAGCACACTGTGCAACCCCCTACAGAGCCATTTTATTAAATAAGAAGATGTGTGTGTGTGTGAGACCTAGTTAGAGCCAGGCCACCAGGTCCCTCAAAAGGTAACTGTTGTCTTGGGATAAATAGTCTTCCCCTTGGCTTTGCTCCTACCTGCAGCCGTCATTCTACTGTGCCGTTTCCTTTCACAGCGGACTCTACAAAAGCAATGTGCTCTCTCAACTTCCCTTTCCCTCAGCCGTACACTCTTAACTCTCTTTCTTCTGGCTCATAGCTGTCTCCACCTAAGGCCCCTGTTTTACTCAGTTGGAATCTTCTTGAGGATAAAATGTGTAGTGCTTGCTTTGTAGCATTTGCACATTTAAAACAATGTGCACTGGGAGGCCTTTGGTATCTTCAGTCTTCCCCTCATTATTCATCCACAGAACGTGTCACTCTTTGCCTGCAGTATATTTTCCAGAGCTTCTTGGACCATTTTACTTTTTCATATTGACACCTAAATCACACACTAGTGGCCCACGAGTCAAATTGGAGCAGTACAACTTTAAACAATAGCAATGATTCAGCTAATAAGTGCTCTGATAAGACCGCTGCAGTCTAGTTTGCCCAGCCCTCAGCACTTCCCACCGCTTCGCACGCACCATATAGCGTGACTTACACAGGTGTATGCCCACTTTGGAAGACACCTGAATTTGGAGCCGCATTTAGAGGCTTAGGCAATGAATTATGCCCAACTTTGCCTAGGAACTATTTGTTTTGCACCAGAAGCTTAACACTTGATTGCCGACTCCTTTATAATTCTTAGAAATGTCTGCTAAGATTATTTGCCTTGTTGACAGTGGGTATTATTTTCTTTCACTGATGTATAAGAATTAATTTTATATATGAAGGCTATTAAGTTAGGTGTATGATAACATTTTGCCCCTTGTTCAATGTTCACCATTCAGTTATTCCTAAACTGCAAAAGTTAGATAGTTTCACTTAATTGTTAATTTTCTTATATGGCTGTTACTTTTAGTAGCATGGTAATGTTACCAAACAGAAAGTTCACTCACTTCCAGCTTCTAGGCAAAATTGCAGAGGCAAAGGTTTGCTGATAAAAGACTCTTTGTCTTTATTCAATAGCAGTCACTTAAGCCTATCAAGTCACAGCTTTGATCACTGAAGTCCATCAATCAAGGCTAAATTCTAACACTTGGGTTCTCCTATCTTTTCCTTTGTTAGTTTCTATAGGATTAGTTTACAAGCCAAAACAATATAATATATAAGACCTACACAATACCAGACGAATGGCAGGCCTCTGCCTCAGAGCCTATTCCCTCTAGAACACCTAAAGAATAAACCTGCCACCCTCTGCCAGACCAGCCTGAGCCTAGGCTGCACCTGGAGTTCCTTCCCATACAAAATACCATCCAAATGCAGGCAGCTGCAGCATGATCATCCAGACGTTCTCAAGGAAGAAGAGCCCGAGAGCCAGAGCCAGAGCCAGAGCCAGCCAGTCCAGGAGCCTGAGAGAGAGCCAGCTCAGGAGACAGAAAGGCTCTCCTGAGCCAAAGAACCAGCCCTCTTTTCATTTCCCTTGGCTCTGGAGGCTTCAGCTTCTCAGCCAATCCCGTCCTAAACTGCTTTCCATTGTCTTGGCAAACTCTTCCTATGCCCTACTTCTCCCCATTGATCTTAATCAGATCTCTCTATATCAAAAATAAATTGTAGATTTAAAAATTACCTAACTAACATTGGGAGTAAAAAAGCATAACATTTTATAAATTAATTTTATGAAAATTATAAAAACACAGTATATTGAAATTATTCTATGTGTTTTATTTTGATATTCTTGTAAGTGGAGCACTTTAAATATGTTGTATTTTTGAATCACCTTTTATTATTGCAAAAGCATATATGCACATTTTAGGAAATTGGGAAATGCAAAGAATAAAAATGAAAATATAAAAACATATCTCACTCTGCACAGAATGGCCCTTTTAACACTGCAGTATATTTTCTTTCCAAATCCTTTTATAACTTATATACCAGAATGAGTTCATAATATATATAGTACATTGTAACTTTTAAATTAATATTATTCATCTCCATTTCAATAACTTTTATCTAATGACTAGGTCATCTTTGAATTCTCCTACTTGTCGTCAAAAGTATTTTCAGCGCTCTTTTTCTAAACTGTATTCAATCCGGAACTGCATATTGCATTTGCTTGTTATATTCTTTAAGTCTTTTTCTTTTCTTTTTTAATTCAATCTTTATTATATATTTTTCATTACCATTTAGTCCCTTTATATCTCCCTTCCTGCAGCAGTCACCACACTGTTGTCCACATCCATGAGTCCTTTTTTTCTTTCTGCTCAATCCCTCCACCCTCTACTCTCCCCTCCTTAGCTGTCAGCCTGCTCTCCATCTATGAGTCTGTCCCCATTTTCCTTGTTAGGTCAGTTTGTTCATTAGATTCCACGTAAGAGTAAAATCACATGGTATTTATCTTTCTCTGACTGGCTTATTTCACTTAGCATAATGTTCTCCAGGTCTATCCATACTGTTGCAAAGGGTAAAACTTTCTTCTTTTTTATGGCCGAGTAGTACTCCATTGCGTAAATGTCCCATAGTTGTTTTATCTACTCATCTACTGATAAACACCTGGACTGCTTCCTGTCTTGGTGATTGTAAATAATGCTGCAATGATTCCAAAAGTCTCTTTCAAATGGCACTGGCTTGGTTTAAGAGATCAGACCAATCGCGCTCCAGAATGTTTCTCCTATAACTAGTTGCTTGCTCACTGTATCATCTAGCTTGCTCCTCTATCCCATGTACCTCGGGGTTCTGAATTCTGAATTCAACTATGGATTGAAATGTATGTTTTTAAAGAAAGGTTACCTTACTGTTGATGTGTACTAGGTAGTTAGGCCTATGATTGTTGCTGGTCACATCTGTACTGAACATGTGCAGATTTTTTTTCTTGTCATAGTCCCTGAACAGCTATTTAAATAGCGTTTATACTGTATTAGGTATTATAAGTCATCTAAGGTAATTTAAAGTATACAGGAGGTTGTGAGTTGATTATATGTACATATTACTTTGTTTCATATAAGAGACTTGATCATCTACAAATTTTGGTGTCCATAGCTGGTTCTGAAAGCAATCTCCCACAGGTACTGAGGGACAACTATATATCAAGTAAACTGGGGTTAAACTGAAAGCTTGATGAATTAAAGTCAAATATTTTGACATGTAATGTGATTATTCACATAAATGATGTGGACTTCATGTTGAATCCCGTTAGAAGATACATATTATCTGATTGTCCCACTATTCATGATACTAAGCAGGGACAAAATGCTGGGTTAACTAACAGAGTAATAGGAGTCTGATCCATTTATTGTACAATTGTATTTTTCCCTTTGTGACTATGTTGTGTAGTGCCCTATCCAAAAATCCAGCTCACCTAATTGTTTTAACATTGATTCTAATCACTCTCTGAATCAATAATTTCATTAATGCTTACAAAATTATGTTTTAATGCTATCAGTCCTCTTTATTTTTTAGCAGGTAGTCTGTATTCACTCATTAACAGTGTTATTCAGTTGTCTGAAATATGCATATATTTCTATTGTAAAGGCAGGATAAATGCTTTACTCCTTCTCATTGGTTAAGACTCATCAAAGAAAGGAGTTGCTTTACTTGCTGTTCCAAGCAGTTACCAGTTAAGTTTACTTTGACCTTTTTATGTTTCAAGTACTCTTATGATTCATGAATTTTCAGTCTTTGAATTCACTACAATATCATTTTTAACTATTATTTTTAACACTTTATTTTTTCAGAGCAGTTTTTAGGTCTACAACAAAATTGAGAGGAAGGTCCAGAGATTTCTCAGATACTTCCTGTTCCCCCACACCATGTAAAGTCTCCCTCACTATCAACACTACTCACCAGAATGGTACATTTTTAACCAAGGATGGCCCTGCATTGACATACCATAATCACCCAAAGTTTGTAGTTTACCTTTGGGTTCACTCTTGGTGTTACACATTCTGGGGTTTGGACAAATGTATAATGACTTATACTCATCATTATAACACCATTGGTAATTTGCCTTTTCTATAGTGTCATATAGTTGGAATCATACAGTATATAGCCTTTTAAAATCAACTTCTTTTACTTAGTAATATGCATTTAAATTTTTCTCATGTCTTTTCATAGCTTGATAGCTCATTTCTTTTTAGCACTGAATAATAGTCTATTGTCTGAATGTAGCATAGTTTATTTATCCATTCGCTTACAGAAGGACACCTTAATTACTTCCAAGCTTTGGCTTTTATGAATAAAGCTGCTATAAACATCCATGTGCAGGTTTTTGTGTGGCCATAAGTTTTCATCTCCTTGGTAAATACCAAGAAGCATGATTTCTGGATCATGTGATGAGTATATTTAGTTTTTTTTTTAAGTATATTTTATTGATTATATTGTTACTAGTATATTTAGTTTTGTAAGAAACCTCCAAACTGTCTTCCAAAGTGGCTGTATCATTTTGCATTTCCACCAGCAATTAATAAAAGTTCCTGTTGTTCCTCATCCTCATTAGTATTTTCTGTTGTCAGTTTTCTGCAGTTTGCCCATTCTAATAGTGTGGAGTAGTATTTCATTAATGTTTTAATTTGCATTTCTCTGAAGACGATGTGAAGCAACTTTTTGCACACTTATTTGCCATCTATGTATCTTATTCAGTGCAGTGTTTGCTAAAGTCTTGGGCCCACTTTTAAGTGAAATTATTTACTTATTATTGGGTTTTATTATTATTTATTCATTTATTTATTTCAATATACAATACATTGATAAAGTACAAGGTGATGCAAAACATGGAGGACTCTCTACTTATGAGCAGGATAGTTTCCAAAAGATTATTTTTAAGCTCATTTGCTTGAAAGTTCAAAGCATGATTATAAATATAAACACTATGATTAACAATTAGTACTAGGCAGGGTTGACAAAATTGTGTTAGCCTCTGTGCTATGAAAGCCTGTATATGTTCAAAATTTTTAGAAGAGAGGCTTGGCTATAAAAATAAATAAAACACGCTTTAATAAAATTACAGTCCATGGGTAAAAAGAGAGTAAATGCAATTATGTTACAACATTACCACACCAAGAAAGAGGGCCTAAAGAATGTAGATCATTCTCAACTTTTTAAACCTTTTATTATGGAAAATTTCAAAAATATATAAAATTAAACAGAACATTATGATAAACTTCATGCAACTATCACCTAGTTTCAAAAGTTACTAGCAACTGCCCAATCTTGTTTTGTTTATTCCTTATTCAATTTCCCCTAACTCCTGAATTGTTTGAAGCAAATTGTAAATCATTCATAAATGTTTCGGTATCTATCTCTAAATAAAAGAACTTGTAAAAACATGATTAAAATACCACTACTATCCCAGGAAATGAGCAAATAAGTCCTTATAATATCATCTTATATTGTTTATATTTTTCCAATTGTTTTACACTAATGATGAACCTTGGTATATTTTTAAAGTACTGTAAATTTGAATGTTGATCAAAATAAGATCCAGAAATTCCATTTGGTTGATTTGTTACTTCAGATTCAAAGATTCTTTTCCAAAATTTTTCTTTCTCTTTGCAGATTTATGTTGAAGGAACCAAGTTATCTGTCATGTAGAATTTCCCATAGTGTCATGTCACGCATCCTTGTATTTTGTGTAAATGAACAGTTAGATAAACTGAGGCGAATTTAACTTGAATCTAAATTAATTCATTAGTGCTTTCAAAATGTGATACTTGAATCTTATCATTTTTCATTATTCATTAGCTAAAATATTTCTTTCAAAAAATCACTTCTTCCTCATTACTTAGTCACCCAGAGCTGCAAATCATATAGAAAAGGCAAAAAAAAGTTTGATCATTTTCTCTTATTTAAATTTTTTTTAAAAATGGGAGTATTCATGAAAAAGGTGATTAATTCTTTAATATTATTATAAGTTCATAAGTTTAAATATATTTAACATACTTAAATCCATTATTATTACTTATTATGCTCCAATTTCCTATTTTTTGGCCAGTGGGAGCCTCTTCAAGATGGTTCTTGAATCCTTTCAAATGATCCCAGTAAAGTTTATCTTCCTTACCTTCTTGCATCACAGCATGTTATCCTGTGCATTTCCTTCAGACCTGGAGTCAGCCATTTTTCCAAGGAATTCTGGTTCCTTTGAATGGGAACATTGTTCAGAAACCATTATTCATGCTCTGGGGGCTAATGGGTCACTGTAGTTTTCATTGGAATTGCTGGTTTGGCTAGAAACAGTGATGTCCATTCACTTGGAAAGAGCCACCGCACAGAATTGCTATTGGTTCACAAAGCCTCATTGGATTCTCTTGGAATGTCCAGCTGGATGACATAATTTGCATGTAAAAGTTAATTTTGGTTTCTCCTTTAAAATATTTGTTCCTCTTTTTAAATTTTCATATAAGTATCTTGATATAAACTCTAAGAACAATAATAAGATGCTAAATGGCAGTGACAATAGTTGTTACTCTACTCTTATTCCTAATATTAGTGGAAACATAGCTGTGCATTGCCATTAAGAATGATATTTGTAATATTTTTAAATGAGTAGCATTCTACATTTAGTTTACTGAGACTTTTTAATTTTAATTATCAATTTTTTAAAATAAGAAGCTTATTTAAACAAGACACTTGATTTGAAAGCAAAACTATCTAAAATTTAAAAATTGTCCTTGGTTTTACAATGATAAATTGAAAAGTTAAAATTATCTAATCAAACAATGTATGCAAAGATTTTTATGTTGTTCTTTTGTTGTTAAACAATGAGAGCAAAATAACTTACTGGAATATAAAGGTAGCTGGAAGAGCTTCTACTACTGGAAAAATAAGGTATTTTAACAGGACCAATATTTTTCTCCATCCCCTTCCTATTTGGTATTGATAAAAACATATCATTGGGAACTTATGGTCAAGATCGAGGTATAGATAGACACACTACACCTCCTCATGCAACCATAGACAGAATTACAACCAGATCTCAAAAACAAATAATAACCAGAACCATTAGAAAATCGAGCTATATGGAAGTCTGACAACCAAGGATTTAAAGAAGCTACATTCATACATAAGGTAGGAGGGGCAGAGTCACAGAGATGGGTCAGAGAAGCAGTCTGACTTGGACAAGCAGTGGCAGTGGCAGCAGAACAGATGGTCCCACATTCACACGTGGTGGGTAAAAATCAGGAGGGATACCCTGGGAGCGCATAATCCCAGCCTCAGGCCAGACTGCACAGCTCAGGGTTCCAGCACTGGGAATATAAATCCCCATTACCTCTAGCTGTAAAGAACAGTGGAGGTTGGGGCAGTGGAAGAAACTGCCAGATTTTCACCACTTACAGGACCCACATGGTCTTAGAATGTACACAAACTCCAGTGTAGCAACTGGAAGGGCCCCAATTGCATATGGGAAATGGATGAAGTGACTAGAAATGGGGCGAGTGCCAGGCAAATCACCAGAAGCTAGGCAGTGGCATTGTCCCCTATCTGAGACCCGCACCAGAAACACAGCCATAAAGCAGTGAAGCAGGTGGCCCTGTCCTGGCAATTACCTAAGGTACCACATAATTTATAGGTGCCTTTGTAACTAAGGCCATGCTACTAAGACAGTGAGTAAAAGCAGCTCTACCCAATACACAGAAAGAAACGCAGGGAGACTTCCAAATTGAGGAGGCAAAGAAATGAACCAAATGAAAGACCGGAACAAAACACCAGAAAAAGAACTAAGTGAAATGGATATAGTCAACCTATCAGATGCAGAGTTCAAAGCACTGGTGATAAGGATGCTAAGAGATAGAGTATAGCAAAAAAGTAAAGGAATAAATGAAGATTACACAAAGCGAGATAAAGAAAAACATACAGGGAACCAACAGTGATGAGAAGGAAGCCAGGATTCAAATCAACAATTTAAAACAAAAGGAAAAAATAAACACACAACCAGACCAGAAAGAAGAAACAAGAATGCAGAATAAATAAACAAACAAACAACAATGAGGAGAGTCTTAGGAACCTCTGGGACAACTTTAAACATGCCAACATCTGAACCACAGGGGTGCCAGAAGGAGAAGGGGAAGAGCAAGAAATTGAAAACTTATTTGAAAAAGTAATCAAAGGAAACTTTTCTAATTTGGCAAAGGAAATAGACATATAAGTCCAGGAAGCACAGAGAGTCCCAAACAAATTGGACCCAAAGAGGACCACACCAAGACACATCATGATTAAAATGCCAAAGGTTAAAGATAAAAAAAGAATCTTAAAAGCAGCTAGAGAAAAGCAGAGAATTATCTACAAAGGAGTTCTCATAAGACTCTCAGATGATTTCTCAAATGAAACTTTGCAGGCAAGAAGGAACTGGCAAGATGTAGTCAAGGTGATGAAAAGCAAGACCCTACTACCAAGATTACTCTACCCAGCAAAGCTATCATTTAGAATGCAAGGGCAGATAAAGTGCTTCCCAGACAAGGTAAAGCTAAAGGAGTTCATCATCACCAAGCCCTTGTTATATGAAATGTTAAAAGGACTTATTTAAGAAAAAGATGAAATCTATGAACATTAAAATGACAACAAACTCACAACTATCAACAACTGAATCTAAAAAACAAAAATAAAAACAAAACAAACTAAGCAAACAACCAGAACAGGAACAGAAACCTAGGTATGGGGATCATTTGAAGGGTTATCAGCTGGGAGGGGGAAGGGAGAAGAATGGGGGAAATGGTGCAGGGATCAAGAAGCATAATTGGTAGGAACAGAACAGACTGAGGATGTTAAGAATAGCATAGGAAAGGGAGACGCCAACGAACTTACATGCACAACCCATGGACGCGAACAAAGGGGGGAATTTCTGGAGGGAAAGGGCATACCAGGCAGTTTAAATGGTAAGAAAATTCTTTTTGAAGGCTTAAAAAAAATTCACCTGCTTTTTTAGTTCATAAGTATCTGAAGCTTTTCTAAATTCTTTCGCTGTGACTGACCAACTCCAGTTTTTGTCCTCTTTTTAAATTCACTTCTGTGATTCATACAGTTCAGATTCATTCATTCTACTGCTTGATATTGTGCTCTATTTGTGGATTTTTGTCTGCAATTTCTATATTTTGACTTTTTTGAGGTTTTCTTTGTTGCCTAGTATATTAATTATTTTTACAAGTTGTCAATGGATTTTTGGAAAGAAATGGGTGAAAATTTATATGTAAACATGTTGGTAAAATAACCTTATTAATTTTATTACTCAAGTAATCTATATCTCTTTAGTATAATGCCTGCCTAGTTTAATGATTTAGTTTGATGATCATAACTTTAGATAATGTATCTTTCTATACATAATAATAATTTATATTTATATATTTTAATTCTAGGCCACTTGAACTATACAACCTGATAACTATAATAGTTTTATTATGGATTATATATTGCTTCCATATTTTAAAATTTAATTTTATCATAACTTCTGTTATTTCTGACATTAGTTTTGCCAACCTAGTTTTCTCTTCTCTTTATTTTCCCCATTCTTCTATCCTTATTTTTTCCTTCATTCCTGACTCCCTTCTCCCCTTCCTCCTTTCTTTTCCCCTCTCTTTTGAAATTTGTAATATAAAGTGTATATATGAATATAAAGCTTCTATATTACTTTATAATATAAATGTAACCTTTCTCATTTTCTGTTCTTCTTTCTATTTCCCATGTCTTTTGAAATTAAAATTTGTTCGTTTGTTTTCCAACTAATATGGGAATTTTTAATTTCAATATGGATGTTTAATACATCCATCTAAGTGTTATAAATACTATAATTTTCTTCTATTATTTTATTTTTGCTCTCAACATTTTTAAAAAGATTTTTTTAATTTAATTTTAGAGAGGAGGAAGGGAGGGAGAAAGAGAGGGAGATAAACATCAGTGTGAGAAAAAAGCATCAGAACACCCATCAGTCACCTCTCGCACGTGCCCCAACCAGGACCAAACCCACAACCCAGGCATGTGCCCTGACTGGGAATTGAACTGGTGACCCTTTGCTTTGTGGGACAATGCCCAACCAACTGAGCCACACTGGTCAGGGCTAAACTTTCACCCTTTTATGTTCTTTTATGCTTTGTTGCTCATTTTATTTCTCAAGTACATTTTTTCCCTAGGTTGTGGGGTTTTTTAAAAGAAACTAGTCAAATTAATGGTTTTGAGGGGATGCTAATAGAGACTCTGGAAAAAGTACATAGCACATTCCATGGTTAAACAAAACAGAAGTATTTGGGGATTTTTCTGGGGGGAACCACAATAAATATAACAAAAGTAGTATTCCTACGATTCTCAGAAATTAAGCAATCTTTTCCCTAATTTTTAATCAGAGATCACAACCTTATTTGAACTCAAAACACATTTTTCATGATATATTTAATGACATCCTAGTTTGTAGGCTATCAGGTTGGGAAATGCATGCCTAGTGATTTGGAAAACACACATTCTATTTGTTATATCATTGTTCACCCTTGAGTATTCTAACAGTACATACTGAACCTATTTTCCAACCCTCCTATCGAGCTGATCTCCTGTTTTGCGTGTCTCTTCAACTAATTCCTTGGATTTACTGCTGCTCATAACCTGGTATCATGGTGTAATTCTACCACCATTAGAGACTAAAGCTGAGACATTTTATTAGCAAATGATTAAATTGAACTATTACAAGAGAAATTTATAGTGACAACTACAGTTTGGCCTCAGGTAGAGTTCAAACCACTATTGGTAAGAAAGGAATGTCTAATGGAAGGTAAGAGAGAAACAGAAGATCCGAAAAGTTTGCGCAGAGATGGACAGGAGATTACCACCTAAGACATGGAGACTGCCTTTAAAAGGAGCAACATCAGCATGCTAAGCTGGCCCTTTTATTCCAAGGAGTTCAAAGAACTTCAAAGGTTCCATGAAAGAAGAATTTTATTAGAGCCAAAAAATAACATACTTGGCTTTGAAGCCTCCGTCAATGGTCTGCTGGTTTACCAGTTTTCAGAGAAAGAGAATCAGTCGCCTGTGAGAAAAAGCAGTTGAGAAGTCAGAACACGGTTCTGCTGAGAACTCGGAACCCACCCACTCCACGTGTCCGTGACTAGGTCATTGCACTTCCTTCATCCTCAGTTACAGCAGCTGAAAAACAAAGCAGGAGAGTAGATGATGTTTGCACCGTTACATTACGGCCCCAGAGAATCCACAAGTCTATGAATGAGTATTGGGGTGTTGCTATAACAAACAAGGTCATAGTGAACACCCTTGTTACATCACCACAAGTGTTTCTGAGTGTTTCTCAGGGGCAGTATTGGGTGCAACCCATTAGACAATTCTAGACTAAATTTAGAAAGTCACTATCAAAGTGTTTTAAGAAACTTGATAGAGCAGTATAAAAAGTTTGAGAATGTATCACATAGTTATAAGGAATGAATGTTTTATGAAATTCTTTTATTTTGCTTATAAATGCTTATGTATAATGCACTGAGTTGTTCTGTAATAGATACTTCTTATTATGGGTTGTTCAAAACAGTTTGAAATACACTCCACCAACAGTAATTACCCAGAGATGGATTTGATGAGTCATACGCTCTGTTCAAATTTAACGTCATTAAGGACGGCCAGTTTTTCTTCACAGTAGTGCTGTCAGCTTACACTCTCACCAGCTGCATTTGAGAGTCTGAAAATTTACTAACACAGTTTTTCACATGTGCTAATTTTTTCAAGCTGAAGGTAATAGAACTGTATGCTATTTCCGATTTCCAGTTCAAATTTCCTGACTGCTAGTGAGATTAAACGACTTTTCATAGACCTATTATTGGTCATTTAAGTTTCCTACTTATTATTTATTTATTTGTTCTTTCCCTTTGTCTACTTTTGCATTTTTTATCCTTTTCTTATTCACTTATATGTACACACACACACACACACACACACACATAAGCATGTATTCTGGATATCACATGAGGTATAGCCAATGCTAGTTTTCTTTTTCTTTAATAAATGCAAACTTTATCATGACTTGCAGTTCACGTCTTAAAACTTAACATGGTCAAGTTTATCATTGTTTTCTTTGTGATTTGTGCTTCTTGGGTCTTGTTTAAGAAATTCTTTCCTATTCCAACTTCATTAAAACATACTTCTATATATTTTTTGAAAAGCTTTAAAGCTTTGCTTTTCAGATTTATGTCTTATTTTATGTAAAGGTGGGGGGGGCATTGTGCATTGTGTGAAGTAAGGATCTATCTTTTTCAATATGGAAAGCCGATTGCCTCAACACCATTTATTTAGTTAGTAATTCATTCTTTATTCAACTGTAAAGTGACCTTTCTCATACTCCATGCTCCCAGATATAGGTAGCTCTGATTTTATTATAAAAATGACTTATGCCTTACAAAGCTGATTTTATTTGCTGTTAGGTATTCCCTGTAACTCCTAAAAGTAGTCTAGAAGAAATTATTTTACAGAGAACTATAGCCTTGCATTGATATTTGAAGGGTTTCAATTAGCAGGAAATTGGAAAGCAGATTACATGCATTAAGTAAACATTAAAATATACTGATATCTTCTATGCAGGAGGCATTTAGTTACAAATTAGTAATAAAGACATAAATATAATTGTTATCCTTGAGCAATAAGGAAGATATTCAAGGAAGTTATGGTCTGATATACTAGTTCTCAACCACATCAGACCGAGCACTAGCTTTTTTATGACATTTTGTTATTACTATTCTGGATTGCATTTTTTATGCAGATAATATAACCCATCTGCTCATATATGAAAAAATTAATAGAACACCTTTTTGAAATAAAAATACAAAATAAAAGTGCTGTATAAGAAAATATGTATTTCTATATGTAAATGTCCAGGCAAGATTCACGATAATAAAGTCATCAAATTCCTACCCTGTATGTACAGTCACCTTGAATGTGACAGCAGCAGTTGTAAGCTCATATTATTTAGTTGTTATTTTTTTATTGACTCAATTACCACAAGAAGCATTTTTGCTGAAATAGTGAACAATTAACTAGGTTGTAAACAAAACAAAGTATAATCTTTCCTTGATTTATATAGTGGCTATATTTCTAGAAAATCAGTATATATGAAAGTGTGGAAATTTACTTTGTATATAATGTAGCATTAGATTCCATGTTCAGAGGAGTATGAGGTGGGTTTTCATCTACATGAATGTCCCTCGAGCTGAACATTCAAAAATCAAGAGAGACGAGGGTCAATTCTTTGTGTGGGCTTGTCTCCTGCATTGCAGGAATGCTTAGCCTCTCTGGTTAAATGCCAACAGAACCCTCTAAATCATTGTGACAACCAAAAAGTACCTTCTCCTTACCAGCAAATTCCAGAAATGCTCCCCAGAAAATAGCACTACCCCTTTGACCCACACTGGTCAATTAGAACAAGAAATATGAAAAGTGCTACAACAATGCATATGTAGGGTGTATGGGAATTGGTTTCAGAACCCTCTGTGAATACTGAGATCTGAGGGTGCTCGAGTCCCTTTTAGAAAACGGTGTAGAACAATGGATCCAGCCACCCCTCTGCATCTGAAACGAGATTTTGAGTCCATGGATGCGAAACCTGGGATACAGACGGTTGACTGTATATTTATTGAAAGAGATTCCTGTAGAAGTGGACTTCCGCAGTTCAAACTTGTGTTGGTCCGAGGTCAGCTGTACAACAGAGGGATGGGTGGCCGGTGCTACCAGGTGGGATTAAGTGGGGTCAGCAGTGGGGTCACTGACAGACCACAGGAACCGGGACAGTGATGAGGAATAGATGAGATTCAGCTGGAGGAGTCTCGAGAGTGGGGTTGAAAGCATTTCTCATTTCTCTGTAAAGAAAACCTCTCCTTTTCTGCTGTTAGAAGGTGATTGTAATGTAAATCACAATGAAAAAAATTATACATATAAAAGTGTTACCACCCGGGAGTCAAAACGTTCTTTGTCTTAACTAGGTTAAGACAGAAAAGATAGATCACTATTTTTTCTTTCTTTTTTATAATTTGAGGAAACACATTTTTTCCCTTGGATTTCTTTCATCTGAAACACTTGTCTAGTTTCATTGCCTGTAGAACTGGCAGCTTTGCTTCAACTATATCTCTTATGAGTCTGTTTTTTTAATACATCTCTTCCTTGAACTGATCTCTGCAAAAGAAAGAAAAACTGGAGAGACCTTTAATCTTTAAAGGACACTACTCTTTATATGACCCCTTAAAGGTCATTTCTCCCCTGATACACTTATTTTGGAATCAATAGGCAAGTGATAGACGAGAAATAGGTGACTGGCTGAATTATCATGCAGCATGTTCTCTGTATAAATTTATTAGTGGAACCAGGAATCTCACAGCCAGGATAGGCTGTATAAGATAATGCATGCCTTTCCTCTAGAGAGGTAACAGCTAAACCAAGACATAATAGGAATGATCCCCAAGGACACATGTTCTACAAGAAAACATTTTATCACCAGATGAGTCAACTCTTGCTGTATCTGACTGTCCAAACATTATGTCTCTGATTATAACTCCATACACATTTTTTAAACATTTTTTTGGTCATTACTGGACATGAATTCTGGATTCTAATTCAACCTAGGCTCATGATTAAGAACAGCACATCCTCAGCACTGGCCCTGTGCCTAGCATAATGAATGTTTGCTGAATTAATGGAAGAATAAATGAACGAATGGTTGACTCCAAGAAATCAATCACATGAGCAAGTACACTCTGTTAACTTATTCTGCTGATATTATTTCAGCACACCATGTTATCCATATTCCTAAATGTCACCATCTAAATCTACAAGGAAGACCCAGTGAGACCTTAAAGCAGGAAGCCCTCAAGCTAAGAGGAATTTGGAAGTCAGCCTAAAATACAACTGATGGCACCTGGATTTCTTTTTCAGCTGATCACAATGCTCAGCACTCACTATTTCCATTCATGTTTTTCTCCAGTACACCCACACCCAACCTGGGCTACAAGGCGACCTTAAAGAGAGAAATAAAATACTGAGGCAAGTAAATACCATTTAATATTTAATATTCTTAACCTACCCAGAGGACTTCTGTAATGATAGCATAAACTAATGTAGTTCAAAGTATTTCTTGAACTGTTAAGTATAGCTATACTATTGACTGTCTAGTATGTGTCAGCCACAAGCCTGTATGTTTAGAATATGAATAGGACTTAGCTTCTGTCCTAAAGGAATTGATGATCTAGTGAAAACACTGATATATAAAAATTCACTATAATTTCAGGACAGAACTGAGACTCATTCAGAGATATCTTAAAAGGGACTGTAGTCTATTCAGTTTCAATATCTATACATGTAATACATGGATGATGCAGTATCTTAGGACATAATGAAATAATCAAAACATCTCTTGATAAGCCTGGTCAGGTGATTCAATTTATTGGAACATTGTCCCATACACCGGAAGTCTGCAGGTTTGATTTTCAGTCAGGACACAGTCCTAGGTTGTGGGTTTGATCCTTGGTCAAGGTGCATACAGGAGGCAACTGATCAATGTTCTTATATCATATCAATATTTCTCTCTCTCTCTGTGTGTCCCTCTTTTCCTCCCACTCTAAAATCAATAAACATATCCTCATGTGAGGATAAAAGAAAAGATCTGATGATAATGACCAGTGGAAACAAATAGTGGAACTGTACATAAAGAATTTTATACACACAAACACGCACACACACAGGTTGGCAAAAGTAGAAAAGTAGGCACATATGTGTGTGTATATACCATATGGTATACAAGTCTGTCTGGAGAAAGTCCAGCCATTGTTAATGTAACAAGAACAGTTTGTGCAATGTCAATGCAACCTGGCAGCCAAGGTGAGTGGACTGGAATATGCGTGTGTGAACAATGGTGACTTCACTGTACTAGTCAGTGGGAACGGTAGATGCTGTCGAATGAGCATATGTACTGTGTGGTCGTCACATTCAAAACTGAGTGAGCAGAGCAATGAGTCTGCATCAGATTTTGTGTTAAGCTTGAAAATTCCTCTATGTAAACTATTCGTATGATTGAAGGTCACAGCCATGGGCAATTGGCAGTTTCATTGCAACATGCCCACTCATGCATCACGTCTGGTGCAGAGATTTTAGAAAAACATCAAATCACCCAGGTGACTCACCCACCTTACAACACAGATTTGGTGCCCTGCAACTTCTGGATTTTCCTAAAACTAAAATCATGTTTGAAAGAGAAGACATTTCAGACCATCAGTGAGATTCAGGAAAATACGATGGGGCAGTTGATTGTGACTAGAAGAACTGTGTGAGGTCCCAAGGTGCCTACTTGGAAGGGGACTGAGGCATCATTGTCCTATGTACAATGTTCCTTGTATCTTCTTCAGGAAATATCTCTAGTTTTCATATTATGTGGCTGGATACTTTCTGGACAGACCATCTGTCTTGTCTGTGTGTGTGTGTGTGTGTCTTGAAGGACATAACATGGGTTCAGAAATCAAGTTCTGTTCTCACAAAGGAGTTGGTGGAAACCCATAATCAGGTAAGACTGTTGCTCTTCAGTTTGTCCTCACTCTTTTCCTTCTTTTCTGGACTGTGCTGAATGACTTCTTCTTGCTAGAGGGTCCTATTGGAAAGCTTTAATCTTTTCTTACAGGCTTACTAAATACAGAAGCTTTATTAGTAAAAGTCTTTCAGTGCTTTATTTCTCTTCAATACCTTCAGCAAATGTCAACTAAGGCTTTCAACTCTGTAATCTGAATGTAGCCTGCTTGTACCTGTGACCTTTTCTGGGTAACTGTGTTCTGCTAAATATATTTTCTAATCATTTCTTTGTCAATGTGAGGGATGTTTCATTGATTTAAAATAGAGAAAGTACTAGCTCAGAGGCTGTGTTTCCATTTTAAGAGAAGGAAAATACCATACAGATGCTGAGAACTGTGTCTGCATATCATTTCTTTCTTACCCTCAGCACCTTCTGGGAATAATTGTTCCCCTGCCCTGGTAAAGACAGGCACTGAGGTCAGCTTCTGTGGGAGGTGCTGTAGACTTGGGGTCAAGGCTGCCGGCAGGGGGCACTGCCATGCCCCATCCATGAGTGAGCAGTGGGCCCAGGCTGCAGACAGAGAAGGATCAGCAGAGGAGATGGCAGTGCAGAGAAAGAGTAGTTGATCTGAGCACGTGAGGAAAATCATCGTGCCCTCATGGCAATTGTTGGAGGCAGGGGATAGTGGCTTTGGTGCACAGAAGGAGCATTTGAGACCCACCTCTCAGCTGGGCTCGCTGGTCCATGTGGCCTCTGTAGCAATGTTGTCCCTTGTCTGTCTGTGCCTTTTGATGTCTGCAGCTGGTAAAATTATAGTTTCTTCCCTCCCTGCTCAATCAGGTGCAGCACCCACCCTGGTGTCTGCCCTACATCCATCAACAACAGTCTTACCTGGGATTCAACTTTCAGGCACATTCTGTATCCTCTGTGGGGCCAGAAAGGCCATCTGTGTGGCTTCAACATCACCCAAGAGCTGCAAGTCTCCCATAGAGATCATGTGTTGTCAGTTTGGCATTACTGACACCCATCTGAAGGTTCATCTTGCAGATGGGTGACCTAGAAACTAAACTTTCGAAAATCTTCTTTCTCATAATGACCCAGAGAGAGTCTGCCAATGAGGCGCACTCACTGGATACTTGGAAGATGGATAAGAAGAGGCATTACTCCCCAGAGGCAGCCAAAGATGCTAGCAGACGTAAGATACGCAGTGCTCCCCTGGTATGCTCTTGAGAAAACCCCAAGTCGGTGTTCCAGACTGAAATCATTAGAGGTGTCCTTCCATTCTATTCCTTTACACTTCCAGGTTTCCCAATAGTTGTCTAAGACCGTAAGTCCTTATATAAAAACCCTTCATGCTCAAAATACATATAGTATCTTCTTTTTCTTGACCTAATATTGACTAGTGAATCATGTAGTCTCTTCATAGAGACCCAATGGGAAACTAGTTAAACATGCTCTGCTTCTGATTTTCTTCCAATCCCACCATCTCCCCTCTCTCCCTGGGGACTTGACTGTGGGCTGCCCACCTCACCAGTTCTCTGCTCCTGGTGTTCTTTCCCCTTCCTTCGTTATTGGATGGAAAGAGGTTGAGCTGTTATTTACTATACATAACACCACATAATCATAGTATATTATCTTGCTCAACATTAAAAGACATTTAAATGGCCAATGGGACAGTCGGGAGATTTAACTAGAAATAACTATAATGGGGGTCGGGGGGAGGGGTAGGAGATGAAGGACAGTGACATTCCTGGCTGTCGTGGCAGTGAGTAATGTCTAAAGTGCAAAAAATCAGAAAAAAATAATATGAACATGCTGTTTAGAAAAGGTCAGTTACCTTTTATCAGAGTCAACTAAAATATATTTTTGTTTTTAAATGTGTGTGTTGACTGGGGAGAGAGAGGAAGGGGGGGGGAAACATTGGTGTGAGAGAAAAACATCCATGGTTGCCTCCCGTATAAGCCTCGACTGGGGATTGAACCTGCAACCTAGTCATGTGTCCTGACCAGGGATCGAACCCCCAATTTTTAGTTGTATAGGAAGACACTCCGACCAACTGAGCCACATTGGCCAGGGCTCAACTAAAATAACTTCAAGTGATTGACTCTAGAGATGAAGATTAAGAGGCAGAGAGAGACTGAGACAGAGGATGGCCTTGGTAAACATTTTTCAGTCACGTGTATGTATTACCAAAATTAAAATATTGTTAGACAACGGAGAGCAGCAGGCCGTGGGCAGTGGCAGACTGAAGGGAGCAGGGCGGCCCTGCAGAAGTGTGGCTCCTCCCCGCTCTGTGTGTAAGCGCACTTGGCGCCCGCAGCAGTCCTGGGGTCAGCTGGGGGACTGAGGTGGCGCCAACACCCCAGACAAGCGAACGCGGACACACGGCGCAATCAAAGCAAACAGCCGTCCCTTAAGGTCGCGCCCAGAAAGCTGGAGAGCTTAGAGAGGTCATTTATGATCCCTGAAAAGGAAGCTTTCTCTTCAACTTTGTGTTTTTTGTCTGTCACAGGACGAACCTAGAGATAGGTCCTCAAACACCCATGAGCTGAAGAGGGCCGAGACTGCGGTGGTGCGCTCAGGTGCAGGCGCTAATGGGGCCGTCCAGGTGCGGAGTGGGCAGCAGCAGAACTGCTGGCGGTGGCACCAGAGGAATTCGGGGACTGATAGTCTGGGCGGGGGCGGGGGTGTCACAGGGGTGCGGTTTAGGTGCGTGTGGGTAGGGGTTGCCACTCCAGACGGCCAAGACCAGGTAGAGACAGGTGGGACATTGGAAGGTAAGGGTTATGTGTTGCTGCATCATGATTGGATATTATTAATGACTGCGTGGTACACTGGGCAAAGGGAAGCTGGCCATTGTGTGAGTTTTCGGGGGCTGCCATACATCATACCACAGACTGGGGGCTTACGGGACAGAAATCTATTTCCTCACAGCTTGGAAGGCTGAGAGCCCCAGATCAAGGTGCCGGCAGGGTTGGTTTCTTCTGAGGCCTCTCTCCTTGCTTGCAGATGGCTGTCTTCTCCCTGTGTCCTCACACAGGGCTTTCTCTGGAATCTCTGTATTGCATGCCCTCTGTGAATGAGGATACCAGTCATATTTAGTGACCACACCTTAGCTGAGTTAGCTCTTTAAAGACCCTGTCTCCAAATACAGTCACAGGATGAGGCACTAGAGGCTAAGACTGCAACATGTGAATTTGGTGGGGGAGTGCCTAGGGCATAATTCAGCCCATAACAGCCATAACGGCACATCTGACATGGCGTGACGCTTTCTCTCCTCCCCCTTCCAGATCTTCTGTAAACATCCCAATGCATATGTGTTTTTAGTCCCTGTGCGTGTTCCTCACGCCCTAACTCTGTCACCCCCACCCCACCATCCCATTAGTTGGCTATTTTATTGCCCATGACATGTCTTCAAAGATGCTACAGTACAAACGCACACTGCATGTTTCTTGCTGACTGTGCCCTCTCAGAAAATTTCCCCCCAAGTGAAATCCATCCATGATAGAAAAATAATGAATGACATAATCCTTCAGTCCTGGTGCATATCCCGCATTCTCTAATTTAAAACAAAATATATATGATTTCTAAATATAACACCAACTTTAAGAACACACATTTGGATACTTTCACAATCAGTACTCGTGATAACAGGGTTGCTCATCACTGCTCCAGGTAGTAGTTGAAGCCCAGGGTGAAGATGGGTGCATCCAGGCAAAAGAAAGGCATTCTGCAAGCTACCTTTCTGCTGATACTCTGAGATGTTGACAGAAACAATGCATGATTGTGAGCCTGAAATTTTACCTGTTCCAATCAGCATCAAGGTAACAACAAGCACTATTTTTTTCTTAAGAAAAAAAATGCATGGAACTCGATTGAGGAAAGGGAACATGGTACCAGATGGATCCAGAAAAGTACAGAAAACACCATCAAAACACAACTGGTGCCTTAAAATAAAAATCAGAGTAGAAACTGAGATCTTTTCAAACTTTGCAAAGGACTAACTTTTTATTTATTTTTTGTCTTTTGTTGATCTCGCTTCCTCAAACTTTTGACAGGTGGAAAGACCAAATGTTGTTTTAAATGACTCAATCTTTTGGATTAAAAAATAAAACCTGTGAAGTGCCAATGGAATGAGTTTTATTTTAATGTTATCTGATGTTTATTTTAATGCTCATCTGACATCTTGGAATATAGGCTTTTTGGGGTCTTCTTGCATTTCTTTCTTTTCTTTTTTTTTCAGTAAGTCAGTCTTTTGCTTTATCTCTCCCCCCTGGACAGAGTCCCTTCTTACCCCAGATGACTTTTTTTGGAAGCTAAATCCATCTTTGGGGGGTTTGGTTTTAAGCAATAGAAATATATTACACCTTTGTTAAAAGAGGATCTATTATAAGGAAATGGGGATCTCACCCCTCCTAAGTGTGGAAATGCCAGCCCAACCTCACTGGCCTGGGCAAAAGGTCTGAGAACAAACCAGAAAGATGCCCACCTCAGCCTCCCTCGGACCCCCTGTCCTTACGTTCTCCTTCCAGAGACCTCAGAAGTAGTTAGTTACTCAGAAGTAATTCAAAAGCATGATTTTATTGAATTTCATGGCAGTGAGAATTGTAACTACCTCACCAGATTGCCACAGGGGCCAGAGGAGCTGGCTTGCTATCTGGGCCAAATCAAAATAAACACATATTTGAAAAAAAATATTTTTTTAAATGACAAAAGTGGAAATTAGGCCAAGAAGAGCTTCTGAAACAATAGGAAACTGTTCCTAAAAGCCTTTCCAATTACACGTAGCAGCATTATAATTTCATCACTACCTGTATACCTGGACTGCCTGGCAGGTTGCCTGAAAATAGGCAAGGGCATGCTGGAAAAGGAAAAAAGATAAGTAAGAATAACCAACAAGCTTACAAAACTGTGTTCCACCTAAGTGGTAATTAACAACTGCACATTTCAATGGCTAATTTCTGTGTGGTAGTTTTGCAATAAACAATAAGCACTTTCAATGTGCACACCCTTCAATAGAATTTCAGATTTGGAAATTGATTCTAAAGAAACAAATGGAGAAGTGAGCAAATATTTAGTCAAAAGAATTTATACCACAGCATTCTTTATAAGAGCAAAAAATTGGTGGGGATTGACTGTGTGAGAAGGGGGAGGTGGGCAGGGCAGGGGAGAGCAATGGAAAAAATAAGTAAATATATAAAAATAAAAGAAAGAAAAGTAAAAAACTGAAAGCCATCTAAATGAACCTCAACAGAGAGTATTCAACAAACCCATTCTGTCGGAGAAATACTTTTTTCACATCAACAAATGTTCATAATGTATTTTAAGTAAAAAATAGGTTACAGAATGATATAGTTCATATGATTCCGTTCTTGTCCAAACTATATGCACAGAAAAATATTCCTGAAAGGATGTATTGTTCACAGGGGTTATCTCTGAGTGATGCATTATAGACAATTCATCCTACTTTAAAAAATGGTTTCCTACTTTTTTACATAGTGACAAGTTTAATTAAAAAAAAAAATTCAGTGAACCTTCGCACAAGGGGGAGACTTCTTTTGTAACCCTGTCTTTTATTTCTGAATATGGGGTGTACCTGTTTCCTACAGAGTGCCCTTCCCTTACAGATGGAAAGTTTGCAGTTTCTACTGTTTCTGGTCGATGTCTTTCACTGAAGGAGAGAAAAATTCTCTCAGAGTGGATTTTGTGTTTCTGAAGTGGAAAATCTTCCTACAGCCTTCTGTGTAGGCTCTAACCGTTGACTCAGCCGGCAGGGACACGCTGTGGGGGTTTCCGTTTTGAGCAGGATGTTGAGCGTCGGCTGGAGTGGGCGCAGGTGGCAGCACTGGGGTGCAGCTGGCGCGGTTCTGTGATGCAGGGTGCAGCCCAGGGTGGGAAACCCCAGTGGGCTCCTGCGGAGAAGGGGTGTTAGGCAGAGCTCCACACGCGAGCCATCCATGTCGGCCCCTGCCAGTTGTATTTCTTCTGAATACTCTGAGACCCTGGAAAGATTACACTGGAGGAAATTCTTTATAGGTCAGTACTTCTATTTTTGACAGGTGAACTTCCAGCGACCTCCACGGAATTCTGCGTCTATAAGCCAAGCTAAGGCAGCATTCTGCAAAAAACAAATAAAAAGAATTGTTTCATTAACTGGACTGAAAGAGGTATATCACCCTAGTTCGTGACATGCTAATGATTGCTGGTTCTTGAAGGTGCTAATTATTGAAAGCTGAAAGCGCAGCGTGGAAAGTATGCTTGTTCCCTCAGAGATTTAGCATTAGCCTTTTTCTTTCTTTTTTTTCTTTACCTAACCTGGATATTAGTTTACATTTGGATTTTGGCCTAAATGAATAAATTAGAAATAGATATGTTTAAAGATAGATACATATTTAATACCCCCTCCAAAAACCTTTATTATTATGCACATTTGCACAAAACAGAATGTTTGATCTTTAAAACAGCATCCCCTCTTTTATCTGAGAAAAGGATTGGGATGAATAGCTCTTATCACATACCTAAAGGTCTTTTTATTTTAGGGAGAATTGGTCTTTTATTTGCAGTGTGTGCTGATCTTCATTACTAATGCTTCCCCATTGAAGAGAAGTTTACTCGTTATTTGTTATAATGCAAAAGAACCAGTTGCTTGGGGTTACCCCTCAGTGGGGATTGCTCCTGATGCCACACCTCGATTTGCTAAGCATCTACTTTTCCCAAAGCAGTTGGGTTATTTTTACAAAGCTACTTCTGAAACAAGGGGGCGTGTGTGCTAACAGCTGGGATGAGAGGAGGTTAGTGGGGCTGGGGATTGCAGAGAAACCCCCCTCAGCGTGCAGGAGGGAGAATTTTGACAAGGAAGTAAAGAGGAGTTAAGCTAGAAGGAATGCTGGTGGTCAGTTATAGGTACCTCATTTTAGTGACTTGACAACTAAGGAGCAAAGCCTTGGTCACTTACTCCATGTCTTCAACAGCAGGTGATGGTCCAGTCTAGAGTTTTTCAAAACTTTGCTTCCACCTGTGCGAGCCTGTGTGGTACAGTTGGTTGGGCGTCATCCCAGAGACCAGCAGGTCGCAGGTGTGCTTCTGATCAGGACGCATGCCCGGGTTTGGGTTGCAGCTCTGCCCCAGTTGGGGCACATGTTTCTCCCTCACATCCATGTTTCTCTCCCTCTTTTTCTCCCTCCCTCCCCCTCTTTCTAAAACCAATAGGCATGTCCTCGGGTGAGGATAAAAAAAAACCCCAAACCCTACTCCTACCTCCATGCCACACAGTTTGGCTAGGATGTGGACAGGTCCCAGGGGCTGCCAGGGGCTGCTGCTCAGCACGCAGTCTAGGTCAATTCTATTCAACACTCACACACTGAATCTTATTACATGCAGGGCGGTGGGGGTGAGGGCTGGGGCTGGGGGCATGGCCTAGCGGAAACAAGCCAGGCTTCACACCAACCAGATTTTAAAACTTACATCCCAATCCTCCTGCTGAGTGTTGGATCCTGGCCACGTTATAACCTTACTAGCCTCGGCTTCTCATCTGGAATGTGGAAATGGTCAGCATACTGCACTGAAGGAGAATGAGTGGGCAGGCGCAAATGTTTATCTCCCTGTGGCTGTGTTACAGAACCCCGCCTCTGCTGCCCTGGAACAGCTGTGGGGTTCAATCACCTGCTGCCAAGAAGCATGACTCTCAGTGCAAGAGTGGTGAAAACGGAAAGAGGTTGTTTATTTAAAGGTTATAGAGATTCAGAATAAGGGTGGATTTCTGCTGTTAAGTCCCACTCCCTTTAAAACATCCCAAAACACATAATCCTGGCCCCCTTTGCCAAACCAGTTCGATTTCAGAATACACCAGAGGTACCATCTTTAGAAAAGCATAAGTCTACAGCTCAGCATTCCTGGTCTTAGTTCAGCTCCAAGCACCTTCCCTGAATCCGTGCTTGGTTAGGCAGGCCCTTGCACAGCTCCATCAGCCCTGCTGCAGTCTCCTCCAGGCCGGCTTCCCAGAGCCTCTCCTCTTTCTTACTCCAGCTCTTCTTCCAAATCACATGGCATCTCCTTACACATCAGACGTCATGGCGGAGGTGCCCCCCATCCTACACCCTTTCAGACCATGAGACTACTCTCCTTTCTCTCTTAGCCTACCTTATTTTAAATGCTTGGCCCAGAACTTTCTACGTGAGCTCATATCTGGCCCCTCCTATGATATGCTACTTCTGCCATATCTTTTACCTTCTTTTGGCTGCCATCTTTAGTCAGGGCAAGAGTTCCCCAAGACACAGGGGCCGGGGCCATTATACTCTCTGAAAGTCACTACGCCTTTTGCCCAGGGTGGCAGCACAGCTACCAACTTGTCCTTGTTATGCAAAGTATCTTAAGCCGTATTGCCCACTTCCCCCTTACCCCAATCCAGGTTTGTGAGGCCATTGTGGGGAATATTTCAGGGGATCCCCACTCTGCACTCCATTACAGTTGCTCAACAAACAGCTGTTACTACTCCTACATCCACTTCTAAAATAAATAAAACATAGTCTCTGCCCTTCAGGAGCTGAGAGTCAAGTGAGAAACATTTTGAGCAATACGGCCTTCCGATGTCTGCGGCTGGGCCGGCAGGCAAGTCCCTGGGTCAGTCAGCAACTCCACTAGTGACCGTGGCCTTGTCAGCCCAAACAATACCGTGGTGAGGAAACTACGTAAACTTCCTATCACGGACCTTTGGAATAAGAAAGAGAAGAAAGAAGGACCTGGTAATGGGATAAATTAGACACGATGCACCCCAAATTTATCTCATTAGCCAAATCTGGTTGCTGAAAGACTCACCTAAGAACATAAGACATTTATTCTAATTCTAAACAAACTTCAAAATGGAACAGGTTCAAATTGGATCTTAGCAAGAATGTAGCTACTTCCTCAAATCCTTTGTGCTTGTGTATACAGAAGTATGTCCTCCTGCTATTCAAACAGCCTGTGGAAATAAGTAAATATTATTAATAGATATCTCTTACAGAACAATGCTTGGTTTCTTTGTTTATTGCTTTGTCCACCCATTGAATAGAAATGACTGAAAACTAATTCACAGTACTTGAACTGGTCTTGGGTGAACACATATTCCTCACTATAGAATGGAGCAAAGAAAAAATGTTTTTATATGTTTCAATATTTTATCTTACCATTTTTCACTTCTCTGAGTCTAAATATTAAAGAAATATTTCTAGGTAGACCAATCTGTGCTTGGATCGGAAGGACCTCCAGCCAATCTTGATTCTACCCTCAGATTTCAAGGCCACTTAATCAGAAGCACAATTTTCAGTAAAGTCTTCTAATTAGCAAGTAGGAGCAACCTGATAAATTCCTTCCTGTTCAAGCAGGAGGAAGGTTCTGGAACTGCAGGAGGGAGCATGTCTGTTGAGCCACAGTATTTGTTTGCTTTCTGATGGCTCAATCTAAATCTGTCCTCCCAGCCTGTGGAAATACATAAATATCCCATTTAATTCAAATGGTTGAGTTAAAACATAAACTTAGTGGATTCAAAGGAAAATGTCCTTGTCCCGAAGGCATTTGAAATCAGCTGGAAAGAGGAGAGTCACAGACATAGTATAATAGTCATTAAGAACCTGGCTTCTGGGCAGAAATGTTAGTTTTGTTTTCTACTAACTTGCTACAATTCAACTGTTTGCTTTATGTTTTCTTTACTAAAATGGGAGCAAATATATTTATCGTATATGATGATGAAGAAATTAAATAGGATCATGTGCTTAAAGCATTTAAAAGTATCTGAACTCACTAATATTAGCAATCATGCTGAGCTATTAATATCACTGTTAAACACTGGTAAGGACAAAGGACAAATGCAGTAGAAACAGGAGTGGAGGCAGCACTTCGATTGCATTAGAAATGTGGTTTCGGGGCGGTGGCAGCAGCAATGTGTCAAGTCTCTGGGGAAGATGGCTATTGAGGAAACTCTCTAAGGTGACCTGAAAGATTGGGATACCAGTTACATGGCAAAAATAGGTTAATTGACTGAGCCAAGGTCCCTGATGTGTGGGATGAAAATCAGAAGTATCAGTAGGAACTTGTGATTCTTGTTAAACATCAGGGTGTCCTGAAAATCTTAGTTCAATTTTATGCTTTAAAAAGTTCAAAAAATAAATGCTGCATACTTTCAAAAACTTTATTTGAAAGTTTGCATGTCTTGTATACTTTTATAATTTCAAAAAATTAATCTTTAATTTTAGGTTTTTGGTATCAATCGATGTTTGCCATCTTACATTAGAGAGACTAAAATTAATACAAAAATATGTTAAGAAAGTCTACGAAACTAAATAAATATAAAATAAATGTAAATAATGACTCAAGTTTTATTTTTATAAGTTTGTACTATCTATACACTCCAAGTTATTAAAGCTTAAAACTGCGCAAAGATGTTTTGGGTATGACTGATCACAAAACAGTAATAGATTATGTGTAGATGAGTATACATATATATATATTTGTGTGTATACACATATAGTCCCTACCTATAACCACTAGGAGGCTTCAAAACAGCCCCCACCACTCCCCAAAGCAACAAACCAATCAAGTGTCCAGGCTGGTTCTAAATACTTCACTAACATGAGCCTCAGCATCTTGAAGGAATGACCTGATCCAGGGATAGGGCAATAAAATACAAGCTGACCCTGGAACATTGTGCTAGACAGTCTGGAAGACTTTGAAAAATGAGGGGCACATGTCTAAGGGCATAGAACTCTGCTTGAAGGACCCCACAGACCAAAGCAGGGACAACTGGAGCAATGTGGGGGCTAAAAAATATGAATACTTTCCCTCCCATCATCTAAGTTCTTCTGGCTGGACTAATTATTAAATTAGCACAGATAGATTAACAGGAGAAAATTTAAAAAATTAATACATGTCCATGGGAATTCACATGGGCATAAAAATTCCAAAACAATGAGGCAACATTGAGTATATAAAACATTTTTGGACAGAGGAGAAAGGGGGAAACAGTATTAGATTTGAGAAGTGAAAATGGGCGATGTACAGGTAGTTGAGGAAGAGTGAAACACACACACACAGGGCGGGCGACAATGGAATGCAGGGTGTATCTAGCCAACAGGCACCTGCCTGAAGCCCTCTACTTACCCTACTTAATTCAAATTAGACTAAGGTGACATCCTAAAATGTCCTTTCTGAAGTAGGTTTCTCTGTCTGGCTCTCCTGAGCAGGAAGGTGGGGAGGGTCAAAGGTTCTGAGTCTTTTGTTTCTTAATAAACAGTTAGAATTGGTAAGCCAAAAAGGCAAGTTTAGAATGGTAAAACTTTGGTTTCCCTTCAGGATCAAAACATTGGGTTGCTGCCACATGTCCAATAAGAGATGAATATCCAAAATATATAAGGAATTCATGAAATTCAAAATCAAAACAAACAAACAAAAAAGAAATAACCCAATTAAGATAGATGTTTTTCCAAAGGAAACACACACATGGCCAATGGGTACATGAAAAGGTGTTCAATATCACAAATATCAGGGAAATGTAAATCAAAACAACAATGAGATATCCCCACACATTTGTTAGAATGGCCATTATCAAAAAGACAGTAAATAACAAGTGTTGGAGTTGGTGTAAAAGTTGGGGAGCCCTCGTGTACTGCTGGTAGGAATGGAAAATGGTTGAGCCTCTGTGGACACAGTATGGAGGCTCCTCAAGAAACTAAAAATAGACCTATCATACAATCCAGCAATTCCACTTCTGAGTATTTATCAAAAAAAAAGTCACTCTCTTGAAGAGGTATCTGTAGCCCCAACAGTCAATGTATGGAAACAACCTCAGTGTCCATCAATACACAAATAGCCCATGAAAAAAGAAGTAAATACTGTAACCTGAGACAACACAGAGGAATACTAGGTATGCTATATGAAATAAGCCTGAGGAAGACAAATAATACTATATGATATCACATGCAGAATCAGCGGGGAAAAAAAGCAGTCAAACTCATAAAACAGAGAGTAGAAAATGATTGCCAGAGGTTGAGGGTTGGGGAAAGAAGGAGAGGTTGCTAAAATTTTTCAGGTGTAAGATGAATAAATTCTGAGGATCTAATGTATAGCATAGTAACTATAGTTGATAACACTACTGTATTTTATAGTTGAAATTTGCTAAGAGAGTAGAACTTAAATGTTCTCACCAAAAACAAAATAAAGGAAAACAATCCTCCCAAAATCAAAAACTGGGTAAACATGTGAGATTATAGGTGTGTTTATTAACTTGATGGAGGAGAATCCTTTCATAACGAACATATATGTATGTCAAATCATCACACTGTACACTTTAAATATGTCTTATTTGTCAATTGTACCTCAATAAAGCTGAAAAAAAATTGGATTGCCAGCCACATACTGATATAAACAAATGAATGAATGCAGAAAAAGGGAACATTCCTTGTTACAGTAGAACATCAGCTAATACATGTAGATGGGGATAAAGAAATCACTCTGGTAGCCATCATAGTAGAAAGTGATTCAAAGACCACTAGAATTTTGACAGCTGTCCGAACCAAGTTTCTTTATTCTTTCTGATCTTATTTAGGAATACATTTACATATGGTGTCTCATTATCTCTTTCAATCTGGAATAGTTTCTTGGTCTTTCCTTGACAATCATGTCTTTAAGTCTTAGAGTAAAAGCCCTTCATTGTCTAGGAGAACCTTCAAGCTGAGTTCATCCAGTATTTCCTTATTATCATATGCTGGTCATGTATTCTTGACATAAATACCTCAAAAAAGATCCTGGCTTTTCTCGGTGCCTTGCATCAGGAGGAACATAATGTCCATGCATGCTCTGTTATGGATTGAATAATTGTGTTCCCCTAAAATTCCTGTGTTGAAGTTCTAAACCCCGGTGTGATGGTGTAGGAAGTGGAGCTTTCGGCTGAATGACATGGGTTGTTATGAAGGAATTAGTGCCCTTATTAAAAGAGACCAGAGAGCTTGCTCTCTCTTTCTCTCCTCCATGTGAGGACCCAGCAAGAAAGCAGCCACCTACAAACTAGGTCTAGACACAAAAGCTGCTGGGACCTTGGTCTTGGAAACCCAGCCTCAATCTTTTGAACTTGAATATGGCTGTGAGCCACTTTTTCACTATGTTCCAGGGAAGAGAATTCCCTAGTACTGCATTCAGTGGACTTGTGCCCATGAGTTGCTTTGAAGTCATCTGTTGGCCTTCCAGGAGGACTGATGAAATGGAGCCCCAGCTCTGTGGAGGATTTATTTCACTTCTCCCAGGACACTTCCTGTTTTTCCACACTGGTTACATAGCCCCAGGCTACTGTCACTCATGGCTTCCCAGGGACTGGCTCTTGTCACAAGATTGTTTTGCTTATCCTAATTCCTGACCTTTCAAATTGAGTTGAAGTTGTTTTCTTTTTCAACCTTGCAACAACCCTCAGCTGTTTGAGGAGAGTTCACTAGAAAATGTTTGTTTTTCATTAACTCGTTTCTCTCTATTAGAGCAAACAGAAAAACAGAAGAGCAAAGAAGAAAGGGGCCCCTGTTCAATTAGCCTAATTAAACTTCCCACCTTAGGACTGTCCAACTCCAGTAAATTCACCACAGCTGACCCTGGAGCGTCCGCGCAGCTGGTCAAAGCCCCATCGGTTCATCCACTCAGGGCCCCTTAAGTTCTTGGGAAATGCTAAATGCTCTTATTGCTATGTTTTTACATTTTTATGGTAACACTGAGAGATACGGGTCATTAGCTCCATTTAAAGACTAGGAAATTGAAGTTTGAAGAAGCTAAATAACCTGTCTAGGACTCCTCATGTGGGAAATGGTGGACCCAATTTAGAAGCTTTTGATGCCAAGTTGTTTTCTACTGTGTGTGTGTTTTGAGGAGGTGGAGTGGGCTTCAGTTTGTGGCTGCTTTGGCCTGCAGAACACAGGCACAGAGGACATTCCACAATGTCCAGCCTAGGTCCCTGGCTTGTTGCCTCTGGCGTGGGGCTTGACACATGAGCTGAAGTTCTAATCAATCCAAGAACTTGGAAAGAATGAGGAAAGATTGTCTTGTCCATGGGCTGGAAGCAAAAGTTAAGATCGTTTAGCTTACTTCCTTCTTTTTGGAAAACGAACAATAATCTGAGACCAGAGAAGGAAAACACCTAAGTTTCCTAGCTAATTAATGTCAGAACCAGAGTGTGTAGTTAAAAGTAAAACTAAATGTCTATAAACTGGGGTGACAGTATGAGAAACAGGAGACATTGGGAGCACAAGAAATATTCTACAACATTGTATTCTGATCCTTGATCCTTTTGCTATCAAAGTCAATAACATATTCAAGAGGCTCAGAACTCTCAGGAAATAAATCTAAAAACATACAAAACTGGAGTGTAAAATCAACCTATTGAGAGTATTGGCCTGTAATAACAACGGACATTTACTTATTTCCAGAACAACTACATAAAGGTGTATATTACATATTGTCAAATGTATCCATTTCAAATGTACAATTTAATGATTGCAGCCATTTTCATAAACTAATTCTAGAATATTTTAGAAAACCCAGTAAGAGGTTTTCTTACTGCCCCTCCACCATTTGCCAATGAAGAAACTAAGTCATGGGGAGGCCAGGTGACTGCCCAAGGCCACTCAGTACCTGGGTAATTTTGGACACGTTATTTGTCTTGAGCTGGAACTCAGAGTCTTTGACTTCAAAGCCTGTGCTCTTCACTGCCCCGCTATCCTGCTTCCACAGCAAGGAAGCAGCCCAGCAGAGATTTTCCTATGGTGTATGCTTTTATGAGATGGCACAGCCTCATTTCTCCTTCTTATTCTATCTTTTCACATTCATAAAGATATGGTCATTCCCTTTAAATGATCAGTTGACACTGGTTGCTAGTTGATGATGTCAAATTGCATCTTCAGAGGTGTAATCGTTTCAAGCAACATATGGGAGTCTGCATGGGAAGAAGGGGGAAGCAATGCACTGGTCTTGTTAAAAACAGATGCTGGAAGCTATAGTTGCCACGCAGTCTGTAGATTCAGTGTCATACGATGAGTCAGAGAATAAGCATTTTGGAGAAGGGAGTAGATCTGTCTACCTCAGTGCATAGAGCTGGCCCCATGTGGATTCCCACTAGGGGTGAGCAAAGGGCTGGAGGAGATTTATTCTGGAAAGGACATGGGACCTACATGGACCCCCAGTCAATCTACTTGTCTAGATAGACCTGACCCTACTTAAGTGTCAGAGGAGCAGACCTCTGAAAATAATCTTTCCCAGGATCCAGAAAAAAAAGTCTGGGTTACTTGGTATCCTTAACAGAATACAAGATTGCATAGCCTCAAACAGAAATGAGAACTCTTAAGGAGACAACTGTCTAAGGTGAAAAGACAACAAGATGAAATTCAAAGGTAGTTGAATGAACTAAGGAAAAACACAGCAAGAAAACCAAAAGTTCAGCTGCAGAATTAAAATCCACACAGGATGATGTAAGAGCCACAGTGACATTAAGGTGGAAGAAATTCATGATGTGCTGAACATGATGAAAACAATGGAAAATATTTATTGAAGATAGACAACAGAGGTCAAAATTAAATTTGCTTCTAAAGAATAAAACAAATTCAATAGAATAATTAAATGCGCATATATAATATATTATATTTTTAGGTTTCCGCAAAATCTCTGCAGGTTGAAAGACTTTACTACATTATATTGGAGAAAAAAGTGAAAGGAAATACAACACCCAGAAACACTGGAGCAAACTTTTTCCCTAAAAAACAAAGAAAAATCCCTATGAATAGTCCAAAGATAACTCTTACGCAAATCAAACACACACAAAAACACAAGTCTAATGGGTTTTAGGTTTCTTCTGTGATATGCCCAACAGCAAAAAATAAGAGAATCAAAAACAAACAAACCAGTTCAAGGCAAAAGTACTATGATTAAGGCATAGTAAATTATGCCAGCTTGATTTTATATATGAGTACAACAGAAATATTGCTATATATCTGAAGGCCTAAAAAATATACTCCCACGATATATGTTTTGAAAAATATGACTTGAAAATTTATTCCATGGGAAATGTGAAACAAAATTAAGAATTCAGGATCAGGAAATTCTGTATAAAAGAACTGACGATGAACATTAAAAGAGTTAAACATGGATTTAATTCAAAATATTTGTTGAAATAATAATTTTATTTTATTTAAAAATTTTTGTAACATTTTATTTATTTTTAGAGAGAATTGAAGGGAGGGAGAAAGAGAGGGGAAGAAACATCAATTGGCTGCCTCTCTTACTCCCCCAACTGGGGACCTGGCCTGCAACCCAGGCATGTGCCCTGACTGGAATCGAACCGGAGACCCTTTGGTTCACAGGCCAGTACTCAATCCACTGAGCCACACCAGCCACAGCTTAAGTAACCATTTTAAAGCTAAGATTTATTTAGTTTTTACTATGTGCCAGGCACTATGCTATGTTTATCTATATGTTTATTCATAAAACAATGCAGATATGAAAATACTACCTATTAAATAAAATATTTTAATATAAAAATAAGAATGTAATAATGACAACCTGGGACTAAATCTTTAGATATATACTCAAATCAATAAGTGCATAAAGAGAATAATAAAAGTGCTCAGTTCTTCATCCTAATATGGGAAACAGAGTCAGAGTTAAAAGATACTATTTTATTTTTTGACTTTGATAATCAGAGGAATATTAGATTACAAAATAAAAAAAATTAAAAGTTACAAAAGAAAATGACTAATTGGAAACATTTTTTTCTGACAAAAATGGCAGAAGGAAGACACTATTGATAGTTAAATTTCTTTATAAACAAATGAGAAAATTTTTTTAATGGAGGAAATAAAATAGATCAAAGATTTGAACAAGCAGTTGACAACTATAATTTTTAAAATGTTAACTTCAAACATAATAAAAAAGTGCCAATTAAAACAGCAATAGCCTCTTACGTTAAACCCATAAATCTGTCGAATATTTAAAAAAAAAAAAGGTCCTAGTGTTGGCTAGGATTGAGGGGGAGGGCCCTTTAATATAATCCAGTGGAAGTCTGAATAGGTAAATAGCGCTCTTCTGGAGGGGAGTTTGGCGTCATACACCAAAAGGTTTCTAAAAGCAGATACCTTTGGAATCAAGAATTTCATTTCTAAGGGTTGTACTTTGAGGTGGCCACAGCGATTTAACTCCAAAAATGGGAAAGGCTGGCCTCCTGCATGGGGCTTCGCCTTTGAAGTGGAGCCTGGGACTCAGCCCGGAGCTAGGAGGAGGGCAGAGCTGGGCTGCTCAGAGGCAGCGACTGTGGCTCCTGAGAGCCCCTCGCGTCTGCTGAGCCTGGGCGCACGGTTGCGGCATCCGCATCCATCTCGGGTTTATATCCCGCTGTATCCCTGAGGCTTTTCTAAAGTCCCGCTGCAACATTTCAGGTCTTCTCCACAGCCCTCTAGGCAACCAAGGGAAGGGTGGAAAACAAGGAAGAACAGAGCTGGGAAAGCGCGGGGAGCTGCGGGAGGCTGGATAGGCCAGAACTAGAGTCACAGCGCACCTTTGGGGGCCCAGGTGAGCTGCCCCTGACAGGGCCGGTCTTCCCAACGTGGTTGTTTCTGGAACTGTATATCGGCTGGAGCTGCCACTCCTGCCTCTGCTGGAGTGAGTCCCCCTGCGCCCCTGCATGTCTGTGTCTCTGGCTCCTGGCCAAAACCCCTGGTTAGGGCACAAGTATCCCAATACCGGGAGAGCCCCAGGGACTTGTTGCCATGAGTCTGGATCGTTCCCGGCTGTCTCAGCTTGCAGCTCTCCTTGTGAAAGGGGCTTGGATACTAGGAAGCCCCGCCCTCCCCCACCCCACAAAAATCTTCCAAGGACCTTTAAACTGATACTAGGCATGAAAACGTGCCTTGGGATGCAGGGTGCTTCGCTCATTGCCCGTTGATGCCAGCCCAACGCTCTCCGGAGCCCGGCCCTGCCCTCCCTCCTCAGTCCCTTGCAGGAGAAAGCCCCTCTCACTTGCTTCCCCAATAGCTCTTAGTAACTTGGAAAGGAAACTGGAAAGAAGAATTGTGTATACTCAGGGAGCAGGGGCCTAAGAAGCAAATCCATGTTTTTTTTTTACATTTTGGATAACCATTCAAGTTGAAGCTCTCCTTTCTCTGGGCCCTTGTTGTTCTGCAAGGGGGTGGGAAGTGCCATCCCACAACGCTGGAGCTCGACAGTTTATAAACTGCTCTCACACGTACGTGCAAAGTACGTGCAAACCTCAAATTGCAATTGTATTGTGCCGTGTGTGGAGTTTATAGACAGGGGCTGCTCCTGGTGGGGATTTAATTGTGGGTGTAATTATGCCTATAAAATTGAAGCTGTCACTCAATATTTTGGACACTTTTTTAACTTTATTTTTATTGTTGACACCATTCCAACAACAGGTGTTTTGAACCCTTACTGTGTGCTAACTGCTGCAGGGGCCACAAAGGTAAGGAAGCCTAGTTACTGATTCTCAGCACTGGAGGTGGGAGGCAGGGGTGGCTACAGAGAGAAGTGGCCGTAATTTAGCAGGACAAGTAGGGCAGCAGGGATTGGAGTGGGAGATGTGGGAGCGGCAGACATCGCGTCTGAATGGCAGCTGTGCTGACCTGGCCCGTGTCTGTCAGCCTGGCTCCGTGTGCACACGGACACAAGCACGAGGAGCGGTCTGGGCATCTCCGTGGCGAGAACTGTCACACTGGATCCCTGGGAAGGCTCTGTAACTGGCTCTCTGCCTCCCACCATAGTTCCCAGGACTCTGCTCTGCACTGTAATCCATTGCTCTTTTCTGGATTAGTGCTTGGGGAATAGGTGAGCATTCTCACAGACTGCACCCCAATAAAGTGTTTCTAGCGCACACAAGAGATTGCCAAGGGGCTGCGGTGAGTTTTCTTAACACAATTATGGGGTGAGGGCAGGTACAGCTAATGCAGAGACTCAGTGTTAGCTGTGCGTGTGCCCTTCTCTTTGGCACAGGTAGGGTGTCACTTTTGCCTTTTGTGATGACAAAGGGCTTCTAGGGACTCCATGGCAAAAGTTTACCTTCCAGAGCAGCCCAGAAATGACCATGCATCCAGATAATGACCAACTTTACAAGAAACACCTTTAACTGAAGGGTGAACTGGGAGCTTTGTATGAATGTAACCAAGTTTGCTGGTTCAGCCTCAGGAGGGCCTGCTGAGTTCCATGGGGCGGGAGGCCTGCCAGGCCCGCTGGCCCAGCACACAGCCCTGGGCCCTGGTTGGGTGGCTGTGGGAATGCAGTGAGTCAGCAGACCCCCCAGGATGGTTCAAAACCTGCTGGAGAAGCACACCCCCTGCCCCCTCAAGGACGGCTCAGGAGTCACTGAAGTAGAAGATCCCCTGCCCTGTCATGGACCTCTGACCAGCAGAGTCCACGGCGTTGTGGATGAGGGAATAAACGCACAGCGACTGCAAGAATCCGGTGGAGAAGAGGGGACAGAACTGGCCACTTTCTAGAGGAGAAAGCGCAGTTTGCCCCTGCCTTAACAGGCTTTTATTGATTTCTTAGGTGGATTACACCCAAGAAAATTGTGAATCATAGTGCCAATCATTGCCTTATATGATTATTACTTTTACATATTAAAAAAAAGAATGTTACGCATGCATGGATGATAAGGATAACTTGTCTAGCCACATTCTGTTCTTAGAAATTGGCCCAGAATGGGTCCTAAGAAACTGCTTCAAGGTTACATGCTGAACATCTGTTGTTCTCAGGCCAGGGTGAGGGGGTCCTTTAGCAGAAAGCAAGCTTTTAACTATTACAGAAGAGCAGGCCTGGTTCCCCGTGGGAAAACTGGTGTGTGGAGTGGGTCCTGTGTGCCGCCACGCTCCCGGTGGTTTTCCACTCTGGGGCTGAGCTACATTTGCCACCACCAAGCACCCGGCTTCCCATACTGCCCCCCACCAAGGGCAGCTCAGGACTGGTGCTGGCCTGCCCCCAGTGCCGCCAGGACTGTCATGTTGAAGCCTGGCTCATTGTCACAGACAGAAAACTGTCCTCCCACAGAGGGCAAGTGAAATCATTTGAACTTAAAAATACCTGCAGTCGTCCGCAAGTAGCAGGCAAGTCAAACTTGAGAAGTTCTTACTAATTTCACTGAATAAAACGGTAAGAAAAAGTCAGTTGCCAAATGTCTGCCTCACTGAGCGATTTCATGGTTATTGCATTAACAGCAGCTCCATCGCCGCCTGTTCTCGGTGCTTCGCCCGGCCCGCTCTGGGCCTGGAACGTGGAAGGGTGCTGTCACCATCAGCCTCCGTCCTTCTGAGAACCTGACGCTGTGGATATGCTGCTATTTGCCACGGTCTCCTGGTCTCAAATAGAATGAGCCACGCATTGCTGCCTGGGCTCCTCCCAGAGAGGAGAGGGGGGCCAAGTGTTTTCTGTGGTTCCTCTGGTCAGCAGTTTGGAGAACAGCAAACTTCCGACGCTCTGCTCTGTCCACCCTGGATTCAGAAAGGAAGCTTCCCATTTGATAATAGCAGGCCTCAATTGCCTTCTATTTTTTTTTTTAAGGTTTTATTTATTTTATTTTCAGAGAGGGTGGAAGGGAGGAAGAAAGGGAGAGAAACATCACTGTGTGGTTGCCTCTCGCACGCCCCCAACTGGGGACCTGGCCTGCAACCCGGGCATGTGCCCTGACTGGGAATCGAACCAGCAATCTTTTGGTTTACAGACCAGTGCTCAATCTACTGAGCCACACCAGCCAGGGCTAATTTTGTTTATTTAAAGAAAATAAAAAGAATAAATTTGAAGGGGAAAATATCAATAACCAAAAAGAAGAAAATAACAACCAGTAAGAATATTGCTGTAAGGTACTTCCTTTCCACACCTTCCTACTGTGTTTCTGTACATACATCAAATATGTGTTTGTGTAGAGATGGACACACACATTTCTCCTCGTTCAGTGGCAAGCGCCCGTGTGATCCGGACAGGGCCACACCTTGTCAAACGTGTGGGATTGATTTTGCCTGGTGCCAGCTCCTGTTACAGGTCCCACCCCACTTCCCAAGCTTGTCTTGTCCCTGCCTGTGACTCCGGCTCTTCACTTGCCGTCCAGCAGGGTCTCTGCCGGAACACTGACCGCCCCGGAGCTGGGCCTGCAAGTCCTGCGTTGCGTCTTCAAGTTGCCACTTTCCCTTGGTGGGCATTTAAAATATCACCCCGTAAAGAATTGTCTGTTCTCCCTGAAACAAAGAAGAAGAATGGATAAAGCTCATTTGTAAGGAACTTACCTGTTATTGTAAAAGAGAGAAAAGAATGCCGGAACCTAGCAAAAACCACTTCCTTGTGAACTTTATCTTAAAGATAAGGTAGAGATCAGTTTCGGTGTGTGCCCGGGAAACCTCATTGAGTCTAGATCTGGAAGGGCAACTTGACCCTATGTGAGGGGCCTCTGAGGGGTCAAGGCATGACGGTCTGAACCCACACCTCTGTGGGCAGAGCCGGGGCGGCCGTTGTGTCCAGTCGCCAATCAGCTGGGAGGACTCACCAAGCCCTAGCACAGAGCAGACCCCAGAGAAGTGGCTAAAATGTTCTTCCCCTCTTTCTTTCCTCCCACTCCCTACCTGCCTCTGGTCTCCACCCTCACGTTTCTGTTCTCTTTCTTAAAGTCAGAGAAGATAAAACTTACATTGTTTCTGTCCTGTGAATTTTGTAAGAATCTAGTGAAAAGAAACGACTTATAAAAGAGCCCCCAAACCTAGAGTGTGATATAGGTGTAACGCTAACACAATAGGTATAATAGTGGGAAAGTTGCCCCATTTTTTGGGTCTTTGGTGCTTCCGAGGAATCTCCAGGCAGCTTGGAAACTAGAGGTGACTCCTGGGCCTGTGCTTCCTGGTGATGTGGAGGGCTGAGGTAGTGGGCTACCTGTCAGTCAGGTCTGGCAACCCCAAGGCAATAGGGGTCTCTGCCTTCAGGTCTTCTGTAAAATGGAGTCCCCACCCCCAATATCAGTGCGTACTTTCCCAGCACCCCGTCTCTTGGTGCCTCTCATTCATGGATCAGCCCTCGCCTTTTATATGATCTGCGTGAACGGAGTCTGTCTGTACCGTCCCAGAGGATGCCACTCAGAGAAGATTTGATCTCCAGAGCCCTCGGCATCAGTCATGGTGCCACAGCGCCCGGTGGGACAGAGCCTCCTGGGGCAGGCTGGGCGCCCTCACACCTCACTTCTCCTCTGGGCCTTGGGTTGGCTTGTTTCCCAGTCATGGCAGGAGGATGCCATTGTCTGCTGACAAGGCAACCCCAGGAATCACTGCTTCTTGCAATATAATGTTTAAACTTTAATCACTTTATTTTCTTATTTTAAAAGCAACATATGTTATAGAAAATAAAGGGTATCCAGGAATTTCACCTTGGGGTATATATCCAAAGGAACTGAAATCAATACTTTGAAGAGACGTCTGCACTCCCATGTTCATTGCAGCATTATTCACAATAACCAAGACATAGAGACAACCTAAGTGTCCATCCACAGGTGAATGAATAAAGAAAGTGTGATATATATGGAACGGAATATTATTGAGCCTTTAAAAGAAAGGAAATATTGCCATTTGTGACAACATGGGTGAACCAGGAGGACATTATGTTAAGTGAAATGAGCCAGACACAGATACCACATGATCTTGCTTATATGTGGAATCTAAAATAGTTGAGTTCATTGAGGCCGAGAGCAGAGTGCTGGTTGCCTGGAGCTGGGGTTGGGGGTGGGGGGCTGGGGGAGATGTTGGGCAAGGGTACAAACTTTCAGCTATACACACTGAACGAGCTCTGGAATCTAATGTTTAGCAGTGAGGCTGTAATTAACAAGGCTGTATTATATACTTGAGATTTGCTAAGAGAGCAGATATTAAGAGTTCTTGCCACACACGCACTGTCCCCGTTCACTATATGAGGTGTTAGCCTAATCTTATTGATATTTTTCATAAAACATATGCATACCAAAACATCACATTGTGCACTTTAAATATATATATGTGTATATATATATATATATATATATACACATATATATAATTTGTATTTGTCACTTATGCTCAATGAAAGTGACAAATAAGAAAAAAGTGTTAGGGAAGGAATGATCTTACTGTTCAGCAATAACTTCTATTAGTACCTCAGTATATAACCTTTTGGGGGTGTGGTATGAATTGTGGCAGAGAGTGGGTTTATACTAGATGTACTTTGTATGATTATCATTTAAAAATATTTCCATTTCAGTATATATCCATCGACTGCATTATCCTTAATGGCTGAATATTATGTTATTGCATGAATGTACAAAAATATTGTTTCAATTGGAAATATTGGTTGTTTCCCTGTAAAAGCAAGCCAGAAGAACAGACCATTTTTAGAATTATTGTGGAATAGAGCTCCCCACACAACTATGATTAGTTACTGAAGAATAACTACGTAGAAGCACAATTTCTGGATGAAGGACGGGCCCCAGCAGGCCTTTTAGTAGACTGACATTCCAAAGGTGAAGCTCATTTGAGTTCAGGTGGTAGGAGTAGAGCTTAATAACTACAAGGGGCGGAGAGAAAAGACTGTCAACCAACTGTTGTTATAGGATATCCATGTGGGCGCTGAATCAAGGAAAGATAGAGACAATTTGTAAAGCACCTTTTCTTCTTGTTTTTGGCATTCACTGTCTTAAGAAGGAAAGCTAGGTTACATCACAAGTGGAAATTAGAGAAGGTGTTTCCCCAAATCAACCTATCTGTATCAGTTTTTGCCAGATCCTGGAATTGGGTCATCTCATTTTTTAGTGTTATTTCTATCATTTCTTGCTCTTTGTCTTCATGCATGTTTCAGTGAGAAGGAAGGAGAGGCCTCCTCACCTGACTCCGTTGGAGACAGATGTCTGTACTTGTGTTAGAACATTCTTGTACACAGCTGGCAAGAATTCTCAACTCCACTGTGATCCTCTCCTGGGCAACTGACATCTTCAACCAGCCAGAACATCCTATCATCCCATGACTTTCTGCAAGGCTGAGTTCTGCTGCAAAGTTTTGCTTCACTCTTCAGATTTCAGCAAATGTGAGTATTTGTAGATAACCCCTTTATAAGGGCCTACTGCATTACATGGAGGTAGAGGGGGCCTGTTAAAGATGTGTCCTTGTCTTGTTTCTATAAGTCTTTCTACATTTTTCACAAGTTGGCCATAGGGAAATAAGAAAAGGAACTATGTCTACACTTGGAATATAGTAGGTGCTCAATGAGTACTTTTTGAGTGTACTGATTTCCTACAACCTCGCCATTGATACAAATACAACTTGGCTTTGGCCACACCGATTCTGTATTGCCAGTAGCACATGGCCCACACTCTCTGTGTGTCTCTAGAAAGCCTAATTCAAGCCTTAGTACCCAGGAGCACAACAACTCAAGTTAAAGCCATTTTAAATGACTGGAAGAGCTGTACTCAAAGTGTGGTCTGGGGCCCCCTGGAGTTACTGTGACCTTTTCAGAGTATCTGTGAAGTCAAACTATTTTTATAATACTAATGAGAAGTTATTTTCCTACTTCACTCTCATCTCATGCATGCAGTGGAGTTTTACAGAGGCCAACAACATCTGATAATGGCTTTGTTTTTGGTACAATGTATCACTGTATATTCTTGCATTTTTAAAATTCTCAGTTTTGGTTTCTAATGTGACCAATAACAATAGATATAACCCCATTAACAAAAGCTCTTTGAAGCCAGAAAGTTTGAGAATCTTTGGACTTGATCACACTTCTGGTTTTTACCCGAGTGAGTTGGCCCTTATCAGGGAATAAAATGGCCCACTTCTCTGTTTCCTAATTTATTTGTATAATGCATGTTTCACGAGTCTCTACTTTGGGTCAGACATTGTACTAGGCCCTGGAGATTTAGCATTAAACAAGACTGATGTGACCGAGTTGTCGAAAGTCTTGTGGTGAAGGAAGGTATACAGGGAAGGCACTGAGGCCCAGATGTATAAGGAAGAAGCTCACAGAAGAGTGGGAATTACTTAAGAAGGGTGGGGACAATGTTGGTGGGCAGGAACTCACACGGCGTTCCTGAAGATCCCACGGAAGTCCTCGGGGGCTGCACGGGGAGGAGCCCGCGGTGCTGGAGATGGGGCTGGAAAGGGTAGTGACCACGCAGTGCCTGCCGCTCCAGGGCAAAGTCTTAGTCCTGATGCAAGGCAAGGCCAAGGGCCAGTGGATGATTTGTTTATTTTTTGACTTTTTAAAAATTATGATAAAATACAGATAACATAAAATTTGACATTTAACTATTATTAAGTGTTCAGTTCAGATGCATTAAGTACATTCACATTATTCTGCAACCATACCCACCATCCATCGCCAGAACTTTTAATCATGCCAAAGTGAAACCCGAACCCACTCAAGAGTAAATCCCACTGTGCCTTGCCTCCCGCCCTTGGTAACCTGTATTTTACTTTCTGTCTATGAATTTGACTATTCTTGGTCCCTCATGTAAATAGAATAACATCTGATGATGTCATTATTTGTCCTTTTGTGTCTGGCTTATTTTTAGCATAATGTAGGAGAGGGTTTTCAAGCCTAAAGAAATGTTGAAAAAATGTCTCAGCAAGAGCCCTGTCTGATGCGGCTCAGTGGGTAGGACGTCATTGTGCAGACCGGAAGGTCATCAGTTCAATTCCCAGTGAGGACACATGGCCTGGGTTACAGGTTGGGTGCCTGTGAGACGCAACCACACACTGACCTTTCCCCACCCCCTTTCTCCCTCCCATTCCCTTTCTCGAAAGATAAATAAATAAAATCTCTTTAAAAATTGTCTCAACAAGAGAGTGACACTTGAATCTCAAACGCCCGTCCTCTCCTGTGCCCTCTTTTGATGCAAATGAGCTTTGTAATTGTAGCGGCCAGTTTCATATGTCTCTCTCCCATCTGAAGACCTGGCACTGGCTGTCTTCAGTGACTCTTCTTCTGTTGTTGGCACTGAGGAGGAGGGTTGCATTGATTCTTGCAGGGAACACTAGGTGTGTGCCCAGAGGCCATACTGAGATTCAGCATTCCAGGTCAGCAGGAACCATGAAATGGACTTAAACAAATAAAAATCAGTATCTGAGACATGTCAGCGTGCCATCTGGATACAGGGCATTGGGTTCTTCTTTCTCTCACCTCTCTTAAGGCTGAACACCAAGCCGAAGCGAGTGTGTCGCATTGAAGGAGGGGCTGGGAGCTGGCAACGGGCGTGGATGTCCCTCATTTTCCTTGACACCTTCCTAGGGCCTCTGCTTTAACAAGAACACATCTCTGCTTGCTAAATTGTTGGGGGTAAGACTGACTGTTTTTGGAAGATTTGACCATCACAGTCAGGGGGAAGAGAAAAGGGGCCTAATAAACGGAACCTAATCTCTTAGAGCACTGTTCTCAGACCTGCATGAGTGACAGCATCACCTCCAACACTTTTGTCCTCTGATAGGCAAGCAACCTGATTAGACAGTTCCTCACAGAAGACAGACAAATGGTCAATCAACACATGCAAGTCAAAACCACAATGACATACCATTTCATACCCATAAAACACTTTTTCAAATACAGATCGATGTACCTCAGCCTCAGTTTTTGATCCAGTAGCTCAAGAGTGGGGGTGGGGGCTAGTATTTGCATTTCAAACAAGTTTCCAAGTGATTTTGATGCCTTTGGTCCTGAGACCACACATTGAAAATCACTCCTTTCAGGACAGGCAAGAATTAAGAGAAAAGGCTCATGACTTTTAGGTAGAGACCACTTTAGAATGCACATTCTTCTGCCTGAAATGTTCTTTCCACATGTCTTAGCCTGATAAGAAGCAGGGACTTCAAGGCCATTATATGATGGTATCTTTTCTGATTTTATGGCTTATTGAGCAGAAGTTACTTGTCACTTCCCAAATGACACGCGTAAATGGCATCTTCCTTATTCTTCCTTGTGCTTTCTGGAGGAAGGGACCCAGGGTTTCCTTGGGAGGCTTTTGGATGATGAAAGAGAACCCTCACCTTTTTACCACTCTGCTGGCCCTGGGGAGGTCTGTGAAGACCCATTTATTGCATCTACTGAAGCTTGGTCCCCTGGGATTTGAAGACACCAAGTCTATTGCTCCAGGGTCATTCATTATTGGGAAGCAGAGTCACTGTCCCTCAGCTAGCCAAGTTTTTACCTCATACTTCACAGACTGGGCAATTAAGGGGGGAAAAGCTTTCTTTCTTAATTGCAAATGATTGAAGTGTTGGGTCCATGAACTTATAGTTTCCTCTGAAGAGTGGTGAGAACATTTGACCTCTGGGCAGGGATATAGGTTGTAATCACTTCATCCTATTGCTGCTGTCGTTTCTCTGGGGTATCTAGTGAGTGAGCTGGTAGAAGAGCTTGTTTCCCTGAGGAGTAGGAGAATAGGCCAACTAGCTCAGCTCAGACTGCGCTGCATGAGACCCAGACCCTCATGCCCTCCTCTCCTCATATCCAGATACTTTACCAACCACACACCAGCATTCTCGGGGCTTTTCTGGGCCAGGTTTAATAAGTGACCAAACAACACTGAAGTATGTGATGCCATCATCTCCTTTGTCAAGATGCCTTCCCTTGATGTAATAACAGCCACAACAATAATTACAGCTAATATGTATTGAGTAATGATTAGACCGTGACCAAATACCATTACATACGTTGTGTTAGAATTTATTTCTCATTGTGATGTGCATGCTGTAATGATCTCTGGTTTTCAGATGAGGAAACCCATGCAGCAGTGTTAAGTAACATCAAAGTAAAAACAGCACCAAACGCTTGTTAAAGGTGGCAAGACAGATCTTATTCAGACTGCTGTAGTTGAGGAGAAAGACTCGGGTGTAAGCAGAGCTCAACCCCAACTAAGACAAAGGTAACTGAGGTTTTTCAAGGGAGGACATCTGGGGAACAAAAAGGGGATTATGAGGATGTAAAACAGGGGGAACAGAAAAGTCACAGGAGCTGCAGGGAAATGATAAATGACAGAAGGGGTGAGTGGAGAGTAACTAGAAACGGGTGGGCAAGGTAGTTTGGGAAAATGTACACTCTACAGTTTGGTAACACTGCTTTTTCTTGAGTGACGACTCAGCCTTGGGGCTGGGGTCCCCATTAGGGACATGGGCAACTGCAGGGAGAAGCCACACTAGGGTTCGGCCAAGTCTGAAGTGCTGCACGAGAGTTCACAGTTCTCTGTAACTGGCAAAGCAAGGCCAGGCAGCTGGCAGGCAGCGGAGTCAGGAAGTTAAGCTCAGGCAGAGTGCTGGAGTTCAGAAACACCATCCTGTGCTGCCTCTGAAGACTCGTGTCTAGTCTCAGCCCTTCCTTGTTTCCAGAGCGTATATGCCTGTCTTCCTTACCTGTCTGCAGACTGTCAAGTTCATCCCAATCTGTTGTTCCCCTGATAATAATATAGTTCAGAGCTGTGGGCTCCTGCCTCTCTGCCGTCACAGCCCTGCCAAGATGAGGGGGGCCCCAGTCCTGGGTCACCCTGCTCTCCTCACCTTCAGCCCGGCCTTCACTCCTGCATATCCTACGCATTCATGCCCAAGTAGGGAGAACACATTTGACCTCTATTGAGGGCTTTAATCACCCCCCCCACACACACACACACAGAAAATTAAAAAATTAAAAATAAATTAAAAAACCTTATCTGGTGATGTTTTATCAACCTTAGAAAACTTTCCCCATGCATTGATAACAACAGGCCTTTCCTGCCCTAACACAAAACTCAGCCAAGGGTTCTGGGAGAAAAACAGACACATAGGAGTTGTTTGTACAGAATCGGTACAGTTAAAACCAGGCCATTTGCCTCACAAATAGTATATTTTATTATTATTTTTAGACATTTATATAATTTGTGAAGTGATCCCCTCATAAGTCTAGTACCCGCCTGGCACCACACATAGTTATTATGACATCATTGACCGTGTTCCCTGTGCTGTGCTCTACACCCCTGTGACTTCTCTGTAACTGCCACTTTGTCCTTCTTAATCTTCTTCACCTTTTCACTCAGTCTCCCAACCCTCCCCAGTTTGGCAGCCATCAGTTTGTTCTCTGTACCTATGAGTCTGTTTCTACAAACAGTATATTTTATAACGATTGATAAAAAGTTGTTTCCAATTAAAAATATATAAGTGGTTTCACCAGGGGTCACCAAGAAAGCTCACCTATCATCAAAAAGAGATGAGAGTCAGTCTGTTCCTTGTTTCCATGTCTCTGGTTCTATTTTGCTTGTTTGTTTTGTTCATTAGTTTCCTGTAGGAGGTGAGATCACATAGTATTTGTCTTTTGCTGCCTGTCTTATTTCACGGAGCATAATACTCTCAAGTTCCGGCCATGCTGTAGCAAAAGGCAGGATTTCTTTTTTCTCTCTGCTGCATAGTACTCCATTGTGTAAATGCATCAGTTTATTGATCCACTCATCTACAGGTGGGCACTTAGGCTTTTTCCAGCACTTGGCTATTGTAACATCAGACTGACAGTGACAAGAGGGGAGTGGGGTGGAGGAGGAGCGGGGAGGAAGGGGAAGAAGGGGAAGGATCTAGTCAAAGAACTAGTATAAATGATCTGTGGGCATGGACAACTAAATGGGGATTGACTGTGGGGTGGGGGGAGCAGGGGAGAGCAAAGGGGGGAAAGTGGGACAATTTTAATTTAAAAAAATTTAAAAAAGAAAGAGATGAGGATCAGTTTGGCACGTTCTGCATCCTGTCTTTTCTAGGGGTTGAGATGGAAACAAAGTGTCTGAATATTTTTCAATATCTGCTTGAATTACTAAGCAGTAGCCACATGCCTGACCTGCGGGGCTATGAAGCCTGGGTCTGAACCTTGAGAGGGCTGGGCTATCAGAGATCCTGGAGCTCTAAGGAGCCTCCCTGAGGAAAAGGGGTTAGCTCACTGCCTAGTCCCAAAGCCCTGTTTCAGGGGATGGTGTGTGGGGACACAAGGCACGGGAGCATTGTCCTGAGTGCTCTGCAGACACCATCCGTTTTGAGCTTTACAACAACCTGGGAGTCAGCATCGTTGTCTCCACTTCAGGTATAAGAAGACTGAAGCTCAAAACAAATCAAATGTCTCAGGCTCAGCAAGGAATTTCTGATCTTCAAATGGCTTCTGCTCATCCCCAGGGCTGCCTTGAAATGTCCCTTCCCTGGAGGACCGTCTCTGACCAGCTAATGGAATCTATACCTGTCCCTACCTTCCTGATCATTCTGTATGCTTTTACCCTGCTTTTTTGTCTTCACAGCAGTCAGCATTAAGTGACCTTTTGTATTTATTTGTTAGTTTTCTTATGTATGTTCTGCCTTCTCATGATAAAAATACAAGCTCACAGAACAAACAAACAAGCAAACAAACAAAAGCCTTGACTTGCTGGTTCACTGATGTGTCCCCAGCGCTCCAGATAGTACCTAATAGACACTCAAATGTTTGCTGAATAATTTCATGAGTGAACCTAGAAATTGGAATGAGGCCTGTGAAGCCAGAGACCATGTCTCTCTCCTCCCCAGAAGCCCAGAGCATTTCTCTGTCATCATGTTAGCATCATGTACATGCTGGTCGGGGCAAAGGGGACCCCAGGCTCCAACACAGAGCCCTTATTATGGAAATGTTGCTGTCCACTCACAAAAGAGCTACCCCTCCTGTCCAGTTTTTAATTTATTGATGAAAGAGAGACAGAGACAGAGACAGAGAGAGACAAAGAGACAGAGATGTATTTGTTGTTCTACTTATTTAAGCATTCATTGTATGTGCTCTGACCGGGGATCAAACCCACAACCTTGGCGTATCAGGATGACAATCAAACCACCTGAGCTACCAGCCAGGGTACCTCCTGTCCAAAGATGAGGGAACCAGGCACATACTCTACATTCCTTGGCAAGAGCTCCAGAAAAGAAATCCTCTTATATTTCACTAGAGGGGTTTTGAAATCAGACCCTTGGTGTATCATGGAAGTGGCCCCCACCTGAGTTCCGGTTGGCATCTTCACTGGTCTTGTTTAGAAAATTAATTCAGTATCACAGGCTGATTCCATTCTAAACCAGAGAACCGAGGGGAGCAAGAACTCCACTCTTCCTGCCAGGCTTCACTCCAGACTCTGCCCCATGACCTGGTGAAAACCACAGCTAACAGTCATTGCTCCAGCCTCAGGAATGCTCTGACATTTTATCCACAACCCTCCTAAACCACCGGTCTCCCAGATGGCATCACAACTGATCATCCACAGGCCTCATCTCCTCAGCTCTTCTGTGACCTTGTCACAGACAATGACAGGATCTTAATCCTCTGTGCATATGCCACAAACCCGCAGAGCCTGCAGGTGCTGAGAGGAGAGAGAGAGAGACAGAGAAGAGAAAATAGAAAGGAGACAAAGATGAACTTGTAAAAAGAGCCAAGGAGACGTGGGGATAGGGCATCACTGTCAGGAAGTTGTTTCAAGATTACGTTCTGGCGAAGCTTTCAAAACTTGTGTCTGGCATGTAGTTGGCATATAGTTCAGAATTATTATTTTTTTTTAAGGATGAAATTAACCTATTATTCATTCTGGTTGAGGTGGTTATCTCATCTCAAAAAAGACCATCAGGGAAGTCTATTTTCTGAGTGTTTTGTTTTGTTTTGTTTGTTTTAATGAGGGTTGAAGATTGTACTTCATACTCTGTATTTCCTTGTACTTTGTAGTTCTTTGGTATTTTATTCCATGGACTAAGTGAGATTTAACTGGGCCTCTAGGAATAAAGTCAGGTAGACAGCAGTCACTGTGTGCTCCCAACCTGGTTCATTGCACAGGCTCCTGCTCCTTCTCCCCAGCTCCCACACATGACTTCCCATACTAAGAAACCACAGGTTGGCTTTAGAGGCCTGAAGTAGTCACCTTGATATTCATGGAAGAACTACCAGAAGAAACATGTTCAATGGCAGAAAAGAAAACCAGTCAGTCATAAAGTCCCAATAAATGTTTCTTTTTATCGTGTGAATCCTAGAGCGGTGGGTCTCAAAGTGGGGTTCCCAGGCCACAGCCTCAGCACCAAGGCAGGCCTTGTCAGAAATGAGACTTCTCTGCTCCTCCCAGACCCAGTGAATCAGAAACATGAGAGACAATTCAAGGACTACCATTCTAAATTCAGGAAAAGCATTTGACAAAATTCCGCAAAGTGGAAATAGAGAAAACGTATCTGAACATAATAAAAGCCATGTACATATGCCAGACCCACAGGCAAGATGATATTCAACAGGGGGAAACTAAAAGCATTTCCTTTAAGATCAGAAACACCCCTCTTATTTTACACAGTACTGGAAATCTTAGCCACAGCAATCAGACAAAAAGAAATAAAATATACCCAAATTAAAAAGAGATAAAACTGTCAATATTTGCAGATGGCATGATACTGCATATAAAGAACCTTAAAAATTACACCAAAAACTAGTAGAAATAATAAATGAACTCAGTCAAGTAGCAGTATACAAAATAATTATTCAGAAATCAGTTGCCTTTTAATACACCAACAATGAACTATCAGAAAGTGAAACTTAAAAAAAACCTTGTGTACAATTGCATTTAAAAAAAAATTAGAAATAGATTTAACCAAGGATGTAAAAGACCTGTACTTAGAAAATTATAAGACATTGAAGAAAGAAATCAAAGAACATACTAAAAAATAAAAGCATACACTGTGCTTATGAATAGGAAGAATTACTATGTTTAAAATGTTTATAGTATCCAAAGCAATCTGTAGATTCAATGCAATTCCTATAAAAGTGAAAATGGCATTTTTCACACAATGAGTAATATTCAAAAACTTGTGTGGAAATTCAAAAGACCCCACATAGTGATAGCAATCTTGAAAATAAAAAATGAAGTGGGAGGTATCGCACTACCTGATATAAAGCTATACTACAACCCTATAGTAATCAAAACAGTTGGGTTCTGGCGTAAAACACACACATAGATCAATGGAACAAAAAGAAAGAGCCCATAAATAAAACCCATGCCTATAAGATGAGTTGGGAAAATTAGACAAATACATGTACAAAAAAAAATTAAACTAGACCACCTTCTTACAGCACATACAAGAATACTCTTGAATGGATTGAGGACTTAAATGTGAGACCTGAAACTATAAAATTCCTAGAAGAAAACATAGGCAGTAAAATCTCAAACATTTCTCTTAGCAATATTTTTTCTGACATATTCTGGGAACGGGGAAAAAAGAAAAAGTAAACAAATGGGACTACAACAAACTAAAAAGATTTTGCTCAACAAATTAAAAAGACAGTCCTCTGAATGGGAGAAGATAGTTGCCAATGATATATCCAATAAAGGCTTAATATCCAAAATTTATAAATAACTTATACAAGACAACATGAGAAGAATGACCTAATTAAAGAGTGAGCAGAAGACCTGCATAGAAGCTTCTCTAGAGAGGCCTTACAGCTGGCCAACAGACATAAGAGAAGTGCTCAATATCACTAATCACCATAGAAATTTCATATCAAAACCACAATGAGAGCCATCTCACACCTGTCAGAATGGCCATCATCAATAAATCAACAAACAAGTGTTGATGAGGATGTGGAGAAAAAGAGAACTCTAGTGCACTACTGGTGAGAATATAGACAGGTACAACTACTGTGGGAAAGAGTGTGGAGCCTTCTCAAAAATTTAAACATGGAAGTGCCTTATTACCTACAGATTTCATTACTGGGATATATCCAAAAAACCCAAAATACTAATACTAAAGAATATATGCATCCTACATTTATTGTAACATTATTTACAATAACCAAGATCTGAAAGCAACCCAAGTGCCCATCAACAAATGAGTGAATAAAAACGTGGTGGTACATTTACACAATGGAATATTACTTGGCCACAAAAAATAAGCAAATCCTACCTTTTGTAACAGCATGTATGGACCTAGAGTGTATTATGCTAAGTGAAATAAGTCAGAGAAAGACAAATACCATGTGCTTTCACTTATATGATGTGGAATATAAAGAACAACACAAGCAAACAAAATTGAAACGGACTCATAAGTACAGAGAACAGACCGATGGTGGCCAGAGGGGAGAGTGGTTGAGGGGCTGGGTGAAAAAGGTGAAGAGATGAGAGGTACAGATTGTCAGTTACAACATGGTCACAGGGATGTAAAGTACAGCATATGGAATATAGTCAGTAATATTGTAATTACTATGTATGGGGCCAGGTGGACACTTGAAATATTGGGGGTACCCCTTCATGGCTGTCTAAGCACTATACTCTACACCTGAAGCTAATTTAGAATAATATTGAATGTTAATTCAATAATAATTAGAATAATATGAATGTAATTGAAAAACTAAAAAGCAAAAATAAAATAACGAACACAGAAAAAGAAAAGTTATTGGACAATCCCAACCACAAATCTATCTCCCTTAGGGATAGTTACAGGATAAAGGTTGCTTTGAAAGCAAATCATAGTTCCCAACCAAGCAGAACTGTCTTGGGATGAATTGCCCCCATGTCATGAGACAGAGGTCTAAGTGCAAATGGTTTATTTGGCTCCTGTGCAGAGAGCTGGGCCTTTGTCCCACTGAGGACCCTGGGAAGATGGAGTAGAACAAACCTCAGGCTTGTTCTCTAAAGCGAAGGAAGTAGGGTATTCATTCTCTCAATTGGTTCATTCATTCACCCGTTGGTGGGCATTTGGTTGTTCCCAGCTTTGGGCTACTCTAAATAATGCCATTTGGTACATTCATGGATTTTTGTAAAAACATTCATGTTTTTATTTCTCCTGGGTAGATGCCTAGGAGAGGAATTGCTTGGTGGGTTGGTAAGGGTATGTTTAACTTCATAAGAAACCGACTAACTGTTTTCCAGAGATAGCTGTACCATTTTACAATCCTACCAGCAATGTCTGAGTTTCCAAATATTACTAAAAAAAAAAAAAAAAACAAGCCTGTGGCTTGCCTTTTAATTTTCTTAACAGAGTCTTTTGAAGAGCAAATATTTTAAATTGTGAAGTCCAACTTATCAGTGCATTTTCTTAAGTGATTTTTTTCTCACAAAGATTTTCTTCTATTTTTTTCTAAAGTTTTAGTTTCTGCTCTTTTATTTGTATGATCATTTTGAGTTATTTAGGTATGGTTGTAATAATGGTTGACATTTATCTATCTATCCATTCATCTATCAATCTACCTATTTATTTTTTGGCATCTGGATAGCTAATGGTTCCAGCATCACTTATTGTAAAGACTATCTTTCCCCCAATGAATTACCTTGGCTATTTTACTAATGTCAATTGGCCACCTTTATTTGAGTCTATTTCTGGACTCTTTTTTCAGTTTCACCGATCTATGTTTCTACCTTTGCACCAGTATCACACTGCCTTGATTACCGTAGCTTTTAGAGTAAATATTGAAGTCCAGTAGTGTATGTCCTCTGATTTTGTTATTTTTCAAAATTCTTTTTGCTATTCTAGGTCCTATACATTTTATTTTATTTTATTTTATTAAATATTTTATTTATTTATTTTTAGAGAGAGGGAAAGGGAGGGAGAAGGAGAGGAAGAGAACCATCCATGTGTGAGAGAAATATCAATTGGTGACCTCTAGCACACCTCCAGCTGGGGACCTGGTCTTCAACCCAGGCTGTGCCCCAACTGGGAATTGAGCCAGTGACTTTTCAGTTTGCAGGCTGGTGCTCAACCCACTGAGCCAGGCAGGACGGTCCTCTCCATTTTAATATAAAATTAAAATCAGCATGTCAATTTCTGATGTAATTTTGATTGGAATTGTGTGGAGTCTTTATGTGAGCTTTGGGATCATTAGCATCTTCATAATATTGAGTCTTCTAATCCATATTTTCATTATAGTCTCTCAGCAATGCTTTGTAATTTTTAATGTAGGAGGCTTACACATGTTTTGTAAATTTACCCATTTCACATTTTTACTCTATTGTAAGTGTCATTGTTTTCATTTCTATTTAATATTTAAGCAACATCTATTCCTCTTGGGTCATCTATATTTTATGTACTTATATATGTATAGTTACATATGTATTGTTTTGTTAACTTATTGTTTTTCTCCCAGATGGTCTTAAGGAAGTCTATAAGAACATCTAAAGTAAAACAAAAATTTATAAAAGAGAGTGGAAAAAGGAAACAAAAAGAGAGAGTCAGCTAATATAGCCAGACATGAAGCTAATATACAAACATATCATACAATCTTTCTATATTTACTTTTTCCAATGTGAAAAGTGAAATCTGATTATTACATATTATAGAGCATCCTTAAGTGACAAATAAACCAACCATTCCAGAAATCACAGGTATTTCCTATACTTTTCTCCAGTAAATCCTCAGAAACAGAATAGAACATAACGCAATACTGTAGAACAAATAAGGTCCTCGACAATGTCTTTATGGACATTACTTATGTTGTGTTTTGATGTGCCGTCTCATGTCACTGAAAATATGGAATAAAGTTATAAAAAGATTGTCTCTGAGGCAGTCACATTTGACTACAACCTCATGAGAGGCCCCGAGCCAGATTCTGGATTCTTTACCCTCGAAACTGCCTATAATACGTATTTGCTGTTTTGAACCACTAAGTTTGGCAACTTATAATGTTGCAGTAGGTAACTGATATAGATTTTGGTCCAAGCTACCATTTATGTGGTGCTTACTTCTTGTCAGGCATTTTACTAAGAGTTCTATAAGCACCATCTAATTTAATGCCCGTTAGCTCTACAAGAAAGGAATCATTACTGGACCATTTCACAAGTGAGGAAATTGAGGACCAGAAACGCTTACATCAAGTCAGGCGTAGGGAATCTGATTTCAGACTTTGTTATCGCAAACTCATGTTATTCTGCCTCCTCACATATTTCTCCCCCAAGCTGATGCTGCCAGAGGCTCATTTATGGCACGGTTTCTTGATGGGGACAGCCTTACCCCCGACAGGGTGGACATCGGTTCTTAAGTGTGGCAAACCTTAGTGCAAAGGTTTGTGGTCCTCCAAGCCTCAGCTCTACCTGACAAAATCATATTATTTATAATTTAATTTCTTTTGTTAGGGAGAACTTAAGTGACATATTCTCTCTTTAAAGAAGCAGTAATGGCAGAAATCGAGGTATGCTGCTTTATGACAAAGACTATTTCAGTTGCCTCAATGGCTCACAATCTTGAAAACTAAAAAATTCCTAGTGCATAGCAAATTCTTAGTTAATCCTGATGGATAAATTCTCGTACCAGAGGCTCAGCTCTCTACTTAGAAAATAATAGCTACAGAAATAAACAAGGAACACAAGCCAAAGTGATGCTCTGGGCTCCACAGCAAATCCAGTCCTCCGCAAAGACACCCCTGTGGACAGCATCCTTAGGAAGGAGGATTCAGAGGCAGCTGACGTGAACGCCACCTGTCCGTAACTGTGATGGCAAATATTAGTTTACATTCTTCAGTTCCCTGGTGTCTTATTATGCCTGAGCAACAGGTCTTACTACACTTGCTAATCGCTAGATATGTAAATAACGGAAGATAATTAGTTCAGATGGCTAGAGCTCAAAATGAAACGAGCTTCAGGTTTTCAGGAAGTGCAGCAGGCTTCTGAGAGATCCACAGTTCACACCTGGCCCGTTTGTTCCGGTGCCTGGGGGGGAGCTCACCTGCTAGGCCTGACCGGTGGTCTGTGGGCACACCCACCTATTGGTGCCCACACGGAGGGTTGTTACCCTGGCCACCCTAAGTCTGAGGTAAGGGAGGAAGGTGGTGGCTGATGTTCGGGTCTCCCTTCCAATTAACTCCCTCCTAAGCATGTGGATACGTTCAAGGTTATAGAAACCTTAGAAGGATGCTATCACAGAAGCTCAGCGAGGCTGGTAGAGCTGCCCAGGATCGCTCAGCAGGTCTGCGGCAGAGCTGAGCCGGGTCCCCAGGGCCTGGCGTTCCACCCAGGGCTCTTCCTGTTAGCCCGTCTGTCTTTGCAGCTCATCTCTGGGGGCAGTGAACATGAGGGAACCTAGTTATTTTCTTACGGAAAGTTCATGGCTTCTCCCTCCACATTCTCCCTCCCCTCTCCACCCGACTTCTGTCTGGATTGAGTTTATTGTCAAAACACGCCCAGTCAAATTACTTGTCTGCAGACGTTTTTGCTGGCCTTAGCGTATCCACAAGAGAGCTGCTAATGACTACCCTTCCTGCCCGTACTTAGCTCATCCTGAGAAGGGAACTGCTCGTTATCATTCTCTGACTGCAGCCTGCACTGTCTGGAAACAGTCAGGCGGGATTCCGACGGTGGATTGAAGTCCCGGCATCTTCCGTTGGATCAGATCTCCACCGGGAGCAGTTCTCAGCTGTTGGGGGCCCCAAGCCTGTGGTCCCGCAGGTCAGGCTCCTTGGAGCTTGTACAGGGAAGGGGTTGGGGGGGGGTGAGTAGGCGGGAGGCACTTCTGTTGACGGTTGACTTCCTACAACCCCTACCAGGGCCAGATGCATAATTTTCAGAGTCTGATACAAAATGAAAATTTAGAGCCCTTTGTTCAAAAAGCAGGAAAAAAGTGCCTTTTCCTTTTTCCTGAAGTTTCTCTCTCTCTACTCGTCATGGTGTTGTTTGCTACTTAATGTGCTAAGTTAAAAAAATTAACCTTTTAAGTTAGCATAAGTTTAACATCCATCTTTATATTGTGCAATGCCAGCTTTAAATGCAAATATAAAGGCATTAACCTGTATGCAGAATCACCAGAGTTGCACACACTGTATTTTGTAGTTCACACATGCGTAGTAGTTCACTCCATGCTGCACAAAAAGTAACTCACTTGTTTTTATTTCACTTCCTGATAGCTGTACATTGTACCAACTCTGTCTTTGGCTTGCTGATGAAGAAAGGAGAGGGGAAAGGAACGCCTTCTTTCCTCGGTATCCTCATTCTCAGTGTAAGTAGGTGGCCACTGCAGAGAAGTTACATGAATAAGAAAGGATATAAAAGGCTTCCTTAGTCCCTCATGCTACTTACAATGCCCTCGCCTTCTTTCTGCATCTGGAACAAGTTTCAGCCTAAATGGCAAAAACGGCCTCCTAATTATTCAGTGGTACTTGTGCTCACATGGAGTCTCACTGAATCCCATGCACCCTGGATCTACCAGAAGGCTGTTCGTGAGGCATCGTGAATGCTGTAGTAAACGGGGCAGCACCTTGCATGTCTCTCTGCTTCTATGCGTTTTCCATTAGCCCACAGAATTTTATTTACAAGACAGAAGTTCAAAGGAATTTGACCTAGAGCACTAAGCCGAGTGTGCGGCCCCTCTGAGCATAGGGCCTTGTGTAACAGCACAGCTCACGCACCAAGGAGTTGTCCTTGGATCCCACTCCAGCCGCCCCCCCCCCCCCCCGCCCCCAACCTGGGCCTCACTCTGCTACCAAGGGATAGAAGAGGAACTCTGGAAATAGATGGAATCGGGAAGCAAAATAGGGAACAGTAGTAGCCAGCTGAAAGTACTTTTAGGTTCAAAGATTCTCAATCTTGCTAATATAGCCTGGAGAGCTTGAAAAGCAAAAATCTAATGCTGAGGCTTCAGGCTTGCAGCTCTGACTTTGTTGATCTGTGTGGGTTCCAGGTAAGCTGTCCAGGTAATGCTGATGGGTATCCAGAGTCCATTGAGTCTCACTCTCAGGGTCTGTACCACCCAGCCAAAACGTCTGTTTTCTTTTCTGGATTTTTGTTTTGTTTTATTTCTTGAGCCATCCTATTAGAGTGTTTTAATTTACTGTAATAGACACAAAACAGATTCTCTATTTTTTTCAAACAAAATTTAATTTTTTGTATCATGTTTAAAATTTAGTGCAACAAACATACTTTCTATGGATTACTTATTAATGGTCTGACTCTTCATTTCAGTTCATCCCAAATGCTAGATGACATCTCTTCCTTGTTAGGGATGGCTATTGCTTTGATCCACTTGGGCCTGGCTCAGTTGTTCAAGTTTCAGATTTCCTCCTGCAAAATATGAACAATTTACTAATACCTTTAAATAAACTTGAGAGCATCACTATTTAAAGAAACCTCACATTAAATCTCTTTGTAATAAGAATAGTCATCTCCTAATTTGACTTTTAGTCAACATTTATAGATTTAGCTAATTTTATCATTTCAATCAATTAATATTTACAAGTTCAAAACTTCTTTCGCCAAGTGTTTTTTATATTCATTAGAGTAAAAAAATTAATGAAATGTATAGAATATACATTAGATATTAGGTTCCGTACATCTGATCTAGGGTCTGAGTAGTCATTGTATAAAAGTTTCTTAGTTGGTCTTGACTGTCAACTAGGTCTTGAAATCATGGATCTGAAATGGGGGAAAAATTGGGACAAGTGTAATTGAACAATAATAAAATGAAAAAATAAAGATAAGAATAAAAAATAATAAAAAACCCTTACTAAACATATTGAAAAACATCAATGTTTCTCCCCCATCTTCCTCAAATCAATAAATAAAATTTATTTTTTTAATGCAATTTGCAAAAGGAAATAATGGATCTAAGCCAAATTCTTATTTTTTTAAACATACATCATCCCTAATACTAAAGTCAAATCCTAGAAACAAAGTACTAAAATTATGCTATTGGCAGAAATTCTAGAAAATATACAGGAAAATAAAAACAGAAAAGCTATCCTTAATCTTATTGATTATAGAGAACTACTGTTTGTTCTTCCAGTTTTTAAAAAACTGAATAAATGATATTAAAATTTTAGTTATAGTATGAGCACTAACCAAGGCTTGTTAACTGTTACACTGTTGAGTACTTCCTAGAGAAAAACATAAGCCGTAAACTCATTAACATTGTTCTTAGCAATATCTTTTTGGATACATTTTCTCAAGCAAGGGAAACAAAGAAAAAATTTAAAAATGGGATTACATAAAACTAAAAGTTTTTGCACAACCAAGGAAACCATCAATGAAATGGAAAAACAACTTACTGAATGGGGGAAGAATATTTGTAAATGATACATCCGATAAGAGGTTAATATCCAAAAAAGTCCAATTAAAACAATGAGCAGAGGACATGAATAGACATTTCTTTAAAGAGGAACATGTGGATGCTAAACATCACTAATCATCAGAGAAATGCAAATTAAAGCCACAATGAGATATCACCTCACCCGTTAGAATGGCCATGGTCAATAAAGCAACAAATAAGTGCTGGTGAGGATGTGAGAAAAGGGAACCTTCGTGCACTGTTGGTGAGATTATAAATTAGTGCACCCACTATAGAAAACAGCATGGAGTTTCCTAAAGAAATTAAAAGTAGAGCTTCCATACAATCTAGCATTTCCATTTCTGGATGTTTATCTGAAGAAAACTAAAACACTAATTCAAAATATATATGCACCCCTATGTTCATTGCAGCATTACTAGTAATTGCCAAGATAGGAAAACAACCTAGATGTTCATCAATAGATGAATGAATAAAGCAGATATGGTACATAGACACAATTAAATATTATAAAGCAATAACAAGGATGAAATTTTGCCATTTGTGACAACATGAATGGACCTAGAGGGTATTACGCTGAGTGAAATAAATCGGACAGAAAAAAGCAAATACTGTACGATCTCACTGATGTGTGGACTCTAAACAAACAAAATAAATAAATAAATGAAATAAAACAGAAACAGAACCACAGATATCAAGAACAAGCTGTTGTTTGCCAAGGGGAAGGGGATTCAGGGACAGGAATAACAACAACAAGAATAATAAACTTGCAAAAAATAAGTGAACGTTCCCTTGGGCTTGTGAAGAGTTTTGACTTTAAGTTTAGCTAAACATTGTCAGAGAAAAAAGTAAATAAATAATATACATGTACTGCCTACAAGTATATCATCTACATTATAAGAAACATGAAACTAGAAAAATTCAATGAAAATAAATAAATACTCTATAAACAAGTGATGCCCAATGCACAGCTACAGCACAGGCACGAAGCAAGGTTTGTTGGCTGTTACACTACTCAATATACACCAACTGAAAATTAACTCTGTGGATAAACTTTTTTTTTTTAACTAAAAAATACAACATGGTACATAAGCTAATTTTTTTCACTTAAAGGTACTTTTAATTTAAAAGTTGGAATTCCACAGGTTCAGCCTTAAGTGTTTTGTTCTTTTCACTCTATGCTCTTTCTCTTGACCATCCCATCTACTTCAATCAGCACCTCCACGTCCAATGTCAGATTTATCCTGTAGCCAGGTTTCTTCCCTGAGGTTTAGCTGATTATCAGACATCTCCATGTAGATGTCTCCCCAAGCACTTCAACTTCAATAAGCCCAAAACTAAACTCATGATCTTTTCCTTCCAACTCAGAAAATGAAACCACTTTCCATTCAGAATCTCAAGCACTATTCTTGACTTCTTCCTCATCTTCAGTTCTCTACATAACCTAATTAAAAACTAAGTTTAAATAACTCAACATCCTAAGTATCCCTTCAAAATGTTTATTCCTCTTCTCTTCACTGTCATCTCTCTAGACCAAGCCACCATCATCTGTAACCTGGAGAAGTGCCATAGAGTCCTACCTCGGGCCCCTCCTGTCTTTATTCCCACTCAAGTCAGTGAACAAGTAGCAGTGCAATATTTTGGAAAATAAACAACTGACTATGTTTTGCTCTTAGTGACTCATTTTCCATTCTGACACTTACATTAGAAATACTACATATCAAGGCTGACTCTTGATCGCCCGACAGAGGACAGAATTTCCCTTTTTATTTTTGGAATTGGCTCATAAAATTATAAAGTGATATAATAATTAAAATTTTGTTTGTAAGCAAAGGCTTTTCTGCTAGGAGAGGGTTTTGAATCCTCAAAGGCTAAGAGTCAGAAGGACTGAGAGCATAAAGCTAACACACTGGACACTGAGATTGGAAAGATGACATCATGACGTAAGAACCTGTTCTCGCAGAAGAATGCAGCCTCCAAGGGCCTCAGGGAGAGAGACTGAAAAGTGAGGCAAATGCTAGAAACTCTAGGTAATTTTGAAATGATCCCAGTAGAGGATTCATCACTTTCTAGGATACATTCCAGGAAGATTCCGAGGTACATATGGAAGCTTTTCTTTAGCAAGACCCTGGAGAGAAAATTAACAAAGAAGAAAAATAGTGTGATCATCTCAAAAAAGACAGAGCAAGCATATCATAACATTAATCATCTATTTGAGGTTAAAAAATATCTTTGTGAACTAGCAATAGAAAGGAACATCTTTAATAAGATAAAGAGTTTGTACAATTAAACTACAGTAAGAATTATACTCAATAACAAGACAATAAAACCTCTTCTCTTTGAGGTTCAGAACAAACCAGGGATGCTCACAATTACTACTTATGTACAAGACCACACCGGACATCTCATTACCTTGAAAAAAGGCAAAGAAAGGAAATAAAACACAGAGATTGTAACAGAAGAGAAAAACTCATCTTTCACAGATAATATGATTATACAACTAGGATAATCCAAAAATATATGGGTACAAATTATTAAATTAACAAGATGGCTGGATATAAAAAGTCAGTTGTAGTTCTATATACCAACAACAAACAATTAGAAAATTTACACTATTTACAATATTACCAAAACTATGATATGCGTAGAAAGAAATTCAATCTAAAATTGAAAGACCTCTGCAAAGAAAATAGACAAATATATCATATTCTTGCATTAAAAAACTTAATATTATAAAAATAAACATTTTTTGTTGTTTCAGCCAAAAACCTTAGAGCTGTTTTTGATGCCTCCAGTTTCCTCGTATCCCAAGTCCAATCCATCAGAAAATTCTATTAGCTATTTTTAAATACATTTTTTTTGTATTGTTCTTCTTCTTTTAGTTGTATTTTCAAAACATAGTTTCAGTTTTCCTAAAAGTGACCTGCAAGTCAAAATTCAAGTGCAAGCGTTTTATTTAGAATCCCGGGAAGATCAGGGGAGTGGGAGAATGAGAAGGGAAGAAGCCAATAGAGAAGTACCATCTTATCAACTTATTGTCCTTCAGTTCCACATTCGTCTCTCACTGCCTGCTCTGCAGTATTATAGGCGGGCCCTGTAACCACTTCGGCTATGCCGGCTGGCACAGCAGAGGCTGCTGCAGGGACAGTGGAGGAAAAGGAGGTTTGACTTACAAACTTCTGGTGCCACCCTCTCTTCAGGCTCCCTCAGCTCATCCCGCTCCGTCCTTCGGTCAGTCGCCTGCAGTCCAGACACTTCTCCAGTGCCCACGTTTGTAGTATATAGTGATCAGGAGGCCGGGGCCCGGAAACTTTCCCTGGGGCCCTCTAAAACAGCTTCGGAAGGGAATGCCACCATGAAGCACTGTTCTATGTCTGTATCCCCTGGCAACCACCAGGAAAATTTTGAGGTGCATTCTGAGGGGTAGAACCTCTGTTGGACAGTTTCCCCTGACAACCCAGAGGGAGAATTCCAGAAAGTTCCATGACAAAGAACCACAGAGACTCACCAACCCACGAGCTACAGGTGGTGGGCGGGGTTCTTATTCCAGGTTTTTCCTTCTTTGGTGGGTAGGTGTTGTTCCCTATATCTGCTTTTTCTCTGTTCTTTAGAGATCTCTTTATATTTTACAGTCCAATCCCTGCTACTCCAACCCCCCTCTTAGACTTAATAATTATTTATATTGAGTTTGCCATGCTCAAATAGCTGTGTGGCTCTGTCTTCTGATTTGAATTTGGCTGATACAGATACTTTATTAATCCAACTGCTTTGATGGACAACTAGACCTTAATTCTACGAGGGAATTCTGACAGATCCTGTAAAATATTACCCGACTCCATGACGAGGAAGCTGTGTTATTTCTGCACCAACTCTCATCAGCCATTCCATCGTTGGCTGGGAGGGGCTGCTGCCGAGCGCTAATTCGCAGCACCTCCTGCCTGTCTCCACACAGCAGGGCGACTTTCCACCACTCCCGAAGAAGAAGACCCCAGACACAGGTCCCGGAGTGCAGAAGGCACGCAGACCACACTGAAACAGTAGCGTCCGTGGGCTGTGGTTGGGCCGCTGACAGAGTCTCTTACAGCCCCACACCGCACCGCTCAGATCCGCTCACGCCTCATGTTAAGGTCACTCTGACTTGCCACCGTTTCTTCAGGGTCGTGCATTTCTAACACACTCGCAAGTGGTGTTGAAGTTCTTGGTTCAGAGCCCACAGTTTGAGGTACGGTCTGCACCTGGCAGGGCTCCCCACTCCACAGGCTATCAGCTCTATGCTGGGGGTCTGGCCGTCCCTGTAAGAGGTGCCCCACTGTCCCAGAGGCCTGGAAACGTGGTGTCTGTTCCCACAGCACCCTGCCCACCTCACTCTCCTTTCACTGGAAAGTGGGTCCCTTGATCTGAAGCATGTTAGGCAATGACTCAGACACTCGGTAAGCCCCTGAATGGTGGTCCTGGCAAGGCACTGGGGGCAACGTGATCCTCTGCGACCCTGAGAAGAAGCCCTCAGACTCAAGAGATACGCACACGCACAGGGAGGCTGGAGGTCGCCGGCACACACTGAGGATGAGGCCTGAGGGTTGTGACAGCTCACGCCGCGCGTGTTCGGAATCGGTGTTCTCACCTGCTCCATTGCAACTGTAGGCCCCGAACAGCGTCCCCTCTCGCTTGCATCGCAGCAATAACCTAAAACTGGGCTCCCTGCTTCCAGCCCTTCCCCCACCCCCAGTAGCCTCCTTCAGCACCATAGTGGGAGTGATGCAGTGTTAAAGTGTAAGTGAGAATATGCCTCTCCCTGCTCCAAACCCTCCGGTGGCTCCTGCACGCAGAGGAAAGCCCACGGCCTGATATGACTCACAGGGCTCCACGGGGCCCACGCCGCTTGCTTCCACAGCCCCTCTCCTGACAGTCCCCTCCCGCCCTTGGCTGCAGCCCCACCACTGCCTGCTGCGGCCAATATGTCCGAAGTCCCGCTCAGGGCCATGCGCTCTGGGCAGCCCCCTCCCCCACTCCTCACACACCTCCTTCACATCTTTGCCCGAACAAGCTTCTTCTTAATGACACCTGGTCTCTTTTTCTTTATTTTTAATTTTTTTAAAGATTTTAGTTATTTATTGTTAGAGAGAGGGAAAGGAAGGAAAAAAGAGAGTGAAACATCGATGTGAGAGAGGAACATTAATTGGTTGCCTCTTGTATGTGCCCCAACTAACCAGGGATTGAACATGCAACTCAGGCATGTGTCCTGCCCTGACTGGAAATTGAACCAGCGACCTTTCACTTTGTGGGACAACCCCCCAACCAACTGAGCCACACCAATCAGGGCAGACCCAGGCTCTTTTTAATACTGTAATATATCAAATGCTCAGCCTCACTGTGCCTGGTTCCTCTCCCCCTTGACTGTGCTTTACTATTTTTCCACAGTACTTGCCACTTCCAACAGACTGTATAATTTACTTATATGTTTATTATTTAATATCTGTTTTCCCCATCAGTGGGAGTATGAGCTCCATGAGGGCAGGGATTATCCAAACGCCTGTGTGCCTGATACAAAAATCCATATTTGATAATTCCTTATGTATCAGGACATATTTGAACGCTGCTGCTGTTAGAAAACTTTGCAAAGGAAACGATGTTGGAGGATTAGTGGAGGGTGTGCCGCTCTCTCCTGATGAAACATGCCTATGGGGAAACTGCTGCTCCCCAGCAAAGGATAACTGAAACGTCCCCCTTCCCTGGCTGAAGGTGCAACTGAAGATCATATTTCTCATGTGCTCAGATTAGGACTCCCAGGGCTTATGCACAAATTAAAAGGCATGCATTTTTCTCGTCCTCCCATGATAAGCTCAAAAGCCGTGGGGTGGGGTGGGGAAGTTCGCCTGCTATAGGGAGTCTGTGCAGCTCACCCCTGCCTCATGGATAAGACACCCATTGTGTACAGGTCACCGAAGGACCCTGTCCTCAGTACTTAGATGCCACTCTCAAGCTTTGAAGAGAGCCTGCACTCACTGTGGATGACCCTTGAAAGCTGATCTGGGCTTCTGACATGACAGCTCTTTTCTAATCTCTGTACAAATGCACACAAGTGAAAAAAAAAAAAACGCTGTGCTCTCCCGCAAGCATACTCAGTATCCCAGGAAGCCTGAAGAAGAAGATACTTTACCATGAGTCCAGAACAGGCTCTCATGGGATGATGGTTATTAGTATTAAGCCAGGGCTTACCAGATAAGAGTACCCTGAGTCTTACGATAATTTCCCCTCATGGACCATTATGCTCATTTTCTGACAAACTCAGCCCATCAGACATGTTGCAATAATTTCAAACCACACATCAAAGGTGCCAAGGCTTGCTCCCTGCCTCCCCAGAAGGTCTTGCCACAAGGGGAGGGATGACTTCATCACATGTAAGGATGGAGTGTCCATTCCTGGTCTCATCAAAATATCCAATAATCGATTACATGGGTGTTCTGGTGACGTAGCCAGGACAAAAGGAACCATCCAAGGTGTTTTAATACCTGTCCGCCAATAGAAAACAGAAATTTTATTTTCATAAGAGGAGTGATTTCTCAGAGGAAATGAGCCAGCCACCTCTTCCACTTTGGAGCCATTACCCTAAGCCTACGGCAAGAGAGGAACACATGGAGTTGTCAGCAGTTAGAAGACAAAGTCCCTATGTTGTGCATTCCAATGGCTTCTTAAATTCCACAGGTGTTTCCACTGAATGCCTTTTTTCCCCCCAAAATAAGTAAGGACTCTCTTAGTCTCTGTCAATTCTAAAAAATGCATTAATTATGTCCGAAACCCTTTATTCTAGCCCTTACTTGGTAGAGTTGCCAAATGGAAGATTTTTTCTCCCAGAAATCCATTTTGCTCAATTGTCAGGGTGAAAATAGGAAAGGGGAACATTGCGGTGTGCAGCCCTTCAGTTCCCTGAGAGCATCTCCAGATATGCCAAGCAGCCTCTGGTGGAACCTGCTGAGCTCTTTGCAGGCCATGTTCAAGGGCTTTTAAGCATCCAAGTTGAAATCATTCCATCCCAGTAGGCTGCTTTCATGACTTTCATGACGTCAGCACTTCTAGTCACTGCTGCACCGGCTGACCTCAGCCCTGCATAAGCAAGGGACCACATCTCCTTTTCGGGATCCAAAACATTTCCTTCAGAGCTCCAGAAAAGATGGATGGCCATTATTCTTCTAAGATCTTTTAAAAAGTGAGTTCTCACTGGTTTCTTTTGTCTTTAACTCTCCTTCATCCCCAAAGGGGAAAGAGATAAAGGAATGGAGTAGGTCAGAGGGAACTGGGGAGGGAGCTGGGAAGGTCCCAAATCTATGTATGCTCCCCCCCAAAGCTATTAATGCATTTGAAAGTACTTTTTAATGACTATAACTACCATCAATCCTCACAGCAACCATGTGAGGCAAATAAAGATGCTCATCTCTATTTAATAGGTGAGAGAAGTTCAGCATAGAGATATTGCCGCAAAGACAGAGAGTCTGACACCAGGATTTGAGCCCAGGTTTCCTGACAAATCATAAGTGATTCGGTGATGTATTTCCTTAAAAATGTTTTTGTAACTTTGAAAGATTTTTTTCTGTCACGCTGCCTGACACAAAGTATCCTCTCCCCTTTGCCCCAGAGTTTTGCAACGTTATTCTGTCCCGTGCTGAGTAGCAAAAGGAGTTGTGCCGGAGTAAATTCAACTCTGAAACACGTTCCGCCACAAATCCCAGCTGCTCCTCACAAGAATGTCCCCTGCCAACCCCCGCAGGGCTTCCCTAAAACGACATTCCATCGGCAGGACACTGCCAGCACAGTGCAGCTCTGGAGGAGAAAGCAGTGCCCAGAAGTGTTGGAGAGGAGACAGCAAAGCAATCTGCATGCAGGTGTTCCCCAACACCCCCCGTGAGCCCATGTTGAGGCATATCGACTGCCCCAGGGAAAAACAAATGAGAGAAAAGGTCATTTGTTGAAACCTAGTCATAAATCCCACAGGACAATGCCACACTGTCAGGCTGCCCCCTCATAACATCTCCCCACTGATAACACTGGTATGTGTGTGGCTTGGAGGAGTCCCAGTAGCAAGAGAAAAGACAACACTGGCGTCGGAACATTCGGTGAGCTCAGTCTTGCAAAGTTCATCGCAAGTCTGTGAGTCACAAGGGCCTCCGGCATTATTTCTTCTGCCCCCAGTCAGAAGTGTGTCAGCTTTAGTGAAAGCCTTGCAGCGTCTTCTGCGGTCTGACTTCAGTGGGCCTTGAGGTGCACCCTACCCCTTTTACTCACCTTCTCATGCCCCTCACTCATAGCAGAGTAATGACCTAATTAAAGCTAGAATCCCTATGAGAATGTGGGTATTCATGGATGTCAGCACCATAAAATGCCAGGCTTAGGGAAGACATCACAAATTACCCGGTTTGAACAGATAAGCAAACACACCTGTGGCTGTTCTTAATGATGCGCACCTCCCGGTACCCATGCCTTTTGTAGACCCAAAAGGTGACTTGTATAACTGGCAGGATATTGCAGAAATAAGGCTGTGTGACTTCTGAGACATTGCAGTTTTGCTTGTTCTCTTGGGCACTCACACTGAGGAAACCAGCCACCATGCCGTGAGGACACTCAAGCAGCCTATGTGAGTAGGGACTGATGCTCTCAGCACAGGCAGTAGCAACAACTTGCTGGTCACATGTGTGGGACACTTGGAAGACCTTCCTGCCCCACCAAACCTCCGAAAGAGTGGAATTGGAGACTACATCCTAAATTCCTGACCTACGGAAAGTATGAGATCATATATGATTATTCTTATTTTAAGGCACTAAGTCTTGGGGGCAATTTGTTACACACCTATAGTAATATAAAACCCAAAGTAGTGACATGATAGAGCCAAAATGAGAAAGGTACAGAATTACTTTATTGACTAAAGTCCAGACTCGTTTTTTTTTTTTTTTTTTTTTTTTTTTTTTTGGCCCACGAGGCTTTACCTTGATGCAGGCGGTCTCAGCCACCCTGGCCTTCTGTTTACTTCCCAACTCTGTCCCTCCCAGGGACTTCTCCACTTACTCTACATTCTGCCTGGCACATCCAGTCCCAGAGTTTCACATAGGCGAAGCCTCTTGTTCAACTTTCAACTCAAAGTTATTCAGAGAGGCTGTCCATGGGGACCAGTTCTAAGGATGCTCCTTTTCCCTGCTCCCCCTCCCATCCACCATGACAGCACTTGTCTCTCTCTCTCTCTGAACATACTTATTTCTGTGTTGAACTGGCTATTGCATTTCCCCAATAGAATACAATTTTCGTAACAGTATCTTATCTTTCTTATTTTCTTTCATCTCTCTAGAAGATTAAAAATATGCTTGCTATGGTAAGATGATCAACAATATTTCCAGTACAGAAAGAAAAGAAGAATGGGGAGAAGGAAGGAGGGAGGGAGAGGAGAAAAGAGGAAAGGAAGAAGGGAGAAAGGGAGGGAAAAGGAAAAAGAAGAAAAATTTACAAGGAGTGCCCCGTGTCTTTGAATCCTTGCTTTAAAACAGTAGCACCACTCCCAATCAGTGCCTCTTGAATAAGCACCTGCTTTGCGCAGACAAGTCTTGCGCAGCCACTGGGGATGAAGTCACCATGCCCTGCCCCTCAAGGGGAGCCTTATGTTCAATTAATTTACCAGAGCCCTTCCAACTCTTATAAGTCAAGTGCCAAGACAGGAATAAAGTCTCAAGGGGGCAGTGCTTCGCAGCAGCCGCTGTGCCAGAGGTGGGGCGACTCTGAGGTCTCAGAGGTTGAAAGGAAGGCTGCCATGATCTGGGAGAAGTGCTGACAGGAAAGACCAAAGAGTTCTCGCCAACTCTGCGAATAATTTCTCAAGTTTTGTGTAGAACCAACAGGAGCACCAAGTTGAGCCAAGTATCTACAGCCTCTTAACAAGCCAATACTCCACGGAGATCTTTTAGAAATGAAACGATTTTTTTCCTGGTCCCTGAACAGGGGCTGAAAAGGCTACATCCCTGAGTTCTTGGTGAGCAAACTCCCTCCCTCCCGTCTAGCTTTAGGAAACACAAGCCCCAGGAGCCTTAGATTCCCCATCACCACAACTGTTACCCCCAAGTGGAAACAGGTGGTATTGGTGTGAAAGAACGGGGCAGTGAAATGCAACAGGGAAAGAGGGGTTTCCAAGTGTGCTGGACTCTTTTGAATGGAGCAGAAAAATTTATATTGTTTGAGTCATAAAATACTTAGAGAAAAACCTCAGTGTTCTCTCTTACCCATCATACCACAGGAATGTGGATTCACGTTGCTCCTTAGTTCATGTCTATAATTCTTCCCATTTGTACAGAAAGGAATGACTTGGTCCGGGTGGACCTGTTTGCCATTCTAAGCTGGGCTCACATGTCCTGCTCAGAGAACCAATTCTACACCCTGCAACTTTAGGATTTAAACCCCAAAAGGCAGAGGCCATAGTAAAGGGAGATCCAAAGAATGAAGTAATGAAATGAATTTAAAGAAAGGAAACTCTGGACCAAAGATGAAAGGCCTTCTTAACTGTGAAAATCTATTAGAATATATAATACTCTCTCCAGAACAAAAGCCCCATTTCTTACATTATTTAATGCAGAGAGAACAAAGACCTGCAGAACATTCATTGATCCCACTTTAGCCCCAGAGGGGATGGCAAAATGACCTAATGGTGATTTCCTGTCTGTAATGTACATGATAATTTGAATCTGAGAATATCATAAAATGATGAACCCGACTTTCCCACCAACAGAAGGGCAAGTGGGCTGCGGCTGGTGGTGTCTCTCTGCCGCTTCCCGTGGAGGAAGAACCTCTGTGCAGTTCCACAAGCCCCACGTAGACGCCGCTGGGCAGACTGTGGCTCCAACTTAGGTACAGCCAGAGGGTCACAAAGTCCCACACGCAGCGCCAGAGCCCCGAAGGCCAAGAGCTTCCTCTCACCATGATTCGTTGAGGGTGGTCGTGTTTGAGAAGCAAGTCTTCCCAGAGACAGGAAAGCAAAGGGAAAAATGTCCAGTCTTGTACTTCAAATGCACGAAAGTTCAGTTCTGTCCCTGCCCCTGGGGTAAAGCAAATGTCGCAGCAATACCCGAGACAGCCACCGCTGGATTGTGCAGGCGCTTTGGGGGTTTCAGAGCCGAGGCATCTCAGACCTGCAGGTCTTCCTCCCATTTTACAGGGGGCTGTGCGGCCAGGAGAGCGGCGCTGACACCGAAGAAATTCTGGGAAGAGCAGTCGTCGCCTGAGGCCGGAGCTGCTGCAGGAGGTCCGTGGGAGGCGGGGCCGTTAGACTGGAAGGAGGAAGACAAAGAACTGGGAATATTGGCAAAATCTGAACTGCAAGAGACTGGACTTGTCCGCTTCCCCCGTTTGTGCACCGGCGCCGCACGTTTGCTTTCCTGAGAGTCCAGTGCGTGCACTTGGAAGGTTTAGCTGCGCTGGGGGTGAGCGAGGACCTGGGAGGGGCAGGCTTGTTTGGGGCCGCGGGGGGCGTCCACCTTCCATCTTTATACCCCCGGTGCCTCGCTGGGGCTGACCCGTACAGTCTCAGTGGGTACGAAAGAGGGGGCTGCCACCGCCTCGCCTGGAGACAGAAACCTTTTGGGGGTGGGGGGAGGGGCGGCGGTTCCGTCCAAATCGTTCGGACAGACAGGAGCCGTCTTCCTCCTGCTGTGGATTTTCAGAGGGCGCAGGGGACAGTGACTTGCACCGATTAGGGAAAGGCGGGGGCGGGAGGGTCAGTGTCCAGTTCTGCGCTTGGGTCGAGTATTTCATAAATAAAGGTTGCGTGGCGGCGGTTGCCTGCAGAGCCTAACCAGACTTCGACATCCCCGCCCCCACCAGGGCTTGCTTCCCTTGTCCCCAAGGAGCAGGCGCCCCTGAAGGTTCCTGCACAGGCCCCGCGGCTCTGGGCAGAGCCAGGGCCCCGGGAGAAACTCCTCCCAGCGTCTGCTCTCCCCTCGGAGCCCCCTCTAGGGCCAGCCGGCCAGTGCAGAAGGGTCTCCGTTCCACAGGGGCTTTAGCGAGGGGGAGGGGTGTGGGGGAGGGGTGTGGGGGAGGGCGCTCCCTCTCCTTTGCCTGAGGGATTAAGACGCTCCATTGTCCCCGGCCTGAGGGCCCCAGTATTTGCATACATCAAGTCCCTGGGGCTGGGGAGGGAGGCGCAAGCTGCACCTGTCGCCCAGGGGTCTGAGGGCTGACCCGAGCTGACCCTAGTCCGCCATTCCAGGTGATGCCATCTGGGTCATCACGGACTCCAGGCCCAGGCGTGGAAGAGCGGCTCGAGAAGGGCGCCCCGCACAGGTAAGCACGCGTTGCCTGGATGGCTGACTGTGGTCAGAGGTCTGGGAACAGCAGGGCTTTGAATGCGTGGCGTTCATTGAAACAGGCCCTTCTGTGGAGAGCCTTCCAACCTCCTAAGCCTCATTGAACTTGAAAAGCTACTAGCTTCCTTTCTTTCCGGAGACCCTCTGGCCTCTTCGCTTATCTCCTTCATCAAAGCCAGGGTTAGGGGCGCATTAATGGGAACCCAGATCCTTCAGAGGAGGCTGGTATCCCATCACAGATGTAAAAAGGACGGAACAAAGGGGTAACAGTCCAAAGGAAGGTGGGGAGCTCAGGGTCACCTCGTAGGAGAGGTTTTCACCGTCGCTTGCCTGCATAAATAACATTTTTCAGTTTACAAATGGGTTACAAATACAGAGTGTGCTTTGTTGCTCAAAACAACTAACATTTCCATGTGACAGGTGGTGAAACAGACTTGCCAACAAGACATGGAGGGACGTTGCCCATCAGTGATGCGTCCTGGACCCAGGCACAGAATTCAGACTCTCATCTCACGTCTCAGGTCTCCCATGACACCCGCCAGGAGAGCAGGACTCCAAGGGCAGGGAGCCCAGGACGTGTGGCCTCAGGCTTCTCCCTTAAGCAAGACTTAGCTACAGGGCCCCACATACCTATGTGTATCATTTTGTTTTGGAATATTTTTTCTGGCAAACCAAGGAAAAGCACAGTGAGCACAGAGGTGTGTGGAGCTGGAGGCTGGGCACCGTGCCCCTGAAGCTGCATTCCAGGAATCATTAGAAATGAATGGCTTGATTCAAGTGTACCCACATGAACTGGAACGGGCTGCCTAAGTCACAGGAGGAAGCCTCACCCCCGGGCTCCTGCCAGTCTCCCCTCCAACTTTTCCCTTCGCAAACCTCCAGCATGCCACAGTCCTTTACATTTGTCTCCCAGATCACAAAGGCTCATAATGTTACTAGTAGTTAACTGGTTATTAATAAAGGAAAGAGAGCAAAGGGAATCAGACATTGAATTTAATAAGCGGGGGACCATGAGCCTGTTCGCTTCACCAAGGAGCTACAGCTTCACACCCCAGGGGATTACAACATTGTGCTCCACCAAGAGGATTAAAGCTCTTCCAATACAGGATTGTTGAGGGGTACAGGGGGAGGTTCTTGACCAAAGGGGCCTGTCAGTCTAACTAGGAATTGGACCTTATCAAAAGCCTGAGAAAGTTTGGGAAGTTGATTTGTTCTTCTGAGAAAGCACCTGGGCCATCCCACACCCAAGTTAATATGATCTCAAGGGAACAAAGGCCTCTGTCACTCACCCACCTGATAATGCACTTGCTCTGTGCACTCACGTGTGTTCTCTCTCCATAGCCATGTGGCCTTAGCAGCCACATGCTTGCAGCCACACAGCCTCTGCCTCTGGAGCAGCCAGAAACAATCTAAGCTATCTGGATGGAGACTGAGAAGGCTTAGCAGACTGTCCGGGCCCTGGAAGACTAAGTTTTAATATGAAGTAGAAAGTCTGGACCCTGGTTTTTGTTTTGGCCTTGCTAAGAACATGGTTGGACTGTTCCCATGGCAGGATGGAGGGAGATGAGACATTGGAAACCCAGGGGGCAGCTTCTAGTTCCACCCGAATAAATAATCTTGCCACCCCACAATCTTGCATGTGTGGATACTTGGAATTCTGTCCTTGTGATCCCGTGGAAGAGCCTGTTACACCAACAGCATTGATGCCAACACAACCCTGGCAGCTGGTGGCTCATTTTAATGCCTTTGGGCTTTTAGCAGTGCCATCTCTCACAGTTACTTGCATTTTGAACTTTAAAAAAATTTTAGTATAATTTACATAGATCAAATTCACTCTTTTAAAATGGAGGGGACAATTTTGTGTGTTTTAATAAATCAAACCATTTTATAACCACAAATTTAGGTATAGGGCAGTTCCAACACCCCCTAAAGTTCCCTCATGCCTCTGTAGAGTCAGCATTCCCCCACTGGCCCCATAGTTTTGTCTTTTCTAGACTGTCATTAAAATGAAGTTGAGCTCCTTTCATTTAGCGTAATGCTTTTGAGATCTATTCATGCTGTTGCGTGGATCAATATTTCATTCTTTTTTTTTTTCTTTTGGTGAATAGTTGTTATTGCATAGAAGAACTACATTTAGTTTGTTCATCAGTTGAAGGACATTGAATTGTTTTCAGTTTTTAGAAATTTTGAATAAAGTCACTATAAACATTTGCATACAGGTTTTTGTGTGAACGTATGTTTTTATTTCTTTTGGGAAAATGCTCAGGAGTGGGATTAGTCATCATATGTTAAGGGCATGTTTAACTTTATAGAAATAACCAAATTGTTCTCCAGAGTAAATGTATCATTGTTGCATTCCTACAGTAATGGAAGAGAGTTCCAGTTGCTCCAAAATCTGGCATTGTCTTTTATTGTTATTATCTGCCTTCTAACAGTTACGGGTCAGTATCTCATTGTGGATTTAATTTGTATTTCCCTAATGACTAATAATGTTGCCTTTGTATGAGTGTGTGTATTTTAAGAATGTATTTATTTTTCAGAGTAATTTCAGGTTCACAGGAAAATTGAGAATATAGTGTAGAGATTTCCCAGGTGCCCCCTGTTCCCACACACGCACAACCTCCCCTGTTATCAACATTCCCCAGCGGTGTGGTGCCTTTGTGGCAATTGATGAACCTACATCGACACATCATTATCTCTCAAAGTCTGAAGTTCACATTACTGTTCACTTCTGGTGTCTTACATTCTATGGGTTTAGACAATTGTGTAACATGGCATTTACCCACCATTAAGTATTATACAGAGTACTTTCATTGCCCTAAAAATTCTCTGTGTTCTACATATTTATCCCTCCCTCCCTGATAATCTCTGGCAAACAATAACCTTTTCTTCTCCATAGTTTTGCCTTTTCTAGAATGTCATCTAGTTGAAATCATACAATATATAGCCTTTTGAGATTGGTTTCTCACACTTAATAATATGCAGTTAAGGTTCCTACATATCTTTCTATGACTTGATAGCTCATTCCTTCTGAGTGCTAAATAATATACGATTATCTGGATGTACCACAGTTTATCCATTCACCTACTGAAGGATGTCTTGGTTGCTTTCGAGTTTTTCTTAGAACATTTAAAACATTGAAAAGTAGACAGATGACTAGAATGAACTTAATATATTTATTACATAACTTCAAAAATTGTCAATACCTACTTTTTGATTCTAATGAATTCTAGCTCAGCAATTTTTTCTCTCATTGGTCATGACTCTGGTGTTATATCTAAAAAGGTATCACTAAACCCAAGGTCATTTAGATTTTCTCATATGTTATCTTCTAGGAGTTCTGTAAGTTTGTATTTTACATTTAGGTCTCTGATCTATTTTTAGTTGAAATGTTTTTTTTATTTTAAACTGTTAATTTCCACTTATGAATAGAATCTTATCTAGTTCAAAGAATTTTAGTACTTAATTGTAGATTTCAGAAATTTTCATGTGATTGCTGAGCTGGATTTTTTTTTTTTTTTTTTTTTTTTTCAGCCCTTTGAGGGTTAGGACACCTCAGTGAATAATTCAGAAACTTGGAGTCATTCTTGACACTTCCCTTCTAGTACATCTAAATCATTACTGACTTTTGTAGATTTTGCTCTTTGAATCTGTCTGCTAAATCAATGTTGGAAGGTTTGCTTCAGGTGGCCTCAGTTGAACCACAGAATTAAATTCAAGATCAAAGAACTTCCAGTGACCTCCTGGTCTTTTTTTTCTAATCGTGCCTCCAACAAAAGGAAGAAAGAGGTAAGGGAAAAATCTAAGCATGGGGAAAAACATGAAGGAAGGAAGTCCCTCTTGTGTAATTAAGACCTGTTGCTTGAGTCTACCATCCTTTGCTTCTCTTCCAGGTTTCATTCATGTTCTTATTCTCAGACTGACTTAGGAGTCAGTCTGTCTTTTAAGTGTTTTTATTTCCAAATTTCTATTTAACTTTTTTCTGAAAACTTACCAAAAATAGTTGAAACAATGGAACTTTGAAATTTTGTAGAATTTTTGCCTTATTTGCTTTTATCTGTCCTTTAATTTTTGGCTGAACTATTTTAAAGCAACTTGAAGACATCATGCTCTTTCACACTTGAAAACTTCAGCATGAACCTCCTAAAAATAGACATTTTCTATTCTACAATATGGTTATGTTTCTTGAGAAAAGTAACACAAATTCTCTAGTACCGCCTAACATCAGTTCATATGCAAATTTTTCCAGATGTCTTTTTTTTTTCCCCCTATGATCTGTGATCTAGGGCCCAGTAAAGGTTTGCGCATTTGGTTGTTAAATCTCTTCAGTCCCTTCTCTTATTTTTTTACTTGGCCTTTTGTGAAGAGAATAGGTTAACAGAAGGTCTCAAACCCTGGATTTGTCAGGTTGCTTCATTGTGGTGTCATTTAACCTTTTCCCCTATTCATTTAATTCCCACAAACTGAAAGTTACATCTAAAGGGTCAATTAGGTTCAAGTTGAACATTTTTTGTAAGAATTCAATGGAGCATAGGTGATATTCTGTATTTCATAACATACTACACAGAAGGCATATAAAGAAATATGTCCTACCATTAGTAATGCTAAGTTTGATCACTTGGTTAAAATGCCTTTCCCTCATTGCAATTAACATGTAATATGTGGGGTGAATTTTGGCAAGTGTGAACATCCTGTTCCCCATCAACCTTAATAGTTTTATTATCTATTGTTTTTACTTGCCTGAATCAGTTATTTCACTGGGGATTTCCAAAAGGTGAATTTAAAATTTTATTATTTCTGTCATATTCATTAGCTGCCATTTTATACAGAGCTTTCCATAATTAATAAACTATATTTTACATTTAAAAAGTAGGGAAAATGCTTACTTTTTTCCCTTTAATTATTATTTTTTAGAATAAGGTGTTGGTATAGTAATCACTTTTAGTGGTAGCAAATGAGTTTTCTCTTCCCTCCTTCCTTCCTTCTCTCCTTCTTTCCTTTTTCTTTCCCTCTGTCTCTGTCTTTGCATCAATATGTACTCTAATTTTATTTATTCAGCATGTTTCAATGAACTATAGATGGTATTCTCTTCGATGTTTTTCTTAAACTGAATTTGATCATGAGAGCCCCTTCAAGCTGGCTTCTCTGTTCTTTAACATGCCCTCATTTTTTCCTGGGTACTCACTTATTTTCCAGGCAACAAGATATTTCAGGCTTACTTTGCACTTTCCTGCTCAAGACCTGAATGAGCAATTTCATGGAGGAGCCTTATTTTCTTCTCATAGGAATTGATATTCAGGAAGCTAATCTAGGTGTTAGGGGTACTCCTGTTGCTAGGTTATCATTGCTTCTAAGCTCTTTGAGTGGACTGACACAAAGTATATACACACTTAAAAACTGAGTTCATGTTGATATTTCAAATTCAAATTCAACAATACATTTTTTTTCTTTAAGTTTGATTTTACATGAAAACCTTTGGTTCCTACTTACATCAAAATATTTATTTCTTTGCTTCATTCTATACTATACATAAACATACTTAAAATTATAATGCCATCAAAATTATTGAGTGTGTCTTAAGATCTTTTGCAGTTATTAGTTTTATTTTCTCATTCTTTTTACACAGAAAAAATAGTACACTAAATGCACTGGCTTGCACTCTGCTTTTAGATTCTGGAAATCAGTTCTTCTCAGCACATACAGATCTTTCCCCTTCCTCCCTTTCATTGCACAATATTGCAGGTGATAGACATACCAGAGTTTATTCACCCAACGTGTTAGTGATAAGCATTTGGGCTGTGTCCAATCTGATGCTATAAAAACAATTCCATGTGATAATATGTTTTTAACTTTGATAGGATAATCCATTCCCCTCACTGCTGTTGCTACTTAGGGTTTTCCTGGATGCGCTTACTTGTTTTATAAAACTTTACAATTATTTTATCTCTTTTTTTTTTTTTTAAAGAAAAAGATACAGACTTATTTTTCACCATATTGGAGAATTATGGCAGAATTCATATGGTCATATTTCCACTGATGTATTATATAATATGGGACACATAAAATGTATTACAATTACAAAAATATTTTTATTTGAATAGAGAAGACTTACAGATTCAAAAAATCAAGTTTAATATCAAAAGAGGTAATACATAAAAGTTACACATTTCAAAAAAACCTGATGGTTAAAATACTACCAACATGGTGAGGATTGTGATACCCTTTATGTTAGCCTCTGAAAAATTTGAGGGAGGGTTATTTATTTTTCCAGCTTTACTGAGATATACTTGACACACCTTATTGTATACGTGTCAGGTGTATAGCATATTGTTTGATGTAAGAGAGCATAATGACTTAAGTATATTGTGAAATAATTACTGCTATAAGTTTAGTTAACATCCATCATCTCAGATACATATACTGAAAAGAGAAAGCATAAACAGAAAAGAAAAAGAATTCTCTAGCTTTTGGGGGAGGTTGCATTTGTTAGGGAAATGCATTAATATTTTTACTGGAATCATTTAAAAACTACATATTAGCTTGGGGAAAAGTCAACGTGTTAATAATGTGGAGTCATCCTAACTAAGACTATAGGATGTCTATCTGTCCAAGTCTGCTTCTGTGTCTTTTAGAGGAGTTTAATAATTTATTAACATAGGTCCAGCAAATTTTTGTTGAGTTTACCTATGGGAATTTTATCTTTTAACAGCTGCTTTACTCCTGGCTGCCACCCACTTTTCCTGTACGGCGCTGGCCCCCTATTTGCAGTTTCTCTTTCCATGGTTTGTTACTCTCAGTCTATCACAGTCTGAAAATATTAAACAGATACTTCCAAGAGTAAATAATCTAAGTTTTAAATTGCGTGCCACTCTAGGTTGTATGAGGAGATCTTGAGTTATCCTGCGTCACCCCTACCTGAAACAGGAAGTAACCTTTGCCCAGTGTCCCCATGCTGCACGCGCTCCCCCCCGGCACTTAGTAGCCACTCAGTTGTCATACCAGCTGCCACAACATCACAGAGCTGGTTTTTGAGTCACCCTTATTTTACCTGGTAATGACCCCAAAGCGCAGGAGTAGTGATGTCAGCAATTCAGATGTGCCAAGAGAAGATGTAAAATGTATGTATATATGTACGTATGTATGTACATATGTATGTATGCTTGTATGGGGAAAATATAATACGTACAAGGTTTGGTACTAGCCACAGTTTCAGGCATCCACTGGGGTCTTGGAATATGTGTCCAATAGGTAAGGGGGTCTTCCGTACTCAAATCAAATATCTACTCCAGTTAAAGTGCCATCAGAAGTCCATAACGTCTGTTTGCCTGAAACTCCACAATGGCACCTTAATGTAGGGCTCCCATCTCATGTCTGCTGTCCCCTGCTCCTTCCTTGCCTCTGCCCCAGGCCCACTGAGCCATCTTCCATATACTTGTGCTTGTAGTTTTTCCTGTTACCCTCTCTGTCACCCATCACCCCCCTTCCACTCCAACTTCCCCATCAATTACTCACCTGCTCATTTTTGTTTATCCTTCTAAATTCAGTCACTTCTTTTGGGAAACATTCACTGGCCCCTTTAAGACTAGCTCAGGTATCTAAATGTTCCTACATAGAATCACTGTAATAAGATGTAGCACGATGTTTATAAGTACCTGATTACTCACCCATAGCCTCCCTGGAGGACCAGCTCCCTGAGGCAGGGCCTCTAACCTCCACAGAGCTGTGTCTCTAGTACCAGTGCAGTCCCCAGCCCTCCCTCCCTGTCTGGGCGTCGGATGCCCACACTGTGCTGGGAGCTGCATGCTCCCCTAGCCCGAGCACAGCAGTGCTGGTGAAGGGACCTCCAGAGCGGCTGGGTGCCTTCGTTTGGATCTAAGGAAGTTCAGAGGTAGGAACAAGGGCAGGGTTCTCCCTAAGTCAGCCTTGTTTGGACTTTGGACACTCATCATCACACCCTTTTATTTCTCTGATTATCTTCTACCCCTACCTATAAAGTTCACTTGACACAGTCTCATGCGTGGAAGAGGAAGGAGGTTTTGCAACTGGACCTGGTTTGGCATTTCAGGGTGTTCTGTCCTGCAGAGTCTCACGTGAGACTGATAGAACCACATGCAATGCTCTTCCTCTCGGCCCCACACAGGAGAGGATGAGTCTCCGTGCACCAGAGGGTAGCTGCCTACCTTAGGTTTACTTTGCTCTTTCTCTAATTCTACTAAAATGTCATTACAAGTAAGGCTCTAAAGGGTTAAGGTGAAAATCAGGGAAAGAAAAGGAAATCCTCATTCAGTCTAGAGATAGCATGTGACAGGCGCATTTAGCTCAGTGTTGTGCCAGCAAATTGATGGAGTGCAAACCCCATCATCCCTCCGCTTTCTTCCAAAGGAAACCACAGTGCAGGCAACCTGGCCCCGCTCTGGTGATGCTAGAAGGTCGGTGGTTCTGGGTCTTCTGTGTTCTTCGGAATATCCAGGAGGGCTTATTGGAGGGCTTATTGCCGGCTCCACCCCACAAGCTCCCGATTCCGGAGGTCTGGGAGAGGGCTAGGGAATCTGCATTTCTAATAAGTTCCGAAGGGATGCTGATGCTGCTGGCCCAGAGGCCACACTTTGAGAAACTCTGTTCTAGACAAAGCAGAGGGCTGCAGTGCCGGCTGTAGTGAGAAGGTGAAGCATCTGCTATCAGAAAGCAGGCCACTGCCTCGTCCTGTAGACAGACACAGGGCATGTCCTCTCTCCTCATGCCCTGTCATGGCGATGCGCCACACTGGGCTCTGAGGGCACTGTCGCCAAGGGGTCAACCCAAGGGGTCAAAGCCACGTTAATTAAATTTAAATTAGGAAATAAGTCTACACTGTCTATTCCTTTGAGAGGTACAGAGAAAGGATGGAAATAACGCAAGGCTTCAAGGCCCAGAGAGGCCACAGTGAATTGTTAAAGCCCGGCAAGTTCTTAGGGAGGCTGGTCAAGGCAGAAGGGCCCCAAATTGTGGAGCTTTTGTCCTTCGTGATGTTTTGGATACGTTTGGTTGTGAAGAGTCTAAAACCGAGTAAGAACTGACCACAGGAGTTCTCAAGGGCACAGGGAAGGGAAGGGTCAGCTCCGGACCAGGAAAACCCAGAAGAAAGAACTTGACTGACAGGAGCATCCTCTTTGTTTAGGGGCTTTACATGTGCACTCACCTTTTATTCAGCCCCGCCTCTGTGGGCCCGCTGCCTGCGGACCTTATCAGGGCCGGAGTGTCCTGTAGGATGAGTCTTTGAGGTGTGACAGTCATTGAAAAAAGCACTCAGCTCGCTGAACATGAATACAAAGTTTTATTATTCTTGGGAGGACTTGGGCTCACACGAAAATAAGCCATCTTATCCCTTAAAGCCACCTGAAAGGTTTAACCCTGCCGTCACAGCTTCACACAGTGTCTGCCCTCTCTCCAGCCCCAGCTTAGCACCTGGAGCAAACCTCATCCAGAATCTGTGGAAACCGGCATGCTCTCCTGTGAGCTCCTGGGGCGTTCCGATGTTCCACACAAGCGCTAGGGGCTCTGGCCTTACGAGACACCTCTGCCCCACGTTCAGCTTTAGAAGGGAGCAGACAGCTCCCTCAAATTATAATAAGGCAACCAGCAAGTCAGAGGGAGAGAGGGTATCACTCTGTGGCCTGAAATCATTGATGGGCAAGTACAGGCCCAAGGGCTGGTGCTGTGTTTATCCCTGGAGGGACCAAGAGTTCAGACCCCTAATCTCGAGTGAGGACCTGAAAATATACCCCCTTCTGATTGAAGTCACCCCAAAAACTACTGGCTTCAAAGTGAGGAAAACGAGGCACAGAGATGGAGGGTGTATTCATTTTGTTTTGGTTTGTTTCCCAGCCACACACCTATCTGCTTCAGTCACCCCAGGGCACTGCTTCCCAGGCAAATCAGTGACCCCTCAGCAGGTGGGGCGTCTCAGCTGAGAGATTCTTATCCCCTTACTTGCGAAGTCCTGCTTTCCTTCCTAATAACCCCCAGAAAGTGCAACTCCAAAGTGAATACGGAATGACTGTGGCTGCCTACTCCTGCTATGTCTCTGAGAAAGTGTTGTGAAGCAAAAGACTTAAGTTGCTTACTGTATCTGTGCACACACAGACACCCACATGCACACACCCATGCACATACATATACACACAGGCACCCACATGTGCACACAGGCACCCACTTTCACACACAGGCACCCACTTTCACACACAGGCACCCACTTTCACACACAGGCACCCACATGCACACACCCAAGCACACATGGCACACACATGCACACAGGCACCCTCATGCACACACAGGCACACACTTATACACACAGGCACCCACATGCACACACCCAAGCACACATGGCACACACATGCACACAGGCACCCTCATGCACACACAGGCACCCACCTGTACACACAGGCGCCCACATGCACACACCCAAGCACACATGGCACACACATGCACACAGGCACCCTCATGCACACACAGGCACACACCCACACATGCACACAGGCACCCACCTATACACACAGGCGCCCACATGCACTCACCCAAGCACACATGGCACACACGTGCACACAGGCACCCTCATGCACACACAGGCACACACCCACACATGCACACAGGCACCCACTTTCACACACAGGCACCCACATGCACACACCCAAGCACACATGGCACACACGTGCACACAGGCACCCTCATGCACACACAGGCACACACCCACACATGCACACAGGCACCCACTTTCACACACAGGCGCCCACCTGTACACACAGGCACCCACATGCACACACCCAAGCACACATGGCACACATGTGCACATAGGCACCCTCATGCACACACAGGCACACACCCACACATGCACACAGGCACCCACCTGTACACATAGGCACCCACATGCACACACCCAAGCACACATGGCACACACGTGCACACAGGCACCCTCATGCATGCACAGGCACACACCCACATGCACACACAGGCACGTGCTGGGTGGATTCTCACCTCCATCTCCGAACCCTGCATCAGGCCTCAGGCCCTGCTGTGCCGTCCAGATTCCTTTATATCCAGTGTTTTTATTACTCCTCCTAGAAGAACGTACTCAAAACCTCCTTTGTCTACTCCTTGCTGCCAGCCTCATGCTTCTGCTTCCACCTGGAAGGTCCTCACGGGTGTATGCCTTCTCATCCTCTAAGCTGCTGCTTTGAAGCATCACCTCCTCCAGGAAGCCTTCCTCTCCTAATCTCAGGGGTGATGGTGTGTCCTCGCCTTCACCCTGTCAGGGCTTGACCAACCTGGAAACTCCCACTCATTTCTTAGAATTGCCTTTAACTCCATCTTATTGAACCAGCCTAGACTTCATAAACTGCTGTCACCAGTTAGAGGAATGAGGTGTCTCATGTATCCCTTTCAGCAGGAGCCCAGGATTTGTCAAAATCAAACCATTAAAATGGGGTCATTAAAAAAAAAACTTAAGGTGTTGAAGCAAACCATTTCCGGCCACAGAGTCAAATGTCTGCTCAGGTATAAATGATGCCAGATTTGGTTCAGACTCATGGAAATTTTTTATTCTGTAGGATTTAAAAAAAAATTTTTTTTGCACTGGTGTTTGAGGGTGGTGGGGATGAGGGGAGAGGAGAAAACACAGGAAATGTAAAGGACTCTGGAATTTGAAATGTATGGGAAAGACAAGTAACTTCCCTGAATCAAAGCAGAAAGTAGTGGCTGGAAGTTAAATTAAATGGACCACCTGCAGAAAATGGGGACCAGAGGAAAAACACCCTGTTGGCACAAATAGAAACCACACATTTCTAAAAGCTTCCATCAGTGGATCGTTAAACCTGCAGTGCTGCTGGTCTCAGGTTTGGGTACTTTGGCAGCCGTGGCAGGAAGAATGCCAAGGCTCACGCACCGGGCTGAATGCTCACTTTGCAGCTCCTGGCAGACACCTTCCCTCCCACGCACAAGAGCTGGTGAGTGTTCAGGAAGAAAAGCATTTGTGTCAAAGCAAAGGAAACCAGTCGCACTTCCATAGCGAGGCTACGGGCACATGCAGGTTTATTTTCTGAGAGCCAAGAGCAATTTCCACGCTAATGAAAACATCCTCGAGATGAAAGAGAAACGAGGCTGTTGCACTGGCCACATCCGTTAACAAAAAGTATTTATGCTTCATAGTTTATTACGCTGTCCCTATATTGAATTGACACTTTGGGGTGGATATTTCCCTTATTTTACAAGGAAGGCAGATGAAGCTCAGAGAGTTTTAATCATTTTCCAATTCATTCTAATTGACTATAACAATGCTGAATAATTAGTAAACACTTCCTCTACACCAGACACTACGCTAAGAACTTAATTGACATGATCCCATTTATTAGTCACAAAATAGTCCTAGTTGGTCCTACCATCAGTGGAGGCAAGACTCCTGGCACCATGCGACTCCGGTTTTACCTCTTGGGTGGTGTTTCCTGTCTGTGCTTAGAATAAAAGCCAAGTCCTCAGTACAGCACCCAAGGCTTTGGCCAGTTCCTGATGTCGAGCTCTTTCCTGCCTCGCTGCCTTCACGTAATTTGCTCTCCTCTCTCCTCTCCCCAAACACATCCGCACACAAACATCACCTTAATCACTACTCTCTCCTGAGTAACGTCTGCTCGTCCTTCGTGTCTCAGAGGAAATACCACTTCTTTCAAGAGGTCTTTCCCGGCCCTCCTTTCTGCATCAGGTTTCTCTATTGCAGGCTCTGCCAATATCTCATATTTTCCCTTGGAGCACTTGCAGATTTATAGTTCTTTATTCATGTGGTTGGCTTTATCTCTTTCCCATCATTTATTCTGAGGCTAGGGACTGAGAATCTTTTTTTTAAACCCTCACCTGAGGACATTTTCATTTGCCTTTTTAGAGAGAGAGAGGTAAAGAAGAGAGAAACATGGATGTGAGAGAAGCATTAATTGGCTGCCTTCGTCCACACCCAGACTGGGAATCAACATCGGGCCAAGGATCATGAGCATCTGGACTGGGGGTCGCATGTGCCCAGCCTGGAGATGAACCCACAACCTAGGCATGCGTCCCCACCGGGAATCAAGCCCACAAGCCTTCAGTTATGGTACAATGCTCCAACGGCTGAGCCACACCAGCCAGGGCCGGGACTGAGAGTTTTTGATCATTGTTGTATCCTCACTATGTAGCTATACCTGCACATAGTAGGAGTTTAACAACTGTTAAAAAAAATACCACTTACAATTTTCTTTTTTAATTTTTTAATTACAGTTGACATAAATAATCATATTAGTTTCAGGTGTCCAGCATAGTGGATAGACACTTATGAAACTTACGAAGTGATTCCCCAATAAGGTGAAAGGGTTAAGAAGCGCCAATGGGTAGTTACAATAGTCAAAGGGATGTAAAAAGTGTAGCATAGTGAATATAGTCAATAATGCTGTAATAAGCACATCATTTTGAAGTATATTCTAAAAGTTGCAAAACATACATGGCATGTGCATTATTGAGACATATGTATATGTACTGTAGCCCCCCCTTATCTTCAGAGGATACCTTCCAAGACCCCCAGTGGATCCCTGAAACCGCAGATAATATCAAACCCTATATATACCTAGTTTTTTTCTATTCATACATACCTGTGATAAAGTTTAATTTATAAATTTGTCACAGTAAGAGATTAACAACAAAAAATTAATAAAATGGAACCTTATAAAAAGATACTTAATACATGTTATGTGAATGTGGTCTCTCTGTCTCGCTCTGTCTTCTTGTACTATACACAGTACAGTAAGCTGGGCGAACGGATGATTCACATACCAGGGGAAGCAAAGCAGGATGGCTCAAGATTTCCTCACCCTAGTTGGAATGGCATGCAATTTAAAATACATGAGTTGTTTTATTTCTGGAATTTTCTTTCAATATTTTTGGACTGCAGTTAACTGCAGATAACTAAAACTGTGGAGAACAAAACTGGATAGGGTGGGACTTTCTCAACTTTTAGAATCTAAAATTTTATACAGTATAGTTTTGTTTTGTTTTTTTTTTACTGTTAAAATCAATTTATGTTTATTCCCAGTCAGAGCACATGACTAGGTTGCACGCCAGGTCCCCAGTTGGGGGCGTGTGAGAGGCAACCACACAGTGATGTTTCCTCCCTCTCTTCCTCCTTTCCCCTCTCTCTAAAAACAGATAAATAAAATAAAATTAAAATCAAATTAAATAAAGTAATCTTGTTAAAAAAAATAAATAAAATAAAATAAACTTATGGACAAAGCAGAGGCAGCTTTGTGGAGGCGGTGGGAGATAAATATGAATGGCCTTGACATGGGAAAAGGGAAGGTATAGCTGATGGGAGTTAGGTTATAGAAGTGCAGCCTTGAGAAGGTCAAGTGTGATGTAAATATGTATTGTCTGAAGGTAATATATGGAGAAATAGGAGGTTAAATATATTATTTGAAAATTAAATATAGCCAATAACAGAACCAAATATAATCATATGCATGTCAAGTATTGAAGAATGAGTGCAGAATCAATAAAGTAACCAAATGTTCACCTTTCTTATTAGAAAGTCTATAGATATCACATATACTAGTTACATATAAAAAAGAAAGAGAAACGAGCAGTTCATCTACAGTTATGAAGGTACCAAAAAAGAACTAAAAACTGAAGGAGTAAATAAAACTCCCCCTTGAGGAGTAGGACTTGGGAGGAATGGGATCCTTGGCTTTTATCAGAGGCTATTTCGCGCTATTTAACTGCTATAGTGTTAGTTCAGTTTCCCACAGAAGTAGACCTTGAACCAGGACTTGAAGATAGCTGACTACTAGGAGGTGCAAAGCATACCTGCAAGGGAGTGGGGAGAAGTGATACGGGGAACAAGGAGAACCAATAAAGACTAGATTATTAAAGAAGCTCCCACAATGGGCAACTAGAGCTAATTCCAAGGGGAAACTAAAACTAGGACAATCCAACCTCATACTTCCCTTACCTGAGAAGCAAGAAAGCTGGGGGTATTTATATGCCAGACCCCGGCCGTCAGAGGCTGATGGCTCCTCCCAGGGTGTCGCTCAATTCCCAACACTCTGCAGAGCCCACTGTGCAGGAGAGGGCAGGGCAGCCTGCCACGCAGTCCTAGAAAGAACGCCCTCAGGTGCAGTGATGCAGTTGCTGACCGTCAGCAGTCATGGGACCAGAAAGGATCAGGGGTACAGGGGCGGCACTGATGGTGTCTGCTGCCGTCGCCATGTGTGCATATTACTTTGATTCAAAAATAAGCACAATAATGTAGTAAAAAGGCATTTTAATATTTCTTAGGTATCCCCACAGGAAAAGAGCAGTTTTCAGGCATCGACTGCATACCAGAAACTGTGCTAAACAGATCTATTTATGCTGTCTCATTTATTCTTATTATGACCCTGTTGTTGTGTATATGGTTATTTCTTTCAGATAAGGTGAAGGAAGAGCATGAAAATTACAGGAGAAGCAGAAGAGGATCATTTTCTTTGGAAGATGTTGAGATTGTGGCAGGATATTCATCAGAAACTGTGATTAGGGAGCTGGTGATATGTGGAAAGGTCTTGTCTGTAGCACAGAGGTCCCTCTGCCTGAGATGCTCTATTGGACACTTTCATTTCCCTACAGACCTCATTCCCTCATACCATTCAGATTTATGCTAAAAATCTCCTCTGAAAGATCTTGTCTGACCATGCCAACTAAAAGAATCCACTCCAACCCCATACTTCCCCATGGACCTGGATCCCTTTTGACACCTAGTCTGTCTCTGTGCTAGCACTTGAGGGGAAGACTAATATTTAGACAAGGTAGAAAACAGCCTGAGGAAGACAGGGAACAAAGTCATTGTCTTCCTTCTAGCTAATACCTTTCCTGCTTCTGATTTCTCATTGGCTGTTCCCAACTGGGAGACAATGGGCATGGGACTCTATGAATGTCATTCACCCATAACTTAGGGATGGTGGCGGGTTGCTTGGAAGAATATCTCAGTTTCTACCTTTCTGTGTCTCCATACTCGTTGCAACTGGATTTTGCAGCTTCTCCCATCCAAAAGTTGAGTCTATTTCCTTATTTCTGGAATCTGAACTAACTTGCCTAGCTTTGTTCACAAGAATATTATTGAAGTGATGTACCATTTCCAAGTCCAAGCTTCAGTGGGCCTCATACACTCCCACAGGCTCTCATGGGCCACTGTCACCACTTCGAGAGCTAGCTTTGATCACCTGCTGGAAGATGAGAGACTCTGTGGAGCAGAGGCCCGCTGTCTCATTGGAGGCCGTCATAGACTAACACAGACCGACTGCAGTTGCAATAGTGACTCTAGTCAAGGGTAGAAGAACTGCTCAGCCAAGCCCTGCTCAAACTACTGACCCTCAGAATCGTGTGGGAGGAAAAAAAAAAGGTATTGCTTTAAAAACTGGGTTTTGGGGTAGTTTGTTATTCAGCATTATAGTACTAGGTTACTGACAGAGAGCCTTGGCACAATGCTCAAAAATTATTTGTTAAAATAAATGGCCGTTTTTTATTTCTTTATTTCCAACATAATTTTACAGTATTTACTTTCACCTAATAAATATAAACATATTATGTTTCACAACATATGTAACTGTTTTCATGGGTGTTTAAAAGTTATCTCACATTTTTAACAGTTGCAATGTGTTTCCCCACTAGGATATAAAGACATGGCTTTGGGGTGTTGGGCCGCTTAGGTTCATTCCCGTCTTGCCTCCACATTTACATTAATTACAGATGTTATGAAAGTAGATATATTCCTGAGGATGATGAATAAGAAGAACTAACGATAAGGAAATGACACTTGAGGCATGCTCACAGCTTAGTAAATGAAGAGAGCAGAAAGAGAAAATAGCCAAAGGAGAGAGACTGCTTTCAGATGTCACTCCTTTTATTTGTAACTTTGACTTATCTAGTGGCTGGACTAAAGAGAGTTTGCCTATTGATTTCATTAGTCAGTACATTTTCTAAGGGCCCAAACCGTCTAGAGTCATGAACCTTATATTTGGGCTGAGAGATCAAAGTGGAATAGTTGAGGGGACGACATAAAAGCATCTTCCCCTCTCTTATCTATAAGAAGTCTGAGTTAGCTTTTATCTGTGAAAGAAAAAGAGCTCAAAATCCACACTTTTCTGTTGGTCTTCACTTTAGGTTCTGACACTTATGTAGAATTCTCTTCCAGGCCTGGAGGGAGGTTGCATCTGAATCAAGCCAAAATGTCGTGGATGAAAAATGGAGCAATTTAGTCAATCACTCACATGCTAGGCCTCCATGCCAAACATCTGGACATTTGGAAGCACCTGGGCAATTAACCATTGTTTGCTTTCTATTTAGAAATATTGGCAGTTGTACAGTCACGTTTCACTTAACCAAGGAGATACGTTCTGAGTGAGGCATCGTTAGGTGATTTCCTGGTGGTATGAACGTCACAGAGCGCACCCACACAAACCTAGATAGTATAGCCCACTCTACACCTGGGCCGTATGGTACAGCCCGTGCCCCTAGACTCCAAGACTGTAGATCATGTCATGGAACTGAATACCTTAGCTAATCATAATACAATGGTAATTATTTGTGTAGCTAAACATATCTAAAAATAGAAAAGGAATGGTAAACATATGATATAAAACGTAAAAACGATGCACCTGTATAGGGCACTCACCATGAGAAAAGTTTGCAGGGTTGGAGTTGCTCTGGGTGAGTCAGCGGGTGAGCGCCCAGGGCCTTGCGATGCGTGACAGCAGACTTTACAAACACTGGACACTCAGGCAACATTAAGTTTATAAAGTAATTTTTCTTCAATGATAAATTCTTAGCTTACTGTAATGTTTTTACTTTATAAACTTTTAAATTAAAAAAATGTTGACTCTTGTACTAAGACAGCTTAAAACATATACCCATTGTACAGTTGTACAAAAATATTTTCTTTGTAGCTAAATCTATAAGCTTTATCCTATTTTAAAATTTTTATACATATATTTTATCTTTTAAACTTTATTGTTAAAAAATAGGACACAAATACACACATAAGCTAGGTCAGGATCATCAATATCACTGTCTTCCACCTCCACATCTTGTCCCACTGGAACACCCCCAGGAGGAATAACACGCATGAAGCGTCGTCTCCTGTGATAAGTGTGCCTTCTCCTGGGACACCTGCTAAAGCACTGGCCCGAAGCTCTTCTTGAGGGGCGTCACTCTTTTCAGAAACATGTCCATGATGGTTTGCTTGGATTGTTTCTGTTTTTCTAAATCATAGATTTGCTTGTAAGCAGATAATGCACTATAAACACTCTTCTATATTAATTAAAACCTTTTGGTACCGGGATCTGTGCTTCCAACCTTTTTATCAGCTTGTTGAGGCTGCAGAAGCTTCTGCTAAATTCTTTACTGTGAATGTTCTTGGAGGTTCTTGTTTTTTCTTCTACTGTAGACTCCTTTGCTCTTGTCTTTTCTTCATCTTTGCATTCCTGTATCAGTTCCTAGAACTCCTTATTAATCTGTTTCTCAGGCACCACTTCCAGGACTCCCCAATGTCTTCCTCATCCTCATCCACACCCAGGTGAAAATTGTTTTCCATCTCAATGTAGACTTGTTGATTTTTGCTACTTCCTCATCCTTGGAAAATCCTTTAAAGTTATAGATGAATCTCTTGAGTGTCTTCATCCAGCTATTCCTATACTACTTGGTGACACCTTCCAAGTCCATGCAAGCTTCTTGATACAACCATAGATGTTGTAATCCTTCTGGAATTGTATTAGCATCTTCCTTGGTTGCAACAATAGCCTGAGCAAAGGTTCTCCTCCAATGGCAGGCCTTAAAAGCTGCTGTAACTCCTTGACCCATTGGTTGCATCAAAAAGGCGATGTTTGGAAGGAGAAACACCACTTGATATCAGGATAAAGATCACCATGAAAAGAGAAATATCCAGGATTACCAGCAATAAGCAAAATCTTGAAAGGTATGTTTTCTCCAAAGAACATTTCTTCATTTTGCTAGCATAGCAATTTAGGAGGGTATCTTGGAAAAGGAGCTAGGCCATCCATGACTTCTTATCACCACCACAAGGCACTGGCAGTGTGTGCTTACTGATGTGCTTGGTGATCCTGGGGTGCTCACTGTACCAGATCACAAGAAGTTTCCATTTGTAGACTGCAAGCTTGCCCCAAGCAAGACTGTTGTTCTGCCATTAAAGGCCTTGAAACCTGGCATTGAATTGGCCTCCTTATGGGCGAGAGTCCTTTCAGGCATCGGTTCCAGAATAGGGAGGTTTCCTGCACATTGAATATTTGCTCTGGCAAGTCATGTTCCTCCACAATTGGCTTATCTAGGGTTCCCAAAAATTCCTCAGCTGCCTTCATGTCAGCACTCTCGGCTCACATTATGTCCTGAATAACAATTCTCAATTCATTTAAACCACCAGAGCCAGCAGCAAATTCAACATGGTAATGTAGTTGGGTCCAGCCTTCTGTTTTAATGCCACAAGCAGACTTTTTGTTTAGCTGCGACTGTCATTGTGCCAAGAGGGACGCACTTCTGTGCAGGTGTTCGATCCAGGCCATTGGAAATTTCTCTATGTCTGAGATAGGACCTTCTTGAATTTTTGTTTGTCTCATTGTCTTCAGTGAAGCACTTCCTTTAACCACTTCTGCTACTTTGTTCTTGTTCTTCAAGATCACAGCCACGATGAAATGGGACATGCCTGACCGGCGAGCAATAAGCACCACTGACTCCCCACCTTTGCAGTCCTTGATCCCGTAACTTTGCTTCTGAGCCATTCACTGAACCTGACCTCACACTGGCAACATGAACAGCGGGTTTTCTATGCTTACGGGCCATGATGAACAAAACAAGAGGAGATTAAATCAGGCAAAAGAGAAAACAGTGCAATCACGGGACACGGAAAGCCTGAGATGTAGGCAGCCGCTGGCAGGGTACGGTGGCGCGCTGTTCTATAGCAAACTTCTTTCAGATAAGTCAAAAGAGTACACTATAATAATGATAGCACTGGAAACACATAAACCAGGAACATAGTAATTTACTATCAGGTAGTATGTACTGCTTCATAATTGTATGCGCTAGACTTTTATATGCCTGGCAGCACAATAGGTGTAACATGTAAGTGATGCATTGCACTATGACGTCATTAGTGCTATGATGTCATTAGGCAATAAGAATTTTCCAGCCCCATGAAAACATTATGGAACTGCTGTTGTATATGCTGTACATGTGTATATACATCATTGACCAAGGTATAGCCATGCAGGACACAGAGTAATCCCAAGGAAAGATGTGGAGGGGCTACAGGTCAACTCACCAATCCCATGCCTAGGATCACATGACACCCCTCCTAGAATGTTAGACTTGAAAGAGAATTCCTATGCAACCTACTGTACCTCTTGTTTTACAGACAAAATGAAGGAATAAGAAAAGCACAACCCAGGGATACAGGGAAACCATCCTAAGAGCTCTGCAAAGATGATTTCATTAGTTACTACTGTAGAAACAGAAAAGTGACTGGTTTGCATTTCAAATAAGGAAAAAAGAACCATTGTTGTGTATGAGTGTGAGCAGGGCTGGGCAGGGAGTCTGAATTCTCCATTATATCCTCTGGCAAGAATTCAGCTGGCCTCTTGCTTCCTCCTGTCAAACCCTGAGATGGACTACAGCCTTTGAACTAAAATGCTGCACACCCAACCCAAGACTCAGACAGCTCGGAAAATGTTCACCACTCAGCAGTCGATTTTAAATCGTCCTTGCCCTCGGGTATTTTAAATCATCTCCTCACCATCACCCTGGAACACATTAGACAACTTTATTGCCACATTCCTTGCCAATTTAATTTTTGTAAATCATATTCCAATGCTTTAGATTTCCCTGTGCAACTGAGATTCAAGCAAGCTGTTGAATCAGACAGCAGAGTCCGTGCTTTTGGAAGATCACTGTGCTCCATCCTTAGAAGGGGGCAGGAGTCACTGGTAGCTCACTTCCCTGATGTGTTTGGTGTCTCTGGATAGTGCTCATAATTACCATTACTATTATGATAATATGACATGGGCAGTTTTGTGGAATCTGAAATACGACATGCCCAATGCCAGCCCAAGTAAGAACAGAGGAACTAGCAGAGAGGGATCCGATGAGAATATTTTGTTCACTCTAACTGACCATTTGGATGAATTTAATTTTACCCCCAAATTCAGAGTAAATGCTCAATAAAAATCTCTTTTTAGTTTATACTTTCATTTCATAATTTTTTTAAAATTATAAAAGTAACTGGTAAATACAGGATATGGAAAATGTTCAACACAGGAAAATCACAAAAAAGTAAAAAAAAAAAAAAAAAAAAAAAAAAGACCCCTCTACTATCCAGTGATAAATACTGTGACTTTTTGGTGTAATTACCTTAAATCAGTCCCTCTCTCTCTGTTTGTGTGTGTGTGCATTTATATATTTCTTTCTTAGCTTGGTTAGAGTTTTATCCATGCCAGTAGGAATTCCGTCTTCTATTATAAAACATTTCTGTTCATTTCAGTTTTTCCCTGTTATAAGCAACAGTGCAATAAATATTTTAGATAAATATTTCCATTTATTCACGATTATTTTTTAAAAAATTTATAAGTGTTTTAAGCTTATAAAATATATACTTTCAGGATTTTGGGTACATAAGGACAAATCATCTCTCAGAGTGTATAAGAAATGTTTGAGGACTGCTAGCCCTCAAAATCTTGAACATTTTCTATATCCTGTATTTACCATAATTACTTTTATAATTTAAAAAAATATGAAGTAAAAGTATAAACTAAAAAGAGATTTTTATTGTGCATTTACTCTGAATTTGGGGGTAAAGTTAAGTTCATCCAAATGGTCGGTTAGAGTGAACAAAATATTCTCATCGGATCCCTCACAGCCAGTTCCCGTGTTCTTCCTTGGGCTGGCGTTGGGAGTGTCATACTTCAGATATCTTCTCTTTTTAATTACTTTCATTTGATGAGGCTGAGCTTTTTCATATTTGGGGGCATTTGTTTTTTATCTTTTCTATATTTTCTGTTTGTGCTCCTGCCTTTTTTATTACTATGGCACTCATTTTCATGTTGGTTTTCAAGGACTGCAAAACAAGTTGATGAACAGCAATTTGACTAAGTAGAAAATTCTTGAGGTGCATTCTATCTCCTTTGGAACCTGTTAACCTTGCTTCCTAGGTCTTCGGTGCATGAGACCGTAAATGTCGTCAACAGCCCACTTTTGTTTTTTGGGTGACATGTTAACTCTACTATAATGGTTCTCAACTCAGTTGATTTTTGCCCCTCGGGTACATTTTTGGGTCTCACAACATGGGGCGAAGTTGCTACTGGCATTTAGTGGTAGAAACCAAGGATGCTGTTAAACATCTTATAATGCAGTGGTCCCCAACCCTTATGGCACCGGGGACCGATTTCATGGAGGACAACTTTCCCATGAAAAGGGGGTGGGGAACTCAGGCGAGCTTGGGGTGGAAGGAACAGGAGGCCAAGCTCAGGCACCCACCCGCCTACTGCTCATCTCCTGCTGTGGACGAGGGGGACCTGGTGGAGACAGGAGGCAGCATTCAGGCGAGCTTTGCTTATGGCCCAGTTCTGGGGGATTGGGTCCTCCTGCTGTAATGCACAGGACATCACCACAACAAAAAATTAACTGATCCTACATGTAAATATTGCTGAGGTGGAGGAACCATGAACTAAATGATTGGACAATCCATTCTTACAATCAAATACACTCACCAAGTTGATTCTCGGTTTTATTCCTTTTTTTTTTCTCAATAATGTTGCCTATTGCCTAACAAGGCTTATCAATAATTATTCAGGGACTACTCTGCTATCGAGTTGCCTGTGTGTCTTTTTTATTTTCTTCTGCTTTGATTTGTGGTTAGTATCCTACATGTGATTCCTTTTCTTATTACCATCTTAGTTTCTGTTCTTTACTGTCTCCTTACGTTTTATAATGGCTTATTGGTCTCACACGGTTACTTTCCAAGCACAGTCAGCTCTCCCCTCTGCTCTGCAGAGCGCTTCATCTCATCAACTTTCATTTCTTATTTCACAAAACCTGGTTTTAACTACATTGAAGGATAAATTTTCACTCTTCAAACATTCTTCCATCCTTGAAATAAGTCTTCTTCAGCACTATGCCCTTCATCTATTTTTGCAAGTTACTTTTATTTCCCTATTGTTTGTTGGAGAATTTTGTCCTAGCCCTACAGTGTGTTTTCTTTTTTTGTTTGGTTTGCTCATTTATGAATGGATACTGCTCTACATGGTCTTACTATTTATCTGAAAATAGTATAGATAGATATACTGTGGACTTCTTTCCTGTTCACCTGGGCTTCATTTGAATATTCTCCACAGAGGACCTAGAGAGAAGGCTGGTTAAGGATGACTGATAAGTTAGAATTTCTGCAGCCCACAGGTGGGAGGGGGTCACAGAAGCTGAGTTACTATGCCATGAAGCAGCTTTTCTTCTCTATTTTATATAATTATGTCACAAGTCACCATGTCTGCCAAGTTGAGGTAATATCCTTTCCCTTTGAAAGGACATTCCTATGCTCTAGATTAATCATCTACTTTGAAGTGACATGAGTTTATTGCTTGTAGATTAATAGAAACCCAATTAGTCACGTGTTATTTAGAAAATGCAGTCATTTGTTTGTCTTTTGTTTTTGAGCCTCTGATCTATAGAAATGGCTATCTGGGCTCCCTGTCTATGTAAATGTCTACTCTTCCTATTACAGATTTAAGGTTTTCCAGTTAAAATGAAACTTGATACTGCTTTTAAGAAGACCCTTTTGCAAATTCTCTATGGAAAACAGTATGGCAATTCCTCAAAAATCATATTACCCTATAGTTCAACACCTCTTCTTCTAAGCATACACCCCAAATAATGAAAACCAGAGACTAGAACAATTATTTGTACCCCCATATTTATGGCAACATTATCAACACTGCTACCAAGAACAAAGGTGGAAACAACCTAAGACAGATACATGGATAAACAAAATGTGTTATGTACGTACAATGGACTATTATCAGCCTTAAAAATAAAAAGGAAGAAAATTCTGATACGTACTATAACACAATGACCCTCAATGGCATTGCAGGCTAAATGAAATAAGCCAGTCACAGGGGACGGATACTGTGTGAGTCCATCAACATGAGGTACTTGAGAAGTCGAATTCATAAAGCAGAACATTGAACGGTGGCTTCCAGCACGTGGGGAGAGGAAGGAATGAGGAGCTACTATTTCACAGGTACAGAGTTTCGGTTTGGGAAGATGGAAACGTCCTATAAATAGATGGTGGTGACAGTAGCACAACAATTTGGATGAACTTAAAGCCACTAAAATGCACACTTCAAAATGGTTAAAATGAGAAATTTTATGTATACCTGACTACAACAAAAAATAATTCTAAGTCTCGTTCCTGCCCCACCCCTTCCAAGGAGGCCTTGCATGGAAGTTCTACCTCCAGTTAGGGTGTGTGAGGGCCCCAGAGACTGCCTCTCACCTAATAACCAAAACAGGCCAGAGAAGCTGTAAGTTTTTTTTATTTTCCTGAACAAATCAAAGATCTGAGAAAATCAAGTGAACTAAACTTCAGAAAGTGACAAGTTCTTTATAGAAAAAGAGACGCTGTTCTCTTACCTGGCAGAGACAGGAGAAGAAATGCCCCATAGAAGAAAGTAAGAAAACTCTAACTGAAATTTTTAAATACTTGCAACAGGTATGTGTGCAGTGTATAACAACTTGGGACTCCGAGGAGCTCTAGCCATAGAACAAAGCTGCCCCCACACAGCGGATCTCTTCATATGCTAGCCTATGAAACAAGTCTCATACAAACTATATTATCTGATCACAATGGTATTAAATTAAGAAATCAATAACATAAAATAACTTTGAAAATACAAAATATTTAAAATTAAACAACATACTTTTAAATAACCATAAGGTCTAAGAAAAACTTTAACTGGATGATAATCAAAATATAACATCAAATTTGTGAGATGCAGCAAATATAACACTTAGAAAAAAATGTTATAGTTTTAAAAATACTTTTAAAAGGAGGTCTAATATAAATTATCTAAGTTTCAATTTCGTGGACCTAGAAAAGAGGACATGAAATCGAAAGTAGAATAGAAAAAAATAAAAATAAGAACCAAAACAAGTAAAATGAAACAGATATAAAATAAAAGTTATTCTTTAAAAAAATAATAAAAATAATAAAACTTTGACTACAGCGATCGAGAATAAAAAAGAGGAAATACAAATACCAAGACCCAGAGGAATGAGAGGACACTATTTCAGAGCCTACAGGCACTACAAGATAATAATGAGACATAAACATAGAGATGCCATAAATTAAACAACTTTGATGAAATTGACAAATTCCCTGATAAGCAAGATATATCAAACTGACAGACAATAAATAGAAACTCTAAATAGCTTTATATTTATTAAAGTCATTACATTTGTAATTGAAAAAAATCTTCTTACAAAAATATTTTAAAACCTTGCAGGCTTACATGTATGCATTGGTGAATCCTACCACATTTTAAGAAAGAAGTAATAGCAAGTGTATGCAAACTCTTCAAAAAAAGAAGGTTAGGGAAACTTAAAAATTAATTTTAAGAGCAACATAAAGCAAAGATTAAACATGTCCTAACAAAATATTAGCAAACATAAGTAAGCAATATATGAAAATGCTAACACATTATGAACAAGTGAGGGTTAATCCCAGAAATGTGATGTTGGTTTAATAGTTTAATAATTCATCAATGTAATTTACATAAACGAAATGTAAGAATAAAACTATATCATCATCATTTAGAGGCAGAAATTATACTTGACAGAATTCAATGCTCAAAAAACAAACAAACAAAAAACAACTCTGAATAAAGTAAAAGTAAATGGAACTTACTCAACCAGATACAGAACATATATTAAAAACCTGTTGTTAACATCATATTCAATTGTTAAAATTTAAACCCTTTCCCCTAAGATAAAGGCAAAGATGTCTATTCTCACCATTATTCTCCACCACTGAAATATAGCTTTTAGCCAGTGAAAAAATACAGGGTGGTGGGGAGGAATTGGGGAAAAAATGTTAAAGTGTCTTTATTCTTGAATAACATTGTTCTATAAGTTGAAAATTTTATTGAATATATAAATAAATCTACTGTAACTAGTAAGTGAATCTAGTAAGTTTGCAGGCTATAAAGCCAATATATGAAAAATTGATTGTTTATATTTTAGCAACAACAATTGAAATATTTTAAAGTACCATTTAGGTTTTATTAAAACTAGCAAATATATGAGAACAAATCTTATAAAAGAAGTATTTTATGTCTACACTGAAAATTATAAAGCATTGGCAAAAAAATAAAATGAGATATCCTAGATCATATAATATGTTCATAGACTGGAGGAAAATAATGTTAAGCTGTTCATTCTTCTCAAATTGGAAAAATTTCCATCAAAGTTTCATCAGACTTCTTGAAGGATATCAATAAACTGATTCTAAAATTTATATGGAAATTCAAGGGATTTCAGGTAGCCTAAATAATTTTTAAAAAATAAAAGCAAAGCTGGGGGATGTATACTATCTGGTTTTAAGACTTCCCACAAAGCTACAGTAATCAAGAAAATATAACATTGACATAAGAATAGACAACTAGAATAATAAAAACAAACTGAATACAGAAATTGACCCATATGTATGGTCAACTGCTTTTTTGGTTTACGTGCCAAGTCAATTTAATGGTGATTGGAAAACACTTTTAACAAATTATGCTGGAGCAACTAGATATAGATATAGAAAAAAATTAATCCTTTTATTATTCTATAAAAAATAAATTGAGGTGAGCTATAGCTTTGAACACAGCAGTCAGAAATATGTAATTTCTAAAAAAAAATACATGGGTAAATACCTTAGTGACTTCAGGGTAAGCAAAAACTTTTGGACAGAACACAAAGAACACTATCCACAAAAGAATAGAATAATAAATTTACTTTTATCATTATTTAAAATTTCAGCTTATCAAAAAGCACCATTAAGAAAATAGATAATCTGGCTGCTGTGGGTCAGTGGATTGAGCGTTGGCCTGCAAACCAAGTATCGCTGGTTCGATTCCCAGTCAGGGCACATCCCTGGGTTGCAGGCCAGGTGCCCAGTTGGGGGTGCAGGAGAGGCAACCACACATTGTTGTTTCTCTCCCTCTCTTTCTCCTTTCCCCTCTCTCTAAAAACAGATAAATAAAATAAAGTAACCTTGTTTAAAAAAAAAAGTGGGTAAGATACAGACTGAAAATACGTTTCTTGATTTATGTCTGCCCAAAGGACTCATTCAAAATACATAAATATATCTTGCAATAGACAATAAGAACACGAGCAACCCAATTAACATTAGGAGACATTCACAAAGGAAAATGTAGGAATGATCAACATTACCTGTTATCAGGGAAATGCATATTGAATGACACTGATACTCAGTTTATAGCCACGAGAAGATCTACAATGACTGATTATAGTAAATATAGGGAAACAAAGAACTTGAATTGCTCACATTGTTAATAGGAGTGTGAAAAGGTTTAAGTTCTTTGTATAATTCTTCTGCAGCTTCCCAGAATTTAAACAATGATGGTTCTGTTTTTGGTGTGGCCAACTAAACTTTGACCAGGCTCACCTTCTTATAAATAGCAAGTGTAAACTCTGTACAATTTACAAACTACACAACTAAGTAAAGGCATCGGAGATGAACACAAGCTCAGATTATGATAGGAATGCAATCCTTGTAAAATGAGAGTGGCATGGAGAAAAGTTATGTTTTTTGGTGGAGCACGCTTTTAAGTCTGGGAAGAGCTTACAATAGGTACCACCTGGGATAGCTGAAACTCCATTAGCCTTTCTGTTTAAAGAACCAGAGGACAGAGACTTGGGCAACCATGGCTACTAAAAACTGAGGGACATGGTCACAGGAAGGAGATATTTAGAGAGGGAGATCACCGGCTTCTGCACACAAGTGCTGCCCAGACTCTGGTTAACTTCAGAACTGCACATGCATGAGGCAGACTCAGAGCAGCTCAACTAAGGATACAGAACTGAGCTGACATTTGAATTGTTACTCAAAACACAGAGTTTGCAGTGTGAGTTCAACCAACTGAATTGCCAATAAAACAAATGAAAAATTAAATGAACATTCTTAGAAAAATTATTATAGAATTCAGAGTCACTATTTATAACATTTACAAAGTGCAGAATACTATCCAAAACTACTCTGTACACAAAGAACAAGAAAATGTGATCAATTCTTAATATAAAAGAAAATCTCTGAGACCAACCCTAACAGACCCGGCTATTGGAATTAGCAAACAAGAATTTTAAACAGAAACTGTAACCATGCTCAATGTCATAAAGGAAAATATGGTCATAATGCATCAAAAGTTAAGAAATATCAGCAGAAAAATGGAAAATATAATAAAAACCAAATTGATAAAATTAAGTATAATTTTACCTTGTTAGCATCAATTTTACTCTTAGACATTTAGCCAAGATAAATGAAAACATGTGTACTTGAACAAGAATTTTCATAGGCACCTTACTGATAATAATGCCAACCTGGGAAAATTCTGAATGTCCATCATAGCACAATGAGTAAACAAATTGTGGTAGACCTATAAAATAAACTACCACGCCACAATAAAATGTAATTAACTACTAATACTTGTAACAATCTGACTAAATATTAAAGATATTATTTTAAGTCAAAGAAGTCAGGCACAAAATAAACATATTTATAATACCCAAGAGGAAAAGTTAAACTATAGTAATAGATTAAGAAAAATTTATTGGGTTATTAAAATGTTAAAATGTTCATTATATTGATTTAAAAACTTATCAGACATAAGATGTGTACATTTCACTGTATGCTAATTATAACTAAAGAGATCCCTGAATACAGCAAGAAATGGCCCTTGTTTTTTGTTCATTTGTTTGTTTTCCTCATTATACCACTATGGGCCTATCCAGCCTTCAGAGTAGGGTAGTAGAGTGGTTTTCTAGATGTTGCTCACTTGCTTCCTAGAACATTGCATTGTTTTCTTGGGAATCAGGAAATGGAGACTTTATTAGATTCTTTTATCTTCCTTAGCTTTGAATTAAATTTTATTTGACAGAATTTCCTTATGATATATGGTTACCACCATGCCTTGTTCCCCTAAATTTTGCTCTTTTAAAAAAGAAATTCCGGATTTCCTGCCAAGATGGAGGCCTAGAGAGACACTCTGCGTCTCTCTCTACAACTAAGAAGGAATACAACTACTTCAAAACTAGAGACAACCAGAAGTTCCAGAAAATAGAGCTGCATGGAAGTCCAACAAACAAAAATATAAAGAAGAAATACTCTTCCAGACAGGTAGGAGGGGCAGAGCCAGGGCAGAGAGGACGCAGTGTGGTTGCAGAAGTGGCGGCAGTGGCGGCGGCAGCAGGCCAGTGGAAAGTGCAGTCACACATTTTAAAAAGTTGGGAGGGACACCTGGGAAGTGTTCCCAGCACCAGACCAGACCATGCAGCTTATGGTCCCAGCACCAGGGAAAATAAAGTCCCATTGTTTTTCACTGTGCAAACCAGTGGGGGTTGGGGTGGAGGAAGAAACTGCCAATCTCTCAGTAGAGTCCACTTGTTTAAAGGGCCCCCAGAGTCCTAGAACATCTGCAGACCCACCCACTCTGGGAATGACAGCCAGGGAAACAGTTAGAGAGGTGCTAGTCCCATACGAAGTGAGAGAAGTGCCTGGAAAAGGGGCAAGTGCTGAACAAGCAACATTGTTCCCTCTCAGACCCCTCCCTCACATATAGCACCACAACATGGTGAAATGGGGTGCCCTGTACTGACAAATACCTAAGGCTCCGCCCCTTACAACGTAACAGAAGCAACAGCTTTAGCTAAGACACAGAGGCAAACAAACACAGGAACCTGTCAAGATGAGGAGACAGAGAAGTATGGCCCCAAAGGGGGAACGGATCAAGGTTCCAGTGGGAGAACTAAGTGATGAGGAGATAGCCAACCTAACAAATGAGGAGCTCACAGATGAAGAGTTCAAAACACTGGTGATAAAGATGCTCATAGGTTTGACAGATATGCTTCAGTATGGCAAAGACATAAGGGAAGAAGTGAAGGCTATGCTAAGTGAAACGAAGGAAAATCCATACAAAACCAATGGTGAAGCGAAGGAAACCAGGGTTCAAATCAATTATTGGAATATAAGAAAGAAATAAACAGTAAACCATTACAGAATGAGGAAACAAGAATTGAAAAAAATGAGGAGAGGTTTAGGAACCTCTGGGACAACTTTAAACATGCCAACATCCGAAGCATAGGGGTGCCAGAAGGAGAAGAGGAAGAGCAAGAAATTGAAAACTTATGTGAGAAAATAATGAAGGAAAACTCCCCAGATATGGCAAAAGAAATAGACATACAAGTCCAGGAAGCACAGAGAGTCCCAAACAAGCCAGACCCAAAGAGGACCACATCATAATTAAAATGCCAAAGATTAAAGATAAAGAGAGAATCTTAAAAGCAGCAAGAGAAAAGCAGAGAGTTACCTACAAAGGGGTGCCTATAAGACTATCAGCTGATTTCTCAAAAGAAAGTTTGCAGGCAAGAAGGGGCTGGCAAGAAGTATTCAAGGTGATGAAAAGCAAAGACTTAAAACGAAGATTACTCTATCCAGCAAAGCTATCATTTAGAATGGAAGGGCAGATAAAGTGCTTCCCAGACAAGGTAAAGCTAAAGGAGCTCATCATCACCAAGCTATTATTATATGAAATGTCAAAGGGACTTACTTAAGAAAAAGAAGATCAAAATTATGAACATTTAATTGACAACAAATTCACAACTATTAACAACTGAATCTAAAAAATAAAAACAAAATCCAGCTAAGCACACCAGAATAGGAACAGAATCATAGGTATGGGGATCACTTGGAGGGTTATTAGCTGGAAGGGGGAAGGGGGAGAAATGGGGAAATGGCGCAGGGATTAAGAAGCATAATTGGTTGGTACAAAATAGACAGGGGGAAGTTAAGAATAATATAGGAAAGTGTGAAGCAGAAGAACTTATGTGCATGACCCATGGACATGAACTAAGGGGGGTAGAATTGCTAGAGGGAAGGGGGCTGCTGGGCAGAGGGGAGCAAAGGGGGGAAAATTTGGGGCTACTGTAACAACATAATCAATAAAATACACTTAAAAAAGAAATTAATTTGGTCAGGATAAGGGGAAGTGTACTAGTATTTTCATTAAATTATTTGCTGGCCTCTGTTCCCTATATTTCTTAAAGCTGGAGAGCTCAGTCCTGGCTCTTTTTTCTGCTGACCGTCTTAGTTTCTTGCTCTGTTGAGAAATTTTTACCTATCCCTGTCCCCACACTGTCAACTTCATTGGTAAAGGATTTCTTTGGAGACCTCAATGCAAAGCCAGTGGCCATTTTACTTGACACCTACAACAATTTTAAAATGTTTGTTTGGAGGAACATGTGATGGATATAGTAAATAGCATAGGGTTGAAAGAAAAGCCATAAGGATAATTAAGTGATTGTGAGTATTGATTTATTTATGAAGGACAATTGAAGACATTAATACAAACCACATTTCTTTCCTGAACACCAAGTGAAAGAGGAGGATTAATGAGGCAATAGCTGCTCATAAAGTAAACAACCAGAGGAGAAAGACATCTGTGGGTGATATCAAGGGTATAATTCCAAAGTTTCAGAAGGAATTTAATAAAGAAACATGTAAGCTAAATATCAAAAGAAAGCTCCAGTTAGTGGGTGGTCTGAAGCAGGGCATACTTCTTCTACAGACATGGGGTGGCTGCCACATACTTGAGATTCTGGGGCAAATGAAGCGTGGGGATGCTCATGACAGAATGTCCCACCGAGGCCAGGCACGCGTGAGGCATTCTCTCAATCACACTCTCACAGCAATCTTTTCCCACAGTGGCCATGAATAAGAGACATAAAATAATGCCTGTAAACAATGACAGACCCTTGTTTTTATATTTTTAAAAATCAGTCAGTCTAGACAGATAGAAATTCATTATTATTCTAGTACAATAAAAACTTAGCTGGGGTGGGGAAGATGGAGAGATTTTGGTCAAAGGTCACAAACTTCCAGGTAAAAGATTAATCAGTTCTGGGGATCTGTTGTACACCATGGTGATTATAGATAATAATACTATATTATATACTTAAAGCTATTAAGTGAGTAGACCTTAAATGTTCTCACCATGAAAATGGAATGGTAATTATGTGACATGGTGGAGATATTAACTAAAGCTATGATGATAATCATTTTGTGATATTAAAATTTACCAAATCAAAACATTGTAAATATTAAACTTACACAATGTTATCGGTCGGCAGCCGTCCGTCTCGAGAGACGATGGTGTAGCTTCTTAAGAGTCTATCTGCACCGCCGAGAATGGCTGTGCAGTCCGACTCGGGAGTGACACGGTATCTGTCTCCTCCCGTGTTGAATCGACATCTTGCGATGACGCTGGAATGTCCTCTCCAGTGAAGCTGAAGCTACAGAGCCTGGGCAGGGTGATATGGAGGGTCTGCTGTTGCCCATGCAACAGACCCCCCCTCTCTTCGCAGCTGAAGGGTCCAAGGGAAAGACGGAGTCAATACAGCTTGGCTTCAGGTGCGCCACAGGAGTTGCCGGTGTTGACTACAACGTCAAACCACCTTAGGGACTCCGGCTCCGGATTTTCTGTCGGGGTTTACTCCCTTAGCCTTTCCCCTGAAGAGGTATGCCGCAAGGCAGCGGAGGTTTTTTGGAGTCAGAGTTTTCCTTCTCTGATGTGCCCTGACTGGAAGATCGAACCAGCGACACTTAGCTCGCAGACCGACGCTCAATCCACTGAGCCAAACCAGCCAGGGGTGACACACAATGTTATATGTCAGTTATATCTCAATAAAGCTGCAGGAAAACAAGACTCATGATTAATTGTCGTGTATCTATAATACGATCTGCTATATTGGAGATTATATAGTACCACAGTCTCTTGCATTCAAAAGATAAGTCAATTAAAAAAAAAAAACATCTTAATGGAAAACAAAGGGCTGCTGTTACCTCTGTGGGTAAACCTGATTAAGTCAGACAGGTTGGCCCGCCCTCACTTTGCCCCACAGGAAGGGGTACAGGTGAATATATCACAGCACCTGTGGGAACCACGTAAGGGCAGACCCATGGGAGACATTGAACTGAGATGAAACCTATACCTGTACTCTGGCTTTTGTTGACTGTATCTCCTGTCTGCCCACAATTGCTCTACTAGATCATGAGCTCCTGAGGTCAAAGTTTATGTCTTTCACATCTGTATCCTCAGTGTAAGGCATGGAATAAGCAAGGTCAATTCTGTCTCTAAAATTGATGTGATATGTGTATGCCCTTCTCTGTCTCCAAAGACACCATCGTTGTCCAGTCACCATCATCTCTTCTCTAAGTAGAATGTCAGCTAGCCCAACCAATGACACCATTTATACCCCCGCCCCCTGCTATGTGTTCTGGTAAGGTAGCTAAGGTGACCCAGCCTGTTCAGCCCATTTAATCTACTTCCTCTTTCCTCCAGGTCCTGCTTTTTCTCCCATCTAGTCTGCCTTCCTCTAACCTGTCCTTTCATTAAGGTTCTTGTATGTTCCTCTCCCGGCTGTGTAGATTTTACAGAACATCATATTAATTTCATCATTCAGTTCGTTATTTATCTTTCAGCCATCTACTATATGCCAGACATTGTGCTAACTTCTGGGAATATAAATACCAATAAGATGAGGGCCCTGCCTTCTAAGAGCACGTGCTAGTTCTATTATATACCCGTGTTCACAGACCTGGCTGATCCACAGTCTTACCTGGACACTTAAAAAAATTACAGATGCCCAGCAAGTCAGGTCTTAGATCTACCCAGTCCTCACCTTCCTGGTGCTCTGTCCCATGGCTCAGGGAGCTTGGCATCTGTGTGCTGTTGCTGCCAGGCTCTGCTGCCAGCTGGGCAGCAGGAAGATGAGAAATTAGAGGAACAAGGAACGGATAAGCTGATGTGTCCCTGCCCATCTCTGACTTGTGTGTTGCCTCCTGCAGTGATGGTGACAGTGGGGTGCCTTCCAGTCCCTCTGGACTGTTCCAGCTTCCACAGGCAACATGCCAGTCCCTGGCTCCAGTGACACTATTCCTCTGTCCTGCCAGCTGAGGGGTGATAGTGGCCTCCTGCTCTAACTTCTGTCTGGGTGGCCTCTCTGTTTCCTATTTGATGTCTCAGTTCTTCCAAAATGTATATAACAGATTTCCTATGTTACATTCCCTTTGTTTTAAATATTCAGAGCAGTTTTAGTTTTCCTAGGTGATACTGACTACTACTGTTATTGGGACCTGAAGGGGCCCTAAGAAATCAAAGTCTCAGGAGGCAGGGCAGGGATCGGGCTGCTCATGTCTCTGAGAGCAGTGACCTCCTTGCAGGGAGGCAGAGACTCCCAGTGCTCTGTAGTATAAGGTAGAGTCACAATTGTTTAAATGTATCACCTGTGCTTATTTGGGGTAAAATGTCTTGCTCATCATCCTGGTGTTGTTCCCTCCACCCTATGCCCCAAAAGCTTCTAACCAAAGAACACACTGCACAGAGCAAGAAGTGCAGAGAAGGTTCTCACTGTGTGCCCATCGGCTGCAAGCAGCAGGCCTGAGAGAAGGTTGGCATTGCCTCCTGAGTGAGTCCTCAGCGTGCCCACGCTCAGTGCATTGCCTCTCAGCTCCACATTCAATTCAGAGGGAGGTTATTTCTTACAGATCCTGGTTCTGTATTCTTTAGAGTTCTCGTCATTTCTTCCCAGCCAATTCTGCATTACTCCAACTTCTTGCTATAGTTCATGCTTTATAGCCAGTTCACCTTGTTTCTTCACATTGCTGAAAAGTTTCTGTCTCCTGATTGGATCAGGAGTGATGTCTTGGGTTATGCTGCCAACTAGGGGGCATGCCCTGAGAGGGTGCAGTGCTGCCTTCCAGGATGTGCCACACATTTTGAAATAGCCAGCAATGTATGGAGCTATTTCTCCAATAGCCAGAGTGACAAATCCAAGAACCAAGGAGTAGAAGTCATGCTTATACCTAATAAGCCAATCACAGAAATGTTGCTTTTGTATTCCTGAAAAGGTGAGTTCTTCTAGTTTAAAGTTGTTATTTTGTAGTGGAGGACTCTCCCCACAGGGGACACAGCAATGGCCCCATTAAATGAGCAGCTGAGACTCTTCAGGGCTCCTCATAACACGGAACCGATCCAGGGAGAGAGGATGCCCAGGGCACGTTTCATGTGTTTCCTTGGTGGAGATGACAGCTTTCAGCTGCTGCTAAATTCTGGGTTGCCTCACAGTTTCTTGTATGACTCCCCAGCTTTCCCGTCTAATTTGGTAAATGAACATTCTTCATCAAAACACCTAGAATGGCTTTTGTTGTCTTGACTGAACCCTGTCAAATAAACAGGCCTAATTAAAAATGCACCTCCTCACCTCCCTCTACCAGCTCTCTGCATCTGCCCTTCTCTGCTGTATTTTCTCCGTAGCAATTACCAATTGATTACTTATCTCGGTGCTCACAGGGTCACTGATTTATATATGCTTCACAAAGGAAAGGCTGTGGTCCATTTTGTTTTCCCTGATGTACAGCTCATGCCTGGAACCATGCCTGGCGTTTAGTAAGCACTCGGTAATACTTGTTAAGTAAATGAGTCAGGACAGATCAACATTTTAAAATGTATGGTGGTGTGTGGTATTTAATTCTCTAAATTAGCCCATAAATGTATTGCATTTTAAATCAAATTTTATAGCAGGATTCCACTGAAATCAGGATGCGGATGCTAAGAGGCGTATGAACAAATGAAGCAACATGACCGGGAAAGCATTTAGAAGGTGTGGGGGAGGGAACTTGCCTTTCCACTTATTAAGATTTATAATAAAAACATATTAATAAAGTTAAGGTAGTAACCTATGAATAGATAAAATAGTGGAATAGAGATCTCAAACAGTCAACCACACAGGAAAGTTGATAAAAGACAGCAGGCAGCATAACAAATTATTTAGAAAATGATGTTTTATTCAATAAGTAGCATCAGAACAACGGCTCTTCATGAGTAAGACAATAAATTAGTTCTCTACTTCATACTATGCACAAAATTAAATTCCAGTTGAATAAATGAACAAAACATGAAAATCTAAATCTTTAGAAGGAAGTGTAAGAAAGTATCATCATGACTTAGCATAGGGCAGGATCCTCAAATGACAGAAAATAGTGCAAACCATAAAAATAGTTTTATAAATTTGACTATATTTAAGTTTAACTATTTCCATATAGTAAGCAAAAAATATATAAAGTGAACGCTTTTCGTGGATTGGGCCAATATATTGCAACCCATGTAACTGACAAAGAAATAGTGCCCTGAAATGTATTTTAAATTCCAGAAATGAATAAAAAATGCAAACAATCCAAAAAATAAGTGGACACAACATACAAGGAAACCTGAATGGTTAATAAACATATTAAAAAATACTAATGTTGCTTTTCACCAGGAGAATAAAAGTTAAAAGAAACAAAAATGATTCCTATTTCACTACCAACAGAATGACAAACCATAAAAAGTTTGAAATTGTACATTAACAAGGATGTGGGAAAACAGAAACCCTGATAGCTTGCTGATGGAAGCACCTCTACAAATTTGTAAAATTACTTTGAAGAGCAATTTGGCAATGTCTCTTCACACTGAAGCTGGGTTATCCCTGACTCAGTAATGCCACAACCTAAAAGACGCTAGAGCAGATGCATGTGGAAATTCAGAGAACATTCGTGGCAGCGTTGTTTGTGAGAGCAAAAGTGAAAAGACCTCAATATACGAAAACAAAAGAACTGATACATTGTGTTGTATCCACAGGATACATTAAAACTGTTGAAATGAATGAACTAGACCTTCATGTAGCAACCTGATTGAATCCTATACACATATGTGAGAGGAAGAAAGCAATGCGTGAGAGGACCAATGCAATGACAATTTTACAGATATTTAAAATTCCCACATAACAATAACATGTATTATTTATGGGCATTTACGTATACTGTAACATGCGATTATGTCTGGTGAAGGAGGGATGGGAAATGGTACAGGAGAGGCGTACCGTGAGGGCTCCGACAATATTTACATCTTATGTCTTAAAAGTAGCTTCCACTTGCGAGATTTGAGATTTGGGTGCCTATGTGTTTGTTATGCGGTTCTTTGTTCCTTTCCAGGTTGCAGAATGGAAACTATATCTGCCAAAACATGATCTCATTATTTTCCATTTCCCTCTGAAGCACGTCAGCTTAATACTTGTATCTTTATAAAATTTAATATGCCTTCTAGAAGCTCTTTTTGTCTGAACCTCATCTTTTCTTCTCCATTCTCAACCAGGATGCGACAGTCCCGTGCTTGCCCAGTGAGCTGGGAAAGCTGGACAAATCGCCCGAGGCTAACGTGGCTCTAAAAACGACTTGCACTCAGGCGGCACTAGCGCACGGTCCCACGGAGCGGACGGACTGTGGTCACGGACATTAATACAATGATATATATGGCATTAAACGAAGTTTAAAGAAATAAAAGCATATACATACAGAGTAGCTTCTTCTTCTACCATATTTTAAATGATTAGATTGTGCTCTGTCCAACCATCATTTTCTTTTTCTCCCTCTGCCTCAAATATAAAACCAAGACTGTTCTTCCCGCCCTGGGCTTTGAATGTTAAGTTCTCCTGCAGTCTCTCCCATCAGACCCTTCAGAGCATTCCTCGTAATCTTTTCTGGTGAGAATTGCAAAGGTTTAGCCTTCTGTTTGGAATAGCTGACGCTGGGCTCTATTTTCTTCATGTGTTTACTAAACCTTGGATTTAATCACAATCAATGTGAGGCACAAGCAGAAAACTCACTAACTTTATTTCCCCCAGAGGAGAAAGATGCTCCCCAATAATATCGCCTATATTGTATTTCTAATCAATGGTTACTTACTCACTCACTCAACATATTTTCCTCTTCCTTTCTGAAAAATCATTCCACCAAATAGGAAGGAGTTTCCTTTGACTTAATAATAGGAAGCCTACAGAATCTGAACATTTAAAAAACTCTATCTTAAAGAGATTTTCCCAATTTTATGCCCAGAATTAAAAATATTTTCTATTTAAAGCACAATAATGCTCATCACAGAAAATTTGGAAAACATAAAGAAGACAGAAATGTTCTGTAAGAAGAACTATCTACTGTTAATATTTTTGGTGTATTTTCATTTGCTTTAATATATATTTTGTATATATTTTCAAACATAACTTAGGTCATCTAATAGATATCTCAATTATATCATTAATTTTTAAACTATATTTTTTCCTAAAAATAACACAAGTTAATTGTCAAATATGAAGTAAAAAATTTTAAAAAATCAATCATAAAACTACTACACAGAGATAATCCCCTAACTAAACATTTTGGTGTGTTTATGTGTACTCTTTTTTAAAAAATAGCCAAGTTTGAAAGAGTGCGTGTGTGCATGTGTGTGTATTTTTTGCCAGTTGAGGTTATGTTTCACATACTAATTTCTATGTGTGTGTAACAGGAGCAGTGATGGTTCCTAGACAGAAGACATGCAAAGAATGCTTTAATAACAGATAATATCTGCCTTTGGGAGGTTTATGACTCTTTCTTAATTTTAAAGAAAACCAGTGACCCATTATTCAATGTTTCTTTGATTAATTGCTTTTAATTAAAAATCAGTATTGCACCTAGAAAAATATTAGACCACAGATGAAAGTAAGTTTCTTATATATGGACTTCCTTAGTGTCTTTTCCAGAAGTAACTACTGGGCCAACTTAGCCGCCCAGAAATATTCTTCACATATAGAATATAGCTATATTATTATTTATTTATAGTCAGTACTATATACATTATTATCTATTTAATATGTGGATAAATGTAATTTTAAAAATAAAATTCACATTATTTTCCTTTTTTTTCTTTTTTTTTTTTACAAAATGGGGTTACATTGTATATAGTAGGCTACATCTTGATTTTTATTTTTACTTAACTGTTTGGAGATACTTTAGCTATCAGTTTATAAATATCCACCTCCTTTTTTTGCATGACTGCATTCAGATGTGACATATTTACTTGCCCAGTCCCCTGATAATGGACACATAGGTTGTCTCCTATACGTTGCTGTGGTAAGGAAAGTGACAAAGAACATTCTAGTATTTGTGTATCTCTGAACCCATGTGCAGGCTAAATTATGAAGTATATGTTCATTGAAGCAATGAGCCTGTCCATTTAAAATTTATGTATACAGTATGTATTACCAAATTGGCCACCAAACTGGTTACAATTTAGTGGTTAGAATGTACCAGTCATGTAGGAGGGTAACCATTTCTTTACTCCAGCTCATGTGCCAGATATATATCTCACATGACAATATATTGAGTAAGTATATACATATATATATATAATCATCTTAGGTGTAAAATGCTTTATAATTTTTAAAACTGTGACAAATGCCACAGTGACAAAATATTTCACACACATGTGTGTATAGAAAAGAATATAACACCTAGTGACTGCCATGCATGAATGTGAACATTTTACCTGTTTGTCTTAGAGCTCTTTAAAAATAAATTAAACATTAAAGAAACACACAAAACTCCCAAGCCTTTTCATCTTTTTCCATACTCTGAGATTACCACTAATCTAAAGTTGATATGCAACATTTCCATGCTTGCCTCTTTACTTCCATGACATGTATAAACATTTAGAAGCAATATATTCTACTGCTTGCTTTATAGTTTTACATTTTGTGTAGGTGGCAATATGTGTAGTTGTAATTGGTCTGTTCAGATCTTCTGTTTTTTCTTTATTCATTTTTGGAACATTGTATGTTTAAAGGAATTTATCCATTTTGTCCAGATTGTCTAATTTGTTAGCACAAAGTTGTCTATAATATTTTTGTATAATCCTTTGTGTTTCTGTGGTGTCCATTGTTACTTCTCTTTCTTCTCAATTTAATTTATTTGAGTCCTCTCTCTTTCTGCTTGGTGAGTCTGGTTAAGATTCATCAATTTTGTTTATCTTTTCAAAGAATGAGCTCTTGGTTTCATTGATCTTTTGTATTGTTATTTTTAGAGTCTATTTTGTTTATTTCTGCTCTGATCTTTATTATTTCCTTTCTTATACTCGCTATGAACCATATTGTTCTTTTTTTAGTTTCTTTAGGTGTAAGTTTAGATTGTTTATTTGAGATTTATTGTTTCTTGAGACAGGCTAGTATTGCTAAGAATTTCCCTCTTAGGGCTGTTTTCGATGTGCCTCATAGATTTTTGGATCATTGTTAGGTTTTTGTTTGTGTGTTTGTTTGTTTGTTTAAGATTTTATTTATTTAAGAGAGAGGGGAAAGGAAGGAGATAGAAAGGGAGAGAAACATCTATTAGTTGCCTCTCGCATGCCACAGCTCAGGCATATATGCTCCAACCAGGAATCGAACTGGTGACCTTTTGGTTCACAGGCCAACGCTCAATCCACTGAGTCACACCAGCCAAGGCTGGATCATTGTATTTTAATCTTCACTTGTCTCAAGGTATCTTCTGATTTCTTCCTTGATCTCATTGTTAACCCATTAATTATTTAGTTACATGTTATTTAACCTAAATGTGTTTGTGTGTTTTTCAGTTTTTTGTTTTTATTTTTTCTTTTTTCCTTGTAATTGATTACCAGGTTCATACCACTGTGGTCAGAGAAGATGCTTTTAGAAATTTATTGAGACTTGTTTTGTGTCCTAACATGTGGCCTATCCTAGAAAATGTTTATGTATATTTGAAAAGAATGTATATTCTGCTGCTTTGGGGTGAAATATTCTGAAGATACCAATTAACTCTCTTTGGTCAAGTGTGTCATTTAAAATCTGTTTCATTGTTGATTTTCTGTCTGGAAGACCTATCCATTCATGTCAATGGGGTGTTAAAAATCCCCTCCTATCACTGTATTGCTGTCGACCTCTCCCTTTATATCCATCAAGGTGTGCTTTATATACTTAGGTCCTCCTAGGTTGGGAGTATAAATGTTTGCAAGGGTTGTAACCCCTTGTTGGGTCGATCCCTCTATCGTTATATCGTGTCCTCCTTTGTCTCTTATTATAACCTTTGTTTTAAAATCTATTTTTTCTGATGTGCATTTTACTACCCTAGCTTTAATTTCATTTCCATTTGCATAAAATATCTTTTTCCAGCCCTTCTGTGTGTTTCTTTCATTTTGAGGTGGGTTTCTGGCAGACAGCATATATATATGGCTCTTGTTTTCTTATCCATTTGGCCACCCCTAGGTCTTTTGATTGAAGCATTTAACTCATATATATTTTAAAGTGTTTATTGATAGATACATATTTATTGCCATTTTACTCTTTATAACTATCTTTCTCTTTTTTTCTCCTTTCTTCTTCTACAAGAAAACTCTTTAACACTTACTGTAAAATGGTTTGGAAGTAATGAAATCCTTAACTTTTTCTTGTCTGGGGGGGTTCTTGATTTCTCCTTCAACTGTAAATGATACTTTCTGGATAGAGTGTCCCTGGTTGTAGGTCCTTGCTTTTCATCACTTTGAATATTTCATGCCAGTCCCTCCTGGCTTAAAGTGCTTTTGTTAATAAATTAGCTGACAGTCTTATGGGAGCTCCCTCATCAGTAACTCTCTTTCTCTTTCTGCTTTTAAAACTCTGCCTTTGTATTTAATCTTTGCACTTTTAATTATGATGTGTCTTGGTGTGGTTCTTCTCTGGGTTCATCTTGTTCGGGACTCCCTGTGCTTCCTGCATTTGTGTGTCTCCTTTCACCAGGTTAGGAAAATTCTCAGTCATTATTTCTTTAAATAGGCTCTCAATCCCTTGCTCTCGCTCTTCTCCTTCTTGTAACGACATGTTGTTACACCTTATGTTGTCTCAAAGATCCCTTAAACTACTTTTATTAATTTGTTTTCTTTTTTGCTCTTCTGATGGGTGTTTTTCTGCTATTTTGTTTTTCAAAACACTGGTTCCATCGTCTGCTTCATCTGACCTGCTGCTGATTCCTTCGAGCGTGTACTTCATTTCAGGTATTGTGCTCTTCATTTCTGAGCGGTTGTTTTTAATGCTTTCTGTGTCCTTTCAATGCTATTGGCATTCTCACTGAGTTCCTTGAACATCCTTATAACCGTTATTTTGAACTCTATATCTGGTAGATTGCTTGCCTCCAATTCATTTACTTTTTCTTTGTTTGTTTTTTCTGGAGACTTCTCCTGTTCTGTCATTTAAGGCATTTTTCTTCATCTCCTCATTCTGGCTGCCTCTCTGTGTTTGTTTCTGTTTGTTAGGTACCTCTGCTGTGTCTCCCAGTCTTGGTAGGGTGGCCTCATGTAGTAGGTGTCAGTGACACAGTCTCCTTGACCACCTCAGCTGGGGGCTCTAAGTATGCCCCTGGTGCGGGTTACGTGAGCTCTCCTGTTGTAGTTGTGTCTTGGTTGCTGTCGGCCTGGCCATGAGTGGGATCGAGCCACAGGCTGCCTAAGTGTGAGGATCAACCCCAAGCACAGTGTGTGTGCTGCTCTGCTTTGGGTGCTGACCACATGAAGCAGAATTTGTTGCAGGAGGGTCTGGTGCCTGCCAATATCTCCCTTTGGATGTGCCTCTTATAGAGCTAAGTTGGCTTCTTGTAGAGCTCATTTTATGTTGGAGTTTCCTGGGAGGGACTCTGGTGCATGTCAGTGTGAGATGCTTTCTATGAATGGTCCAAAGCAACCTGTTGGGAGCTACAAAGCAATCCACAGTTTGTGGCTGCCTCTCCTGGGCCTTGTATGCATGTGAAGGGCCAAATCGTACACCAAGGCTGGCCTCCACCAGCACCAAGCGTGGGGGCAGGTCAGCAAAAGGCCCAGGGTACCCTGAGATTTACCTTCACCTGCCTCCATCGGCCAGCTGCTTGTTATGTTTAGTGACTCAAAAAGCCCCTGGTGGTACACCAGTTACGTGAGGTAGGTTCTCAGTGAGTCACCAGATAGGGGCGAGCGGTGTTCATCAGACTGGTACAGATTCAAACTTGGTGCCAGTTCTGGGTCCAGGCCACTCATCAAAAGTCCCAGGGTACACTAAGTTCACCTCTCACCCATCACGTGTCCACAGATCTCTGTGGTAGAGCAGGTTTTCAGGGAGTTATTAGGGTGCGGCCAGCAGAGTTTAATCAGGCCCGACAGACCAAGATGTGGTCATGTGGCAGGAGGTCTCTGAACAGCGTGGGTGTGTGAGGGAGAATGGCTCTTGCCCTAGTGTCACACACCTCAGTCTGTCCAGGGTTCTGCTGGGAGTCATGAGGGTGGGGAATGGCATTGGTCGGGCTCATGAGAAAGAGGGAATGGGCTCCACCCTGGAGCCACACAACTGTCTCTGACAGCCACTATGTCTGTTTGGATTTCTATACTCCAGAGTCTAAGCAGCGACTCCCCTTAGGGCCTGAACTCAGCCGGGCAGGGGGACTGGGAGTCAGGAGGATGGGGATAGTGCCTTCCTCCCGCTGATGCAGCATGAAGGGGAGTGCTCAGTTCGGGAAAGGCAACCTCTGTTAGCAGTGTGGGGGAAGGACCTAGCACAGGTACCTTGGCAGCTGTCCTGGCAGCTCTCTCCCCAGAGCCACACAGCCCAGGCTCTCCTCCCATGACTCTAGTCTATTCTGAGTCATCTTCTCTCTGCCCCAGTTTAGGCTCAGTGGCTCCAAACAAGATTTTGTGTACTGGCCCTCTAAGAGGGCACCTGGGTTTCTAGCAGACTCTTGTCCCTCCCTGGCAGACAGAGTCTTCGCTGTTTTCACAGCCAGATGTTATGTGGGCTCCTCTTCCCATCTCTAGTGCTCTGGGCTGGGTAGCCCAGTGTGCGGTTGAGACGCTACACTCCTCCAGGGGAACTTTTGCAACTGAGATATCCCTCCAGATTCCCTGCTGCCACACATGCACATGGGGCCAGCCCTTATTGTGTCTCCCCTCTTTCTACGGGTCTCCCTGTGGCTTCTTCTGTGAATCCTGGGTTATAAGACTTCTGTTCAGCTAGTCTTCTGTTAGTCATTCAGGTTGATTGTTCTATATATTAGTTGTAATTCCAGTTTGGTTCTGGGTAGAGGTGACTGTAACTTTCACCTACTTCCTCACAGTTTTAGAATCCCTCCCCAGTATTTTTACTTTACAGTTAATTAGTTTTTTATGTGATTAAAGTGATAAAATATGTCTTTTATATTTACCTTCACTTTTACTATTTCCAACACTATTTCTTTGTATACATCTAAGTTTTCATCTACTATTCTCCCTTTTGCCTTAAAAGTTTTGTTTACAATTTCTTGTAGTATAATAAAGTCACTTAGCTTTTGATTGTTTGGTAGAATAAAGTCCTTACTTCGCTTGCATCTTTTAATATTATTCCTGCTGGGTGTAGAATTCTGGGCTGACATGGTTTTCCTTTCAGTAATTCAGAGCTGTTGCTCAGCTGTCATCTTGTTCAGATTATTTCAGATGAGAAGTCTGCAGCCATTATCATCTTCATTTGTCTGCGTGTAATTCTACCCCACTCCAGCTTTGCACAAGATTTTCTTTTCATCTTTTGTTTTCAACAGTTTGACTATAACATGCCTCATTGTGTTTTCCATTGTACTTATTATGCCTGGTATTTTGTTGGGTTCTTTTTAGATCTATAGCTTAATCTTTTCTTTTTTAATTTTTGAAAATTCTTACCTGTTATCTCTTCAAATGTTTTCCCATTCTTTCTCTTTCCCTTCTAGGATATCAATTACATATACAGAGTATTATAACATATTTGCTGGGTTGTCTGATTTTTAGTTTTTATTCATATATACATGGAGATACTTCTTTGTGGACCATTTTTTGTGGAAGCATTAGGTAGAGTCAAAGAGTAAGATGTTATAACAGGTTTCTTAACTTTTGCTCTATTTTCTCAGCAATACTATTATTCATGACTGATATAGCCAGTCTCCAAAGTAACTCCCAATTATAGCCATTCATGGTATTTATGTTCCTGAGTAGTAATGAATAGGACTGACATGTGTAATTAGTAGGATATTGAAGAAGAGACAGTGTCACTTATGGGACAAAACTTTTTGCATCTTCTCTCTTATCTTGAATTGCTTGTTCTGGGGAAAACCAGATCACATGAGGACAACCAAGTGGTCCTATGGAGAGGACCTCATGGTGAGAAACTGAGGTCTCCTAGCTGCAACCATATGGGAAGAGATGTCAGGTGGTTGCGGCTGTGACTGATAGCTTGGCTGCTGCTTCATGGGAAACCCTGAACTGAAAGCACTCGGCTAAGCTGTTCCTGGGTTTCTGACGCACAGGAACTCCATGATAAAATAACTGTTTATTATTGTCTGAATTTATTAAGTTCTTGGGCAAGTGGTTATTCAGCAATAAATGAAACAGATTTTCCTTTGTTCGTAGGGGATGGTTGCTTCGTGTTGATGGACTCTCTGTCTGGCTTTCGATGGAGCCCAATGTCTTTTACTTTTGCTTCTGATTAATACTATGTGTCAACTTGCCTGGGTCACAAGGTGCTCCTATATCTGGTTAAATGTTATTCTGGGTATGTCTGGGAGGACATTTCCGGATGATAGAAACATGTCACTAGGTAGACTGAGTAAAGCAAATGGCCCTCCCAGTGAGGGTGGCCTTCCCACAGTCCAGGGAAGGCCTGGATAGAGGAAAAGCTGAGAAAGGGAGAGTCTGCTCTCTGTCTGCCTTTGAGTTGGGACACGCATCTTCTTCTGCCTTCTGACTGAGACGTGGACTGACACTGTGTGCATACAATCAGCCCCCCGAGCTGGCCAGTCTGCTGACTGTCAGTCTCAGGACATCTTAGCTTCCACAATCTTGGGAGCCAATGCCTTACAATGACTCGGTCAATCAATTGTCCTCTTGGCTCTGTTTCTCTGGAGAATCTTGACTAAATCACCACTCTTACAAAAAGAGTGTTTGGCCATTTCCTCCTTCAGTCTTTTCTCTTCTGCCTCTTTGTGGTGGCAGACAGGACTTAAGGAAAAAGTCCTGTGTGTTCCCCAGTCGTAAAATTCTGGGCAATGAGTCACTCTCAGCTATGTCTTTAAGTCCTGGGTCTCCTTACATTTATTTTTCCAGTACGTCCCATGCCTTCCAGTGCTCCCTTTCAGATAGTACTTAAGAGCTCTTTTGTTTGAGGAGGTAAAGTCAGTAAACTATGTTTGGACTGACTTTGAGAAAACCCCTAAGGAAGAAGACGGTGATTGTCATGTTCATTTATTTTTCTTCTCATAGTAAGAAAAATTAAAAATTTCTATTTATTGAATGTTTACTATTTACCAGTGTAAGACTGAACTTTACAAGAAAGGAGCTACCTAAGACATGATGAAAAGTCATGCTGATAAACCTCATGGGGCCGGCCCATTTATCAAAAACAGGTAATAGTTGTTCCCAAATACTGAGTTGTTAAAGAAGGGACCATGAGTAGTGGCAGCTTTTGTTCTCTGTTTGTTTGTTTGGGGGGCGGGGGGTGTATGTTGACTTATCTTTCTGAGGAGAATGTATGCTTGTGGTTGTTTCAGGACATGCGATGCATGGACCCTCCCAGAATCCACTTGTATAAGCTGCATGGTTTTTTTTTTGTTGTTGTTTTGTTTTTTTCAGGGGGGAAAGGGCTTGCCTAGGTCAGTGTGTTAAGCAGTGGCCAAAAGGCCCCAAAGAGATCAGGAATGTTGCACCCACCTGAGGCTGTACACCACCCACCGTGCGGTCTTGCTCATAACCATAGCTTGTGTGATCAGCTGCCAGAGGCTCCCCTCAGTCCTACTCCTTCCCTTTGAACTCCATTGCCTGGCCTCCCATCAATGCTAATGATTGACTTTGAGTTCCCCTTTTTACACAGTGAGGCTTGAAGAGGTAAAGTGACTCCTTTAAGCCACATGGCTGGTAAGTGAGGCAACTATTACATAAACCCTTAGTTGTTTGACTCAGAAAACCACAAACTTTCCACTGAACTGTGTTACCCATAATTTAAGTAGCCCTGATCCCTACTCCTCAATGCTGAATCCGTAATTCGGGAAAGTTCACAGTCAGCTTACTCCTGGGTGACACTCCTTTAAGTAAAATTAAATCACCTGGAATAAAATGTTACTGTTACTGCGGAATCGTTACAGATAAAAGCCCTTCTCTGACCCAGGCATCTGACTGTAGACCACACTGCCTCCTTAGCTCAGGGCTGGGCTACAAATTTCTTTCTAAAACTCACTCACAGCCACGGTCCTTGCACACATTGAGAAGCATTCACTTATTCGGAAATCGGGTCTGGCTGTGCTGTGTGTCCTGGGTCTGGGCTAATTAGCTGAACCACGTAAACTTGTTGGTAAAAGAGACCAGGTACAGAGATTCAATGGTTCAGAGGGCCAGCAAGAGGCAGGAGGTAGACTTGCCCACTGTGCTTGACAGCAGTGGTTCTCAGGGTGTGTCCCTGGGCCAGCAGTGTCAGTGTCACCTGGGAATGTGATAGAAATTCAGATATTTGGGCCTCAACCCAGACCTGCTAATCAGAAATTCCGAAACTTTGAGTTATAGAGTAAATAAGACATGAGGGCGTAATGTACAGCATGGTTACTATAATGAATAATGCTGTATTGTATATTTTAAGTTGAAAAGAGAATAGACTTTAAAAGTTCTCACTACAAGAAGAAATTGTAACTATGCATGGTGATGGATGTTAACCACACTTATAGTGATCATTTTGTAATGCATACAAATATCAAATCATTATATCGTATATTTGTAACTAATATATTTTTGTCAATTATATCTCAATGAGAATAAAAAAAGAATTGTGGAGGTGGAACCCAGAAATCTGAGTTTTAATAATTCCCCCAGTTGAGTCTGACAGATGCTCAAGTTGGAGAACTTCTGGCTTTAAATATACTTATAACAGCACTTGGGTACTCACTGTCCCTGAATACAAGTCAATACCACATTACGTTCATTATTTTTACGTTAATGCTTACTCATCAAAAGGAAGAGAAATCAGCTCACACTAATAGGGAGGCCATTTCAGTCTACTGTGGGTTTCTTGAAGAGTGAGCAGTTTTACAATCAAGTCACCAAAGAATAGAAATCAACACTCCATGTTTGTTTTTAAATTATTGGGAGATGCTGAAAGCTTGCCACTCATTGCCTTCTGGAGCACAGACGTAAACAGAAGAATAGGGGTGGGAGGGAAGCTGGCATCCATTATGCGAAGGACCCCAGCTCCGTTAGACTAGCAGATTCAGCACCCAGTCCTGTGTCCAGTTCACCAGCCTCCAGAGAGAGCCAGTCTGCAGGGCAGCCACACATCTTTCTGCTTGGAAGATGCAGAACAAGAGCCATCCTTCTGGCTCTTGTCACCGGTGATGCTGACAGCTTTATATCCTCTGTGGATGGAGGGGCTAAAAGGAGGTGCCATGGGAGTGTATCTGTGTGGCATGGAGGGAAATGGATATTCTTAGAGAGGAAGAAATACACTGTACAAGGGAAATTCAATGGAAAGACCATAAAGGTCTCAGTTGGCAAAACCAATTAGTAGATGTTTATAGAAGATAACCCCTGAGGTCAGACAGGATTTGCTTTGATGTCAATGCTCTTGAGTTTGAAAAGCAGATTAGCATTCACTATACCCTGTGCTGCGGAGAGACCCATCTCCCTGCTGCTGGAGCCTTAAACCAGCCGTGCACCCTCAGGCAGGTGACAGAGAGTCCCCGGCATCACGCTTCTCATTTGTGAAAGGAGAGGATTATGTGAGGTCCTTCTGAAGGTTCCTTCCAGCTCTGACACACCAGGAAATCCTCTCTGACTTCTGGGGACTTGGGGGAACATCTCGGGGCCCTGTCATCCATAACGTGACTCCTCGATATTTTCTGCACAGCATTTCTTTATCAAATTTGGTGGGAAAGAGAGTTTTTCATCTCTTCTACATCTCCTCTACCTCAGCCACTGGTAAACAGGAATTATTTCCATCTAAATGAGAACAAACTTCAGGAAATCCTGGGGATGTTCCCAGCCTTGCTGAAACGTGAGCCATTGGTACCAAAACCAAAATCCAGGAGGTGTGGTGGCAGGTCCAAATAGGCCATGCAAAGTTGCGTTACAGGTTTGGGGGCATTTTGAGTGCGCTCTCGTGGATGCTTTTATTAAAGGTACAATAGGAAAAAATTTCTGGACATCTAGGGAGATAAGAAGAAATTCCGGAGGGAGCAAAGTGGAGTCCAGGTAAATCCATATAGTAAGATTTATAGAGATTAAATAGACTTACCAAAATGACACAGAAGCAAAGCTGGGGTCTGACCCTAAGTGTGTCTACAGGTAATGGAAGGGATTACTATTGTCACTCTTTCTACTATTATGAAAATCAGCAGCTTCCATTGATTAAACTTCTCCCATGCCCAGCCACTATGCCAGTCAGTGACAAATTACATTTCAATCAATGCTGTCAACAATTGTGGTAAATGTCCAATCACCACCCCTGCACATATATTAATATGTAAAAGAAGAAAGGCTCTATTTTGTAGCTGTTGCCAGTTTCCATAGTAGAAATACTCCCACCATGGTCCATTTCGTCGTCGTCGTCGTCGTCGTCGTCGGCATCCGTCCGTCTCGAGAGACGATGGTGTAGCTTCTACTGAAGCTACAGAGCCTGGGCAGGGTGATATGGAGGGTCTGCTGTTGCCCATGCAGCAGACCCCCCCTCTCTTCGCAGCTGAAGGGTCCAAGGGAAAGACGGAGTCAATACAGCTTGGCTTCAGGTGCGCCGCAGGAGTTGCCGGTGTTGACTACAACGTCAAACCGCCTTAGGGACTCCGGCTCCGGATTTTCTGTCGGGGTTTACTCCCTTATTATATCAGAAAATGCTGACGTGGAAAAAGAGGTATAAAACAGGCTCTCGTGCGCAGGGGCTAGCTAGCTCCTGCACACCCTGGTTTTTTCCTCATTGTAAAGATGAGGATGCAGAGGCCCAGACAGAGCAACTTGCTGAAAACACACAGCCATCTGACTCCAAACCTGGGCTCCTACCATGCTTCCCTGTCTCTCGCTAAAGAAGAGCAATCTGACATCTGGGGTCCTCCCTGTTGCCAACTACCCTCCGCTCACTGACTGTGACCTTCCATTCTAAGCGCGTGCTTGATGCCTTCACTTTCCTGTCATGTTTCTTCAAACTCGGGGTATGAAGAAAACTCTCCTCAAGACCTTCTGTCCCGCACTCCAATCTTCCACTCTGCTCCACAATAACTTTGTTTGTCTAGTGCTCGTCTTTCCTCTCACATAAGCCTCAAGAATCAGGAAATGGTCTGAACACTCTAAAACCACATCAAGAATTTTTCGTCAAGATCCAGAGGTTGATTTTTTTTTTTTAGTATTTTTTAATTAATGAGTCAGAGAACATTTGATTGTTTATACGTAGAGAGAGCAGTTTACCCAGAAGCAGCTACGTAGTAACAGAAGTTTGCAGCTAGCTCAGAAAAGTTTCTATTTCTCCCTCTTGACTCTCAATTG